>NW_024704745.1:73904477-74285873 GCF_018977255.1 Callorhinchus milii | reverse complement strand
CCCCCGTCACCCTCCCTCACCCTCCCTCGCCCCGTCACCCCCGCCCTCCTCCCCTCCCCCGTCACTCGCCCCGTCCCCCTCCCTCGCCCCCGTCACCCCCTCCCTCGCCCCGTCACCCCCTCCCTCGCCCCTCCTCGCCCGTCACCCCCCCCTCGCCCCGTCACCCCTCCCGCCCCGTCACCCCTCCCTCGCCCCGTCACCCCCTCGCCCGTCACCCTCCCTCCTCGCTCCGTCACCCCTCCTCGCCCCGTCACCCCTCCCTCCCGTCCCCCCGCCCGTCACCCCCTCCCTCGCCCCGTCACCCCTCCCTCGCCCCGTCACCCCCTCCCTCGCCCCGTCACCCCCTCCCTCGCCCCGTCACCCCCTCCCTCGCCCCCGTCACCCCCTCCCTCGCCCGCCTCCGTCACCCACTCCCTCGCCCGACTCCGTCACCCCCTCCCTCGCCCCGTCACCCCCTCCCTCGCCCCGTCACCCCCTCCCTCGCCGGCCCCGCCACCCCATCATATTATCGACCGTTATCGACCCGCCCACTCCTTATTCCCTCAGACTCACCGACTCTGGTTATCCGCCTCCACATCAGGTTTGATTCCCGGTTGACCTTCCTCTCCCAGATCCGCTCCCTGACCAGGACACCTTCCTCCACCTCTGTCACATTGCCCGTCTCCGACTGAACCTCACACCCAATGCAGCCAACACCCTCCTCCGCAGTTTTTTTTTTTTTTGCACAGTTTCTCCGATTGTCCTCCTCAATGGTCTCCCCAGAAATGTCAGAATGGAGCCGAAGCTTCAAGGAAGCAAATCCAGTCCCTGAGCCAGGACGGTCCGCAGTATCCCAGCACAGCACAGCACAGCACAGCACAGCCTGGCTCATCAGCAGGACTTGGAAGGGCGAACCTGTCACTAGGGACAGGGATTATTCCCACTCAAGCTCCTGTTAACCCTACAAGCCAAAGGTGGTCCTAACTGGACCACCAGCAGGAAAGTTTGCCAGACAGGGCTTTCAATGGCGAGCTGTGCAGGTTTACCTGGTTAGATTTCAGCAGTTTCCCCAACGCAGACTCTGGGGGTTCCCAAGGCTTGGAACTTGCCAACCTGCGCCCAACGTCAGCCCCTTTGAACTTGTGCAGTCTGCGTTAGCGCTATGCAGTGCTGGGGATGTGGTGCTTTGTCAGAGATACCGTTCTTTGTATGAGATATTAAGCTGAGGTCCCATCTCCCTGTTCAGGTGGATGTTCAGGATCCCGTGGGATGGGAGTTTTTTTCCCGTGGCCAACAATCCCCCAAATAAAATTGGTCAATCAATCTGCGGCTGTTTGCGAGTCATTGCCGGATGCAAATGGGACGCCACGTTCGCCGCAAGTACACAGTCACTCCACCTTTCAGTAAATCCCACAGAGCACCTTGAGCCGTCCTCCTGATGTGAAAGGGGTTATACCAAGTGCAAAGATGATTTTTCTTCCAGATTCTTAATTGCTTTTCAGCGAACACCATGTAATTCCAGCTCTGTGAGCTTCTTCATTTTATTGAGCCAAGAGTTTTTGTTGTAATAACATTCCCGGATGCTTAAAAAAGTGAAGCAGAAGTTGTGGTTCATCTTTACTGGTTCTTGATACACTGGAACTGATATACTGTAGTATAAGGACACTCTCGTTGGACACTCCGATGCAGCATTGTTGGGAGGTGACATCTTCGAATGAGACATTAAACCAATAAACTTCACAGTATATCACTGGTCGGGTGAGTCAGTTCTGGAGAGCATCGCTTTAAGATAGTAAATTAGTACACGGGGCGGGTCGGAGAATTTGTTTTCTGCACAGAATAGTTAGGGTATGGAATGCTTTGATTGAGGGGAGTGATTGAGGCCTTCAAGAAGTAACTAACTAAATAGCTAAAGAAGTGTTATCTATAAGGTTGTGGGGAAAGGGCAGGTAAATGGGACTGAAAGGATTGCGCTTGAGGGAGTCGCGATGGGCTGAATGACTGGTGCTGTAACTTTCTATGGTTTTAATTGTCAAGTGCAAGGATTGCTGTTGTCTATAAGGCTATCGGGGGACGCTGTTCTGGTACAATTAACATATGCTGTACTTTGCAGCCTGTGAAGAGAGAACAGCGGGCAGTTGTGAAGAAAACAGATGACTCTATTCTTTGTGAAAAAAATACACAGAATTTGACCAGAAGACACTCTTTGATCATGATTTTCGACACCTGGGTGTCCGACGCATGAGGAAATCCGTCACCACGCTTAAGAGTATCTGTTTTGTTTTGTCCACAAAATATACAGTCAATTTGCTTATCGGGTCTTCTAGACATCTCGAAGCGCTTCAGGGAATATACTGTAAGTGAATTGACTGTGTATTTTGTGGGCAAAACTCGGCAGCCAATTGCGCGCAGCAGTGTCCCACAAACAGTCGTGGATTGAGTGATAAATTTATTATTTAAAAAATACATATTATATAATATATTTTTGAAGGGATTATTACCCCTGTGTGTTGTCTAATGGTTTGCATTGCCTGGGAATCAAACCTCAGGTCCTCTTGCTTGCGAGGCAATTGCTCTGACCAATATGCTACAGAACTTCACGCTACAGGAGTTAATAATAATCCCTACGTTTGATATAGCATATTTCTCGACAAGCGGATGTCATAAAGCGCTTCACCGAGTTACTGTAAAGTATAGAGACTGTATTATTTATAGGCAAAAGTATTAAACCTGCACCTGATACAAGAACCAGTGTCAAATTGGCACAGCTGGTAAGATATTTGATGTGATAAGGTGTTAAGTGTATTTCCTTAAGTGTATTTCTGAGCATGTTGTTTGGAAGGGAAAGGAGTGAGAGAGGAAAGAAAGTTGCCTAATATCAGCTAAATGAACAATTTTGGATTTACTTCTATGTCACTTGTACTGTAAGATGGTAAATAAAACAGATCTCTGATTGTGTCCGATTAATTTGCTTAAAGATAATGACCGCTAAAACAATCTATATATAACCTTGAAGGCAGGAGGGAAAAAACATGCTGTTCACATTTAATGAACCTTTTTTTATGAACCTGAAACATTTGTTGAGGACATTTTTATTCACTTTTTACACAGGCCCACTTTGGTGGTCATTTAGTTCTTTCTGTTGGGGCCTTCATAAGGCAGTGGAAAACAGGCCAATGGTTTAAAGCTGTGAATAAGGGGCTCCTGATACTTCACACGTGTTTGAAGACGACTTGCGTACTGATGCCCACAGCTGAAAGGAGCACCACTGGTCAGCATTCAGTCAAGTACAACTGGGAAAGTGATCCTGACAGGCTTCCAGTTTGGGAAATAAAACAGTACAATGCATCCAATTTAATTGTTTACGACACAATCTCGTTGTTAACCCCCTTGACTCAATTGATATAAAACGGACATATTTCTTCCCTCTCTTCCTCCCCCTCCCCTCCCCACATTGTCCCACAGCAAAAAGTGTAGTTCGTCTAATTTGACCAAATTGTAAGAATTCTCACTTTTAATTGGATTGCTCCATACATTTCATTCACTTGGTTTGATTTAACTTAAACGACAACCTGCTGTAAAGTTGCGAGAGTTGCTGCTACAGCGCGGCATTCAGTCAAATACAACTGAGAAAGAGCTCACTGAGTAGCAGTGGGAGCTGGGGTGGTGTCTGACCATAATAATAATAATCCTTGCATTTGATATAGCGCCTTATCAAATCATTGAGACGTCTCAAAGCGCTTCTCAGAATATACTGTAAAGTGAATTGCTTGTATATATTTTTGTTGGCAAAACACGGCAGCCAATTACACAGAGCAGTGTCCCACGAACCGTCGTGGATTGAAATGACCAAATAATTTTCCCCTGATTTCTTCCTTCTTGGTCCGCTGAGGCTAACGGTGTGGCACCACATTGTTTGCTGAAGTTTTCGATCCGTTAACTCAGCACCAACCGAGATTGGACCCTTGCAACTTTCCAGTCTGCATGGATTTGTGTTGGACCCAGCAGTGCCCTTACCCACTGGGGAGCAAGGTGCTGTCGTTTATACATGATAAACAATCACTTAGTCTTGTTTTTTTTCAGGCAAAACTGGATTCGGGAGTCCTTCTTCTCAGCACACACAGACTAATCTGGAGAGAGCAAAAAAATCACGTATGTTTCTTCCAGGCAGCTTGGGTTTCTGGTCCTTTTACGTGGCTGTTTATGAGGGGATCTCACACTGTTATTTGGGGGTATCCTTTACAAAAGCATTAGGCCTCAAGTATCTTTAAAATCTTCTGGCTCAATTTTATTCCTAAGCGTTTCCACGTGTTGTAGTTCTATGTATGCCCTGGCACCTCCCTACCTCTCCAATCTGCTTACTCCCCAACACACTACCTCCACTCTACTGGCTCCCGCCTCCTCTTGTCCTTTGTGCCCTTCTTTCTATCTTTGGCGACCACACTTTCAGCCTTTACGCTCCAAAACTCTGGACCACTCTCCCTCAATCCCTCCTCCTTTACCCCCCACTCCCCATTCCCCAATTTCAGGTCACCTCCCGCTCGGTGTCGTGCTCTACCACTGTCAAGCGCTCTGAGACGCTACCCTGTGTGAGGGGCACTATATAAATGCAAGTTGTTGTTGTGTTGTTGATGGATTTATCCACTGAACCAGTGCCCTCTGTTGCTCCTGCAGGATTGCTGCATCTGTCTACCTTTGTCACAGATCATCTTTTTTGAGGAGCAGGCAGCGGGAATAGGAAAAAGGTGAGACTCTGACATGATTATCACTGAGCGTTTACAGCCAGAGGGAGGCCATTCGGCCCATTGTGTACATGTTAGTTCTCAAAGGAGTAGCAGACACTACAGTGTGTGTATACTGTGGGACTCCACTCTCTGAATTCCTTTCCATGCAGTGACTCAAAGCTCAGGCTTAAGTCCAGTCAACCTCTTCATTTCCTAGTTTTTAGGAGTACGGTAGATGATAACAGTATTAACAGGATCCTCCTTCCTAATAACTGAATTACTAACATTACTGCCCAACATGAACCTGAGCTGTATAGGCAGCAAGACCTTAAACCCTAAAGATCCCAGTGTGTTCCTAGTTAGTTGATCTAATAATAATAATGAAAATATTTCTTGCATTTGATATAGCAACTTTCACATCAGAAGGACATCCCAAAGCAATTCACAGGATATTACTGTAAAGTGGAGTAACTGTGTACTTGGAGGTGAAGGCAGTAGCCAATTTGTGCCCAGGAATGTCCCAAGTGAACAGCAATTTTATTTGCGGGTTTGTTGGCCAGGACACAGGGAGAAATGTGCCTTTCTTTTTGAATACTGCCATGGGATCTTTAACATTCAATGCTAATCAGCTGCCACATAACGCCTAAAAAAATACGGTCACTACAATCTACAGTGAATCCGTAAAACACTTTGAGACATCCTCTCAACATGAAAAGCACAATATCAAATGCAAGAATTATTATCATTGAATTTTTGAACTTATTGTTTCTCATTTCGGTTTTTATTTTTTCTTCTAAATTCCACACATTTCTGTGAATTGCTGCGAACTACAGCAATTTCAGTACTCATCAGATAATTTAAATAATAGAAACGTTCTGTACTAGAAAGGACTGCGTGATGGTGTTTGTGTGTATTTTGGCAGTGGATGGGATTAAATGTTTGTTTTGATAGGAAGAGTGTGCTCCAGCAAATGTTTTACGGTCATTAATGAATGAGTTTATTGTTCTACCGGGACTGATAGCCTGTCTTTTGGCAGTCCATCTATTGGCTTTCCTGAATTAACGATCTTTTTGGCCCGGAAAAGGGAGAGGAGATCATGGAAGGACAGTAAAACTTGCCATCCCGCGCTTGAGAGCACGGCATCCCGTCATTTTTGTTATTTATGTCTGGAATTTGCTCCCGTTCTCAGCACGGTCAGCAATAATAGCCTTGCGAACACGACGCCCTGATCATTCCGTGATTTGACAAGAATCAGGATTTTCCTGTGAAGTGTAGTGACAGTAATTGTAGGCAAATACCCCATTACAGTGGAACCCCATTTTAACGTGCTTTGTTACAATGTGATTGGGGTGTGGACCCCGACATTTACTTACCCAAACTGCAACGCGCCTGCAGAAAGTCCGCCGGGTTGATTGAAAATCGCTTCCGGCTTCTGGCACGCAAGGTCACCGCTCTGCACAGGAAATGACCTGCGCAGTGACCCGATGACTTGGAATTCGGCCATTTGGGCTTTCTCTACGCTCGAACTTCTGAGTCATCAGGTCACCACTGACATCACTTCCTGCACACAACCTGACGGCTGGCGAGCTTCTTGCGCACCTGCATAGGGAATGCAGAGCACTGACTGGGGATCATACCCTGTTATAATAATAATAATTCTTGCATTTTGCATACAGTGCCTTTTCACTTCATTGGAATGCCTCAAAGTGTAGCGACTGTGCATTTTGTAGGGCCCGATGTTTCGCACAGCAAAGTGAACAACCAATTATATCAGGCCAAGACATCAGAGGAAACAGGCTTCTCTATTTGATTATTGTGGGTTTTTTCACATGTGTCAGAACAGGCAGGTGGAATCAGTGCTCCCCAGCTCTCCACTGGATTATAAAGGGGTATCAGTGAGAGCAGCTGTCTGTGTTCAGGTATTTGTAATACCATGCTTCATTCTTGGCTGAGCGAAGGTCTGATACAATCCCTTTCCCACTGTTCTTCTGTTTGCAGTGCCAAAATTGTGGTTCATCTCCATCCCGTCTCGTCGAACAAAGAACCCGGTCCGTATCAGAGTAGCAAGTATTCTCATATCAAACTTTCCTTCAAGGAGCATGGGCAGATTGAGGTAACTGCAGGGTTTTGTGTTGAACACGTCACTGATGTATTGGCATTTGTCTTTTAAGTATAGGAGAGTTTCACCACCAATTTAACTGGAAGATTCTGAGTTTATCCAAAGGACGGCAGTTTTAACAATGCCGCGCTCTTTCCTCCCTCTTCCCGCCTCACTGTGTTGGAGTATCAACTCAGATTATTCAAAGTCTTGATGCGAGTCTTCAGCCCACAGCCAACTCTCAGTTTATAATAAATGATAATCCTCAGCAAATTGCAAACAGCAGTGTCCCACAAACAGTTGTGGATTGAGTGACCAATTTTATTATAATTATAAGGAATTATTACCCCCGGAAAAGTGATCCACTAATTGACTAACAACTGTAGTCAATTGTCAGAAGACTGTATATACAATGCACATTTATACAATGCCTTTCATGTTGGGAGGACATCTGAAACTGCCTTACCTCGCTGCCTGGGCACTCGTGCTTGGGGTGGTGGGAGCTAAAACCAGGAGGAAAGAGATGACCAAAACACAGTTAAAGAGGCAAATCTTAAGGCAGGCTTTGGAAGTGGGGAGGCAGGGGGCGAGGTAGAGAGACTTCATGATGGAGTTCCACAGAGGTCTCCAAAAAGGAGGGAAATTCACTCATTAATATTGTTCTGTCTTTAAAGTTCTACAGACGGCTGACAGAAGAATTGTCTCAGAAGCGATGGGAGCAGATCACAGTGTCTCAGCCAATGCAGTCAGTGAGTGGATCACAGGTTGTTAATATTTTTTGGGGGAGGTTTTAAAAGGTTTCCTGCGGCAGCAGAAATTCCTTCTAAATCCACTGCACAACATCAAACAATGAGTGCACCAAGTCTAGATTCCAGAGTAAATCATGCTACATTGGCCAAACTATGTTTTAACCTGAAACCTCAGATCACTTGCCGCTTCTGACATAATTAAATTTTTCCACACCAGACAGCCTTGTGGCCTTCCTTTAGTAAAGCTGCCAATTGTGGTCATGTTTTGTGGTCAGGTTAGCCTGACCAAACTCAATTGATTTAATGCAGGTGCAGCTAATAGAGAGAGGCTCAGATTTGACCTGAGATCTGGAAATGAAAAGGCTGTGTATTGTATGTGGACAAGTCCCATACTGTGTAACGATGTGAACAGCTCCTTCAGCAACCCCCCACCCCCACCCCTTCTCCAGGATTGCTTGCACACTGGGCTCAAGACTATTTTATTGGGAGGAGGTTACACTCTCATGGGGAGAGGCGAAAAGTCTGAGAAAACTTTTTATTTCCGTTTGGTAAATGTCTGGTAGATCTCAACAGCTATTATTAAAAGTAACCAACTTCCCTTCCTTGTTCATTTCCTTTGGGACCTTCTACCAGACCTGAGCAGTAGGAAGTCTTGCAAGAGAATGAAGCTTAAAATTGACTGCGTGCAGCACATTTTATTTACGGTGGGACGATAACAGAATTTCCTTTTGTCACAGACGAGAGTGAGGGCAGTCGGGATTGTGGGTATAGAAAGGAAGCTGGAGGAAAAACGAAAGGAGACCGACAAAAACATCTCAGAAGTAAGTCGCTCTAATTGTTCAAGGTCGACCATCCGCTGACAGCATTTCCTCTGAGACGCTGGTGGGATTTTTGTCAGCCTGGCTCAGTTGGTAGTGATCTCGCCTCTGAGTCAGAAGGTTGCAGTTTCAAGCTCCACGACAGGGCTTTGAGCTCATTTGATCTAGGCTGATGCCCTAATGGTGCACTGCTTTGGTGGAGGTGCTGTCCTTTGGATAACCTATTAAAGCGAGGTCTCGTCTGTGTTCAGATGGAGGTTCAGATCCTATTCGAAAAGAGAAGGGAGTTTCTCCCACTGCTGTGGTCTGCAATCCACCAAATATTTTTAAAATTGGCCATTCACTTAACGGCTGTTTGTGGAACATTGCTGTGCACAAGTTGGCTATAGCTTTCGCCTACAAAAATATACAGTCACTACAGTATATCCTGTGAAGCGCTTTGAGACGTCCTCACGACTATACCAAACATAAGGATTATATATAGATTTTCTTAATTGTTAAATACCAGCATAGTTTATAATGTAGGATTTGTCACTAGTACACACTGCTCCAAAAAACTCTTTTTCAAGATGGAATACACAAAGGCTGGTAAAGGTTGTGTGGAGTAAGGAAACTTGCTTAAGATTTTGCTCTGTCTTAACAGTTTCAGTTGATATAGTGAAGGAACTCAGGAGATTCCACTAACATTGATGCAGGACTCACTACTAGAGGCTAACATGGGTCTCATTTAGAGTCAGTTGCAAAACTGCCTACTCTTCTTTCTGTGTTCGCAAACCGTGTTAATTTTAAGAAGGGAGTGGACAGCTTCCCGATGCTTGGTGGAGGATGATTATATTGAATTGCTGACTCCAAGGTGACGTGTTTGGCAACTAGATGTCAAAATCAGATTAACCGTTTTGTGGTGGTCTCAGTCGTCCTGTTCCTGAGCCAGGCTGGTCCACAGCACTCCTGGGCACAGACCAGCCAGGCTGACACATTGACAGGATTCAGAGGAGCAGATAAGTCACTTGGAGCAGAGATTCTTTACACTCATCTCTTGTGAACCCTGCAAATCAAACGGGCTGGGAAGCAGCGGGAAGCTTGCCAGACAGCCTCTCATTGGCAAGCCATACAGTTTTAGCTGGTTGAACTCCAACAGGAACCCATCGCACACCCTGGCCTTGGTTCCTGCCAAACTGTACCTGTTAATCTACGGAATTACATAAGCGTGTGTATCCCTTCAGGGAGAGAGAGTGCATTCCGTTCCACACGCAGGGAAATTTCCATGTGTAGGTGACACACACATGTGGAACTGTCATTCTGGTTTGGATACTGTTAAGCATGGGAATGGGTTTTCGCATGTGTCGGGACACCCAGCTGACCCAAACAACTTAATATTTTTAATTTTAATATTTTAATTAAAATTTTGTAAGAATTGTAGATCTGATTTGATAAATTCAGATCAATTATACGCCCATTAAACCTAATTCAAATGGTAGAGTTCAGTTAACAAATCCAGCAAACCATCTTCAAGATAATTGGGTCTTCTCTCTCGCGCCACCCAAAAATAGCAAAACTTTATGATTGTATTTTTTAAACGATTTGGTGTGGAGCACTTTGGATATGACACTGTTTTGATTTCACAGATGAATTATATCATAGCAGTGACCCCAGCATCCAGTGAAGGCTTCCTGCCGCCCCTGGCGCTCACTGATAAGAATCCTGCATTTCAGTTCTGTTTATCACAGGAAGTTCCTGTTAGGTGTTTGCCTCCTCCCTTTTGTTCACAGTCTCTCTGAACAATTCCATTATTGGAGAAACAATGTTAATCGAGCTATTCCGACGGCATGTTTTAGTAAGGAAAAGAAAAAAACTGCAGTTCTGGAACTTTCCGTAGCCTCCACAGATTATTGTAAACATCGGAGAATTGTTCAGAGAAAAAGGTAGGTTCACGTGTAAATCAAAATACATTGGTATCTAGGATACAGCCCATGGTTGGGATGGTATGTATTTTAGCCTAAAAATAGGGAAAGCTGTAGGATATTGTGCTTTTACCAGATTTATTAGAATAGTTTAATTAGTTAACTTTTTTTGTGTGAATAAATAAATGGCATAAAACGATGGTTTTAGACATCAGGAGTCCCATAGGGCCTTGGTTAGGGCACTCGCCTTGCAGGCGAGAGGACCTGGGTTTGTTTTCCGGACAGAGCAAAATCTTAGGCAAGTTTCCTTACTCCACACACCTCTATTTACCGGGCAGTAAGTACACTGTTCTTATTTGATTGGCGGATCACATTCTCCAAATCCACTCAATCCAAGACTGTTTGTGGGACACTGCTGTGCGCAATTGACTGCCACTTACTGCCTGAAAAATACAGTCAATCCACTTTATGGTATATTCTGTGAAGCGCTTTTGAGACGTCTTAACAACGTGATAAGGTGCTACATCAGATGTAAGGATTATTATTTTATTATAAAAAAATTGTGGGCTTGATATACGGAGCCATTGCATTTGTAAGTAAGGAAATGATGAATCTTTAAGACCATGGTTAGACCATGGTTGGAATATTGTGTGCAAACTATTTCCACTGGCGGCTGGGTTGGTAACTGAGGATACCGATTTAAAATAGTTGTTAAAAGAAACAGAGGAGAGAGGAGGAGAAATGTTTTCACACGGTGAGTTGTTCAGATCTGGAATGCATTGCCTGAAAAGCTGGTGGAAGCCAATTCAATAACAACTTTTAAGATAGAAGTAGATAATTATTTGGGGAGGACAAGTTTGCAGGGCTATAGGGATAGAGCGGGAGAGTGGGATTGATTTGGAAGCTCTTTTCAAAGCTGGCACAGACACGATGGGCCGAATGGCCTCTTTCTGTGCTGAATAATTCTAGGATTGTATGATTTAGGCGCCACAGTACGAAAGGATATCAGAGTTATAGAAAGGTTAACCACCTAAATATGTCAGAGATGAGGGCAAGTAGCTATGACGAGAGGCTGTCATAGCTCCTTGCCCTCATCTCTGAACATATTTTGCGTTGTAGATTTCTATGATTCCACAGAAAAGGCTGCACTAGTCCACAGTTTGGAACAATACTAGAAATTCGCAGCAAGTCAACCAGGGTCAGAAGGAACAACAGATCAACATTTGGGGCACTCCCTGCCAATTATGATTTAGAGTCTAACCTGAAATCAGAGATCAATCTGTTCTGGATTACAAGAATTTTGATGTTTTCATTTTTTATTTCAGTCTGTAATTGTGAGTTTGAGGGCATTTTTCACACTTACTAAACTGATAGAAATTTACAACCCCCTTTGAGATGGCAGAACTACACTATTTAGGTGAAAAATTGAATTTGAAAACTAACATACACCAGAGTATTGGGTAATAGGGTCAATTGCATAATAATCATAATAATAATCATCCTGTAAAACAATAACTTACATTTATATTGCACCCTTCACATAGGGAGTGCTTAAAATACTGCAATACTGTAGGACCCTGTTACAACACACTTTGTTGTAGTATTATAAGAACATAAGGACTTATTTATAACGGCCACTTCTTCCGAAAGTGCAGGCACTGAAACCTTAGAATGCTGTCGTCAGACACTCAGACTGGGAAGTTTAGCATAAACTCCTTTCTCCGTGATGTATCTTACTTTTGAAGTGCTGGGGCAGCTCTTTGACTACCTCTCCCGACAGCAGTAATAAAGGCTCTCATACCGTGAGTAGAGTTTTAGTCTGTAATTAATAACAACAGCAACAACTTGCGTTTATATAACACCTCCCTCCCAGTGTAGCGGTTATGTATTAGCTGAACACTGGACTTGTTTGGAAGTGGCTGCTTTATTTGGAGGCAAATGTGGGCAGCAAGGTCAGATTCCAAAGGGAAATGCGTTAAACTTTTTGGTAATTGAACCGCACACTTGATTTGGTCAGCTCATAAGTCTGCCTTTATTCAAAATTGTTAGACTTTACAAACTTCAGGCAAGGTTAGCAGGAGTGGAGGGGAAGAATTCCATCCGCCAATTCCTGCCAATGAGCTCGAGTGGCTGAGCTGTCATCACCAGTGCTTTGCAGCACCACAGAACTGCCAGGCTCAGGAACCAGACTACCAAGATCACACTCTGTTGCTAAGCAAGTCACCTTGGAGCCAGCTCAGCTTCATTAATAATTTCTTCCAAAAAAAATTGGTCCCTTCAATCCACGATGGGATTTGTGGGACACTGCTGTGCGAATTGGCTACTGTGTTGCGCCCACAAAATATAGTCAATTCACTTTACAGTATATTTTGTGAAGCGCTTTGAGACATCTTGAAGACACAAAAAGGTGCTATATTAAATGCAAGGCTTATTATCAACCTCCCTGCCCAGGGATGGCAGTCATGAGGATCGGAGGGACTACCTTTAACTCTCACGTTTCACTGATATTAACTTCTGGAATTAAATCAAATTTCATGATGTGTTGTTAAGAATTTTTCTTGCTTCTGTCTTTTGTCTACATAGCTGTGTTAATATGTTTAGAAGTGTGTTTTGATAACTTTTTAATTTAATATTTCTCTAGGGAATTCTGATTCTAACTTTTCCTCTTCTATCTCCAGGCCTTTGAAGATCTCAGTAAACTGATGCAAAAGGTATGTTTCCTCCTGCTCTTCCTAACCACAGTTAAATGCTATTATAAATGCTATTAGTGTGTCCGCTAATACATAACCGCTTACGATTAATTAAACAATGACTCCATTTATTTATTGTAAACTACCCATTTGCTAATTCAAGAAAGCAATACTAAAGATGCAATACAGTTTACATTTATACAGGGCTTTTCATATGGAGAATGTCTCAAAGTGCTTCAAATGGAGAGTGAAGAAATTGTATCTCTAAAAAAGTCTCCATTGCTTACAATAGATTAATAGGGACAACCAGTAAGTGTTTCCATCACAGTAATAGGGGATGTCAGTCCAGTTCCCCCCCACTGGGTGAATTTGTGATTTCAGATGCCCTATTGTAGCATGGGACCTTCACTCTGACAGAGGGAGAGAGAGAGAGACAGAAGGAAGTTCAAAAGTAGATGTTCAGCTATTGTGTGCTGTCTCGTGTCTTCCCACAGCTGCTCACAATGTCATTGGCAAAGGTCTACAGGCTGATCACCTGCCCACTCTTTTGGTACAGGGTGGATGCGAATATAAGTGGAGAAGCTAAACTTAAATGGTAAAGCTTCACAAGACATTAGAAAAACAAACTGGCTGTGTATTAAAGCAAGGCCCCTGCTGCCTCTTCAGGTGAATATTAAAGATCCCATTAGCACTATTCGAAAAAAGAAGGGAGTTTCTCCCGATGTCCTGGCCAACAATTCCCCGATAAATTTGGTTGGTCACTTCATAGCTGTTTGTGGGACACTGTCGTGCACAAATTTCTGCTGCGGTTGCCTACAAAATAGAACACAGTCACTACAGCATGTCCTTTGATGGGCTTGGAGACATCCTCCCGATGTGAAAGTGCTGTATCAAATGTAAGGATTCTTCTTATTATAGGAAGGTATAAGCAACAGATGTGACATGCGAGCAATGTTGCTGAGTTTGTACCTACCCTTGGCTCAGCATTGTATTACTGGCATCTTTTGTGCATGTGTGTTTAAAACTTTGTGGTTAATATCTGATCCTGATAAGTAGTCTCAATTTGGTTACTGGATCCACGACTGTTTGTGGGGCAATTGGCTGCCGTGTTTTGTTCGCCCACAAAATGTACAGTCAATTCACTTTACAGTATATTCTGTGGTGCTTTGAGACATCTCAAAGATGTGATAAGGCACTACATAAAATGCAAGGATTATTATTATCTAAATGTGCTTTGGATTTTTTTTCAGGCCAAAGAGATGGTTGACCTGTCGAGATTAATCGCAACTAAAATTAAAGACAAACAGGGTGAAATATCCGAAGATGAGGTAAGAGACACGTTGGTCGGAACTTGAGTTGGCCTTAGAGCAGCAATCAAAACATGACGTGTTGGAAACCAATGGCAACATTTAAAAGAAAGAATATTGTATTTGAAACGTCAACCCAAAAATGCCCCAAAATAAGCGCAAAATATTCCTACTTGTGCCGCAGTCCAACCTAGTTATATTAAGCTGATATCAGAAGCTTCCTGTTATTCCAGACAGTTTTTTTTTAAATCCTGTTTTAAACTCTTTTAAGGTCTCATTAATGTTGGGATCTCAACAAGACAAACCCCGGATAAGAAGAAGGGTTTTATCAGTCCTCCCAAATGTGCAATAACAAGAGACAGCGTTTAGTTTAGTGAGAAATGTAGATTTGCCAATTCTGTCCTGTGAATACTGTATTAGCCAAATTGCTAATCATACTCCCTGGGTTGGCACATACCGAGTCTGCTTCACGTGCAATTGCCTTTGAGTGGTTGGTGTAAGATGTTGCTTTGAGTTGGGTTTGCAAATATCTGTAATCTGTAAATTTGTTATCGTGGGAGGTTGCTGAGCAGAGAAGGGAGGAGGAATGTTAGCACTTAGCTGCACGTTTAGCAGGTTTCCTGCCAAATTGAATGGTCATCAACATTCATTACATCTTGGCTCAGTTGTTAGCGCTTTTGTCTCTGAGTCAGAAAGTTGTGAGTTCACACAGCACATCGGGACATGAGCTGATACTTCAGTGCAACAGATCTGACCAGAGGCTCACAGAGATGAAATTGTTCTCATTCGAAAAAAGATTGAGGGCGATATGATGTTGATCTTTAAAATGGTAGAAATAAAAGTAGGTTTACAGAAAAATTTGATCTATTGAGTAAGAACAGAACCAAAGGCAGTGGGTTTAAAATTTCAGAGCTTTAAGCATAATAATAATAATAATAATAATTTAAGCATGAGTGGATGTTAGAGTTTACCTGCTCCAGGACTCTACCCGGTGTGAAGGGCGCTATATAAATGGAAGTTGTTGTTGTTGTTACCCTACAGAGGAGTTGATATATGGAGAATATCCTAACAAGAGGGTATAATTTAACTCCTTTAAAAATGAAATGGGACAGTGATTATTTGGCAACATTATTCGAGAATAATAGGGATAGGTGCTGACTGAGATGGACAAATACTCCACAAAACCCAATAATTTCTGCGTTACTGATGGGGGTGGGATAAAGAGAAGAGAGAAGGCTACAAATGTGCAATCATGACATTTATGCAGTAAAATCCTGTGAAGCACTTTGCAATATCCTCCCGACATGAAAGACTCTATATCAAATGCAAAGATAACCTATTTAGTTATACAATAAGAGAGGGGGCTAGGGGTGGAGATGTGTTGGTGGCTGAATATTCTGTAGTTTTAAATTGGTTACCTTCTGGGTTCAGGGAGTAGCTGTGCTAGTTACCAGCCTGCGTGAGGGGTGCTATATAAATGCAAGTTGCTGTTGTTTCGCTGACGAGATAGATTTCACCCACTCTCTCTATTATTAGGGTGAATTTTTTGCATGACTGGGAAGGAGTGGTATTTTCTGCTTCCATGCTTTCTTTGCCTAGTTTTCTTTGTAGCATTTTATTTATTAAGTGAAATTGAGACTTTCATTCATTTTGCACTAAAAATAATTATTCAACAGCAGCAGCCTGCCAAGTCTCTAGCTCCTTGTTCAATTTCCACTTGTTTCCTTTGTTAGATGAGTCGCATTTTTCGATGTGTTTTCAACAATGATGTGGTGCTGCTTTTTAGTGGGTCAAGAACACGGCGATATTTTAGCCAAATGCAATACAACATATTAGATGACTACTTGCATAGCGCCCTTCACGCGGAGTAGGGTTTTGGAGCGTTTACATTTAGAAATAAAAGCATTTATTTTGTGCACTGTAAATTGTACTGCTTTCTGTATTGTATTGTAAATTCTTGTATCAAGCGCTCCGAGATGCCCTCTGCCGCGAATGGCGCTACATAAATGTATATTGTTGTTGTTACAGACAATTCGTTTCAAGTCCTATTTGCTGAGCATGGGCATAGCTAATCCAGTTACGAGAGAGACACACGGATCTGGAACACATTACCATATGCAGTTGGCGAAACAGCTGGCGGAGATGTTACAAGCACCTTTAGAGGTAAACATTGACCTTTGGTTGGATACTTTTTCACCGACAGAAATGCTCAGGTGTCAGCCTGACTCAGTTGGTAACACTCCAGCCATGGAGTTAACAGGTTGTGCGGTTGAAGCTCCTCGATGGGACTTTGAACTCACAATCTTGGTTGACACTCTATTGCAGTATTGGGGTAGTGGCACAGGGGAGATGCCTTTCTTCTGATGAGACATTAAACCGAGGACCAACTAACTGCCTGTTCAGGTGGATGTTAATGACTCCATGTCAGTAACAAGAAGGGAGTTTGTTCTGATCTTCTGGCCAACAATCCCGTACATAAAATTGGTCACTCACTTCATGGCTGTTTGTGCATAAATAGGCTGCCTTGTTTGCCCACAAACACACAGTCACTGCATTTTATTACAGTATATCTTATACATATTGGGATGCTCTTCCGACGTGAAAGCTGCTATGTTATTATTACATTTTCCGAACTGTGGTCTGTGTAGGTCTTTTCTTTGTTTGATAAACAGACACATTTACACTTAATTTCTTTACGTCCTCATTACAGAGAGAAATATATGTCTCCACTATTCCTCCAAATAGTGTTGAGGTTTTTTAAGAGAGTGCGCTTTTGTTCCACGAATGGTTTTTCCTCCGGCCCCCGCACTGTCTCGTGCGGTGTCCCTCAAGGCTCTGTCCTCGGTCCCCTCCTCTTCACCCTCTACATGCTCCCCCTTGGTGACATCATCCGCAGACATGGGGTTAACTTCCACATGTATGCGGATGACACCCAACTCTACCTTTCCTCAACTCCACGACCACCGATGTCCTGACAGCTGCCTGTCCGACATCGAGTCCTGGACAAGAGACAACTTTCTTCAGCTCAACGTGCGTAAAACTGAGGCCCTCCTGATTGGCTCACGTCAGCGCCTCCGCACCTCAGGTGCTGAAGGCATCAGCATCCAAGGCTGCACTCTCCACCTCTCAAAGCCATCAGGAACCTCGGTGTTCTGTTCGACCCTGAGCTGTCCTTTCTCCCTCATCCGCACCACAACTGGCACCGCCTTCCATCACCTCCAAAATATCGCCAGCCTACGGCACTACCTCACCGCTCATGCTGCTGAAACTCTGGTCCACGCCTTTATCACCTCAAGGCTGGACTATGGGAACTCTCTCCTCGACGGCCTTCCCGGCACCTCCCTCCACACTGCAGGTCATTCAGAACTCTGCAGCTCGTGTACTGTCCCGCACCAGACACCGCGACCACATCACTCCCACCCTCGCTCGCCTCCACTGGCTCCCCATCCCCCAGAGGATCGAATTCAAGATCCTCATCCTCACCTACAAGGCCATTCACGGCCTTGCTCCCTCCTACCTCTCCGACCTACTATATCCCCCTACCTACCTGCCCGTACCCTCCGTTCCTCTGGCTCCGGTCTGCTCCACGTCCCCCGCCCCAACCGCCCTACAATCGGTGGCCGGGCCTTCAGCCTCTCAGCCCCGAGGCTCTGGAACTCTATCCCCCAGTGCCTTCGCCCTTTCCTCCTTCAAGGCCGGTCTCAAGACCTTTCTCTTTGACCGTGCGTTCAGCTCCCCTCTCGACTCTCTATCCCCTCCTCGCTCCCTCCCTTCCCTCACCTCACCCTGACCATATCCCCCCGCTTGGGTCCTGACCCAACTGTACAGCGCCTTGGGACGTCCTCCCGACGTGAAAGGCGCTCTATAAATGGAATCTTGTTGTTGTATAAAAATAATTTAAATTCAATGCTGATTTGTCCATTCTTCTGAAACTTTGATAGGAGCAAGGTGGGATGATGGCGTTGACAGAGGTTTACTGTTTGACAAATCGAGCTCGAGGAATGGAGGTAATGTCACTAGTATGTGACTAGCTGTCTAATTTCTGCTTAGGTGTCGCTCTGCAGAAAAGGCACACTTATCAGTTCAGGTTACGAAGTACTACATGAACTCTTACTGGGTGTATTGAATTACGCGTGTGCAGTATAGATTATTGATTAAATTGGATTTTATCCAATTTATGCAAGTTTGCCTTATGGTCCCGATTGATACCATTTATGTGAGTTTTTCTGTAGTATATCCTGTAAAGCTCTTTGGGATGTTCTCCCCATGTAAAAGCCACAACATCAAATGGAAGGAATATTATTATAAGAGTAAATGCCAATGCCATGCATTTCCTCAGTGACCATGCATTTTAACAGTGATGGATATGTTTTACCTCCCTTCTCCGAACAACTCTCCTCTGACACAATCGGTACATCACCATCTGCAGGAAGCCCATGCAAATATCACCGAAAATTGGGGCTGCAGAGGTTGAGGGTCTGAATTAGAAACATATTTAATCTAAATATCTGCTGTTTGACCACACGTGAAGTCTGCGGTTGTTAAAACGCCCATTGTGTTTTGACTTAAAACACACAAAAAGCTTATTTTATTAAATCAGAAGAAAAGGATTATATTGCATGCCTTTGTATCTTTACATCTCCTTTTTATTAAAAAAAACTGTTTTGTTTGTATCAGCTGCTCTCGCCAGAAGATTTAGTGAATGCATGCAAAATGTTTGAAGCACTGAAGCTGCCTATGAGGTGAGTATATGTCATTCAGAATCGTAATTCACCTTGGCTCGGCTGCTAGCACTCTCATCTCTGCCCCACTAAGACCTGTAGCTCAGTGGTTAGAGCACTCGCCTTGCAAACAAGAGGACCTGGGTTCAATTCCCGGCAGTGCGAAACGTTGGGTAAGTTTCCTTACTCCAGACGCCTCTGTTTACCCAGCAGTAAATAGGAACCCAGTTGTTAGTCAATTGGCAGATTGCTTTTCTGGGGCTAATAATCCCTTTAAAAAGCAATAATAATTTGATCATTCAATCTGCCACTGTTTGTGGGACGCTGCTGTGCGCAATTGGCTGCTGCATTTTGCCCACAAAATATACTGTCAATTCACTTTACAGTATATTCTGTGAAGCGCTTTGAGACATCTCAGAGATGTGATAAGGCACTATATCAAATGCAAGGACTATTATAATTCACCTTGGCACAGCTGGTAGCACTCTCATCTCTGCGTCAGAAAGTTGTGGGTTCAAGCACCGTATCCTGGGCTTTGGGCTAACACTCCAGTGCAACATTGGGGTTGCCATCTTTCGAATGAGTGAATAAACTAAAATTTCATCGGCATGATCAACAATGAGGTTAGGATCTCATGACGCTGTATTAAAAAAGGAATTTCTCCTAATGTTCTGGCCAACATTCCTCCACATTAATCAGTCATTCACCTCATGGCTGTTTGTGCGACATTGTTACATCCAAATTGCCTGCAAAAAATAAGCACTAAACGTGCCAATATTTACCATGAAGTGCTTTTGAGACAGTTTCAATGTTATATACACCATAAAATGCAAGTTCTTTCATCTTTCCCTCATTATTTGTCCTCAAATATTCATCCAGTTCCCTTTCAATACTGTCACACACTGTGCCAGCTCTGATCACCTTCATCAGTTTTTTTTAGTTTTAATCCTTCCCCCGCTGCTCTCCATCCTCCTCAATTCCAACCCCCAGCTCGGCTCCAAAACACCGACTGTCCAGCGCCTTGGGACGTCCTCCCGACATGAAAGGCGTTATACAAATGTAATTTTGTTGTTGCTGTTGTTATTTCAATAGAGTTTTTAATTAATTATATGACTAGAGTTGTGATCTTTCAAAAATAGTTTGCCAAACTATGGTATGGTTCTGTTATGTGCTTTGCCAGTTTGTCGCTCAAATAGTTACCCTCACGTGAATGACAACAGTCTAGTAGTTGGACTTACTCATTGTTAAGTTGGAGTTAAACGTGTAGTGATGTTTAACGGAGAATTACTGGGCAACATTAGGACACTGTTTTGAAACTTTTGTGTGTAACTTTTGATTTATTTAGAAGACAAAAATATACCTGAAGGTTTGACTTATGCACTTTATTTTACCAGCAATATTGTGAATGTTTCCAAGTTAAACACTTGGTTTAATCTGTTTCAATGGAGTTTATTATATTTTCTTTGCAGGTTGCGTATTTTTGACAGTGGAGTGATGGTAGTTCAACTACAGTCACACAGCGAGGATGAAATGATTGCATCCGCACTAGAGAGTGTAAGGAAGTTTTGTTCTCTTACTCATTGTTAAGTTGGAGTTAAATGCATGGAAAGGAGAAACAATGGGGCAGTAGATAAACCATCACCCACATCAAACTCTAATAAACGGACGAACCTGCCTGTATTGATGGATTATCGCTCCAAGTAACAGGTCAAACGGGTAAATACTAGCATGAAAAGCTCACGGACCCTATTCAGTGCCTTCCATCAGTTGAGATCAGCAGCTTGTTAGGTGGCGATTTATTACGGTACAAATACAACAACAAAAATTACATTTGTATAGCGCCTTTCATGTTGGGAGGACATCCCAAGGCACTGGACAGTCAGTGTTTCGGACCTGAAGTTCTTTGGGACATCCCATGTGAAAGATGCTATATCAATGTAATTTGTTGTGTTGTTATTCGTAACCACCATATCACTCTTATTCAAGAGCTTTTTGGATGACCCAGTGGGATGGCTATAACGGGACACATTTGTTTTTCTCTCTATTGCCTATAGGTGACAGAGAAAGGCTGCCTCAGTTCTGAAGAGTATGCCAAGCTTGTGGGTATCTCCGTGCTCTTGGCCAAAGAAAGGTAACTAATTATTATTATGGCATTGTATTGTTTATCTGAAAACATAGTCGCTTAGAATGATCTAAAATTCATTTTAAAAAATGAGGGAAAAAGCTTTGTATGAGATTATCCTCAGACATCATAAGGGATGTTTATTGTCATTGTCAATTTATTATGTTCATTGTCCCAACACAATGACGCCTTAAATAAATAAAAATATGAATTATATCTTAATGGTAAGGCTAATAAAACAAACATATTATAAATATGACAGCATTGATTTACAAATTGGGGTATTGATTATAGATATATATATTAAAAATAACTTGACCACTCAATCCATTAACTCACTCCCTGATTTTTGTGGGACACTGCTGTGCAATTGGCTGCCTTGTTTCGCCCACAAACTCAGTGAATCCACTTACGTATTTTCTGTGAAGAGCTTTGAGACGTCTCAATAACATAATAAGGCACTATATCAAATGCAAGAATTATTATTAAAAGAATCTGGCGTATATGAGAGAGAAGAGAATAGAAGGATATAGGAGAGGATTAGGAGGGGTGTAGATGGGAGAGAAGCCTTACATGAAATATAAACACTGGCATGGACTAATTGGGCCGAATGACCTTTTTCCGTGCTGTAGTGTTCTATATCATTATTTTAACAAGTTATGTTATATTTTATCTTCTGATTTCTATTAAATTACAGACTGCTACTGGCTGAGAAATTTGGACATCTTTGCCGCGACGACTCTGTTGAATGCCTGAGATTTTTCCCAAATTTGTTTCTGACAAAGACTGAAAGCATACAATAGGAAATCTTTACTGTATTCTCTGAGGAGGCTGGTGACTGAGGCATATTGAGACGATCTCTGTTGCGAAATGTTCCAGAATCGATTTTGAATGCTTCAGAAGCAAAGTCATGGAGAGATGCAGTCCTGTGATAAAGTACAATATCACACTGGAAGAGTTCTGTATCTTATAGTCTACGGAGTGAATAAATCAGTGCCTGTCCCAGCTTCACCTTTGATGTTTAAGAGCTGCATAAAAGGTGCGTTGCAAACCCAGACAGCATTCGTGTGACTGGTTACTTGTGTAAAACCTAGTAAAACGACACTCATAATGTCAAATAACAGTAAGTCTTCTAGTTTTAGTTTGTCCAGTTTTCTACCAGTTTGGATTCCCCCCGCTCTAAAGGTCTTGTTTACTTCATTGTAGATAATTTTGAACTACAGAGGTCTTCCTTTCAAGTGCCATCACTGGCACTTATCCAACATTATTTTCTTTCTGAGATCTTAAAACTGATAATATCACTTTCTCTACCATCGTAAATATGGTAACTTTATTTTTTCAAATAAGCCATTGAAATTGACACCTGTGTATTAAATTACTTTAATATTTAACCACTCTATTTTTCATTTCTACATGTTTTTTCGCATTAAGTCTTTTATGTCTGTCTATTCCTTGTTTGTTTTTCAGTTTTTCCTCTTTTTCTTTCACTTGTTCAGTTTCCGTTTTTCTCGTTTCCAATCCTCAGCTTGTCCTTTCCCATTATTCGCTGCTTTGCTTGGCCGTTTCTGTTTCTCTTGTCTTGAGTTTCCTGTTATCCCGGTGTTTTCAACCTTTTTCTCACATTAGACCAAGAGTAAAAGTCAGCAAGGAGTAGATAAAACCTTGAGAGATCCCAGGATCATCCAACAGCTTGTGGGAAATGCTACATTGAGATGTACATGGAGGAAAGGGGAAAGATCTGGACAGAAATTAGGTGAAGACTTAGCAATGCCAAGTTGAGGCAGTAGGTGATGGGAAGGAAGGATGAGAGATAAATTTTGGATCCTGCACACACACACAGAATCTATTCCTTTCATAGAATCCTACTCCACAGAAGGAGACCATTCGGCCCATTGTGCCTGGACCGGCAATTAGTCCCACTCTTCTGCTCTTCCCCCATAGCCTTGAATTTTTTTTTCTTTTGCAGTAAATATCCAATTCCCTGTTGAGTTATTATTGAATTATTGAACCCAATTCAGGCAATGCATTCCAGGTTGTAACAACTCGCTGTGTAAAACAGATTCCCCTGGTCTCCCCTCTGCTTCTTTTGCTCTTTTCTCTCAAGTTCAGAGGTTCAAAATATATGATAATGCAATTCCTGATCCTCTCCTTGTCCTTGAACATTAAGTATTTAAAAACTGATTTAATGGCTAGTGTATAAGCATTACAGTCAGGTGTCAGACTAACTGAGTGTTAGTGGTCTGTATTATGTTTTCAGAGTACATGGTCCATTTGTGTCAAATACATTGCAGAGCAGGGAGGGTCATCAGCAAATCTAATTCATTATTAATGGCCTGAATTATTGTCAATAGCTCTATATGATCATTGTTTTTTTGCTTTCTTAATATCTATTGTTTATATAATACGGTGATAATATGGTGTCACCTGTCTCATTTGATAGCACTCTTGCCTCTGAGTCAAGCAGTTGTGGGTTCAAGCCCCATGTTGGGACTGCAAACTCAGTCTAGGCTAACACTCCAGTGCAGTTCTGGGGCAAGTGCTTCATTATCAGAGGTGCTGTCCTTCAAATAAGACATTGATTTAAAGCCCTGTCTACCTCTTAAGGTGGACGTTAAGGTTCCTATGGGCTATTTGAAAAGTGAAGGGAGATTCTCCCATTGTGTGATGGTCAACAATGACCATCACAATGATACAATTGATCGTTCACTTCATAGCTATTTGTAGGGTTTTCTTTGCACAGATTGGCTGCTACGTTCACCTACAATAGCACAGGATGTAACTATTTTTTGCAAGGCTTGTTTTGGGAATATGTGCTGCTATGTGGGAAAAATGTATAAAATTGAAAACCTGCATTGAAAAAAAACCTGCAGGGAGAAACTGATTTTTAATTTCACAAAATAAAGATTTGTATTTTCCCTCAATGTTTTTCTTACTTTGTTCCTATATTTGCACTTACCACCCTACACCCCCACCAGTCTGATAATTACTTGCATCTCTGAAAAATCACCTTGACATGTGTTATCCTTATTAAAGCCTTCTTATTGACAAGTCTCAAGACCCTCCTCTTCAACCAAGTCTTCAGTTACCCTCCTACCCCCAACCCTACCCTCCACCCCTAACCCCTATTCCTAACCACCAGCTCAGGTGTAAATCCTTCACTGTCCAGGCTTTGGGACATCCTCCCGACGTGAAAAGTGCTGTGTAAATGTAATTGGTCGGTGTTATCCAGAATCTTTAACCTTTAGGATCTGTTCCACCTAAGCATGAACTTCATGAAGAAGTGTGGGATTTCCTGCCCAGGTTAGCATCATTGACTCAGTCACACTGATATAAACACAAAGTTATTTCTAAGTTGCACCTTGAAATTAAAATCACCTTGAAATGAATCAAAAGAAAAATTAAAACTCAACTCATTTTAAGAGCCCTGAATTTGTAAAATATCAACAGGAAGAGGCCATTCAGTCTTCTCTGCCATTTTGTTAAATCATGGATACCGGGGATGAGGGACTTCAGTTCTGTGGAGAGACTAGAGAGGCTGGGATTATTCTCCTTAGAGCAGAACAGGTTGAGGGGTGATTTGCAGAGTCCTGGAGCTCAGTGGTTAGAGCATTCGCCTTGCAAGCGAGTGACCTGGGTTCAATTCCAGGCAGGGCGAAACCTTGGGCAAATTTCCTTCCTCCACACGCCTAACAATAATCCCTCCAAAACAAAAATAAATTGGCCATTTTCAATCCACGACTGTGTGTGGGACACTGCTGTGCGCAATTGGCTGCCGCGTTTCGCCCACAAATATATACGGTTAATTTACTTTACAGTCTATTCTGTGAAGCGCTTTGAGACGTCGAAAAGACATGAAAAGCACTATATCAAATGCAAGGATTATTATTATTTAATAGAGGTGTTCAAAATTATGAGGGATTTTGATACAGATAGGGACAAACTTTCCTCTGGTGTGTGGGTCGGTAACCAGAAGACACAGATTTAAGATAATTTGTAAAAGAACCAGAGGGGCAATAAGGAGAAATTTTTTTACCCAGAGAGTTGTTACGATCTGTAATGCACTGCCTGAAAGGGTGGTGGAAGAAGATTTGATAATAGCTTTCAAAAGGGATTTGGATAAGTACTTAAAAAGGAAAAAAATTGCAGGGTTATGGGTAGCATCCTTCATGCAAAATAGTTCTCGGAGCACTGCACTGTGGCAGGATTGGTGCTGAGCAAGGAGGTGACTATAGTCTTGGTCAAAGATGTAAATCAAGGTGGGATTTAAATGTAGAAAAAATTAAAGGAGATGTGAGGGAAATCAAAAACACAATAACTTGTATGTTAAACACCCATTACATAGAGTAACATCTCGGAGCGTGTTAAAGAGACGGTGCCAGACGGGTGTGGGTAGCTTTTGAAGACTGGATGAGATGGAGGGGTAGGTTTCTGATCCTAGGTTTCTGAGCTGAGGGACTTGTAAGTAAGGGTGAGGATATTAAACTCGATCTGCTGGGAGCCAGAAGACCCTGACAAGGACAGGGATAATAGGCAACGTTTTGTGCAAGTAAGGCTATGGTGCCAGGGTTTGAATATTGTGGAGCGAGGAAAGAGGGGATTTAAGTCTGGAAGGTGACAAAGGCATGAATGAGGGTTTGGATGTTCTCATGGACCATTTGATAGCGCACCTGCCTCTGAGTCAGAAGGGTACGGGTTCAAGCCCCGCATTGGGACCTTGAGTTCATAGCTTAGGCTGACATTCAAGAGAGGCTGTCGTTCAGATGAAATATTAAAATAAGGTCCTATCTACCTGTTCAAGTGAATGTTAAAGATCCCATGGAGAGTTTCCCATTGCTGTCCTGGTCAACAACACCCCAGATAAAATTGTTCATTCACATCATAGATGTTTGTGGGACATTGCTGAGCACAGATTGGCTTCTGACTTTGCCTACAAATACACGGTTACTACACTTTACAGTGAATCTTGTGAAGAACTCTGAGAGATCTACACGAAAGGCAAATGTAGTGATGGGGTGGGGGGGGGGGAATTGCTTTCTTGGTGTCCTACTAACAGCTGTTGGATGGATCATGACCTGGGGCCTGAACCCACAACTTTGTAACTCAGAGACCAGAGTGCAACCAGCACCTTAACACACATGATCTGCATTAGTTTTGGTGGTCAGTTAATGGGAATACTATTTTGGCTCATTCAATGGCTTTACATTTTGGCAAATATGACAGTTCATCACTGTGGAATCTACTTATATTACAAACCCGTCATTGTGGTGCAAAAGATTGTAGGGGTAAAGAGATCCATCCGGCAGGGTGGTCTAACCTTTTGGCAGCCGGGGGCTGGATGCCCTATTAGAGAAACATCCACAGGCCACAAAAACAATATCCCTTCCAGAAACATAATACTGTATAACATTTACAGGTTATGGAGGGAAAGGTGGGCCAATTGAAATGGAGGAGGGAGGGGTTAGCCAGATGAAATTGGCCCGCGGGCCGCATGCGGCCCAAGGGCCACCAATTGGACCACCCAAAGAGGGGAGACCCAGAAAGAGAGAGAGAGAGAGAGACACCAAGAGACATCCAGATTGTTAGTCTCTAAGGGAGATTTTCAGAGAAAGAAGCTCAGAGAGAACACAATACTGTAATTTATTCCAGAGACACATACCCCAGTGGGTAAAGATTCTCAGGTATTGATGAGCTCAGAGAGATGGACAGTAACAGAGAGATGCTCCAGTTTGGGGAGACCCACATCCCAGTGCCTTTACTTAAAGGGAATTGGTTTGACTTCATTTTGGCAGCTAAATAAGACCTCATGTAAGAACTGTACAGCAGTAACAGCATTCAGACAGACAGTGTTAGCTGTCATACAAAAAAAATGCATTTAAGATTTGACATTTCGATTGCTTTTGTTTTATTTGGAGTTGGAGAAAACCTTTGCTGAGCCTTCATTCTTTCTTTCTTCTTTTTTTTTGGACGATTTGCCCTGACATTTATTATTCCTGCCAGCTGAGTTTTGATGAGATGTTTGGGTCTCCTTTGGCGACTATTTTGTTGGTGTCTTAAATTACTGGAGGAAAAAACCATCGAGACTCATTCATCTCAACGCTCTGGCTGCTTTGCTGTGATTTCCTCAGTGTGGGTGTGAGTGAGTGTGTGTGTGTTAGGGGGGTGGGGGGGTATGAAGAGCGGATACCACTGTGTCAATGTGTATGAGTTGCTGTCAGAGTGAGGAAGGACATGACGAGGGAGGAGATCCTAAGCCAGGTCACCAGTCAGTGTGAGTGATTCGGAATGAAACACACTGTGAGCCCAGCTCTAGTCTCACATCTTACACGCGTCTTGCTGCTGGCGGCTTGTGGATGTGGTAAGTGCAACTAGAGTGAGAATGCAATAAAAAAATAAGCGGAGGAATAATAGCCACAGGGGCGTCTTGTGTGTGTATTTATTTTGAATGTCATTTTACAATGGACCACTTGCACACTGTGTAAGTCCTGCTTTGAGAGTCAGAGTGTGGCTGCGAGTAGCAGCATAGCTTTACTGTCGGGGTTTTAAACCGGTCACAGCTGCTGTTTGCTGTCTGCTGGCTGTAATAGACCATCAGCTGCACGTTTCACAGTGAAGAGATCTGTCCTTTTTCTTCCTCAACGACCGAGGAAGAAAACGGGATCGAATCACTTTGGAAGTCGGCTTCTGTATATAAATATATTTTTTTAAATAAAATAATACAAAAAAAGGCAACGAAAGCCCTGAACGCTCCAATATAATAGTTCAGCCTGGTGTCTGGCTTCCTGTTGATGTTCTGTGTGTGTAGCTGTAATGCTGAATGCACTGATCCAGGCCAACCCAATCCCATTGAGGGATGAATCATTCCGAACTCTCTTAACTATACAATCACTGAGCCAATGTGCACAATTGCAATTGTTCAGCCACACAAGTTCACAATTAAGGAAGGCGTCTTGCTTTACAGCCCCGGGAATTGCAGGAAAAAGTTCCAAGTCTTCTGTGTTTCTCCTGTTTTATGTTTCTATAATCTATAGATATTTTGATTTCTTTCTTCCTAATAATAATAATAATCCTTGCATTTGACATAACGCCTTGTCACGTCGTTGAGACGTCTCATAGCGCTTCACAGGATATACGGTGAAGTGGATTGACTGTATATTTTGTGAGCAAAATAGATTACTACCAGTTGTTAGTTGACTGGTGAATCGTTTTTCAGGGGTAATAATCCTTCAATAAATTTGGTCAATCAATCCACGGCTGTTTGTGGGACACTGATGTGTGCAATTCGCTGCCGCTTTTTGCCCACAAAATATACAGTCACTTTACAGTATATTCTGTGAAGCACTTGGAGACGACTTAACGATGTGATAAGTTGCAAATCCTTGCATTTGATATAGCAGCCTTTTCACGGCGCTGAGACATCTCCAAGCGCTATACAGAATATATTGTAAAATAATAATAATAATAATCCTTGCATTTGGTATGGAGCCTTATCACATCTTCGAGATGTCTCAAAGCACTTCAAAATGGTTTGACTGTGTATTTTGTGGGTGAACCGTGGCAGTGAATTGCACACAGTAATTAAAATCATATTCGGAATGGAAAAGGACCTTCTGGGATGTGAATACCACATCTAACAAATTGTGCTTTGATATATTTAGATATTTAAACATTTTTTTTTTAAAAAGGGTATTTTATTTAGACAAACTTAGGCCAAAACGTTGTTTATTTCTCTCTCTTCTGTCAGGAGCCTGGGCTGCAGGGACAGAACTAAATCGAACGGTTAAAGTGAGAATTGTTAATTGTAGATTAACCAGTTGTTGTTTTCGAAATTGAAAATTATGACTAAATAGAATTGTTATCCATCCTGGGGTGGAGGGAGTGGGGGGGGGGAGGGAGTTGAGTAATTAGGGTCTTCTTGGAGCTGAGCTGGTTCTCAGGTGACGTGCTTGCAAAAGGACGTCAGAATCAAATCAATCTCTGTGGTGGTCTCAGTATTCCTGTTCCTGAGCCAGATGGGTCCGCAATACTGGATTGCTGATAATAATAATACTTGCGTTTGATATCGTGCTTTGTCACTTCTTCAAGGCATTGCAAAGTTTCACAGAATATACTGTAAAGTAAATTGACTGTATATTTTGTGGGCGAAACTCGGCAGCCAATTGCGCACAGCAGTGTCCCACAAACAGTCGTGACCAAATTATTGTCTGTCTGTCTGTCTGTAACAACAATAATTTGCATTTATATAGTGCCATTCACACAGGGTAGCATCTCTGACGCCGAGCCAGGGGAGAGGGAGGGGGGAGGTGACTGTAAGCACGATAAAAAAGGAAGATATTTCAGCAGGATTTGAAAGTGGGGAGGGAGGGGGAAAGGCAGAGGGATGGAGGGAGAGAGTTCCAGAGTTTCGGGGCTACCGATGGTGTAGCAGAGAGGACGAGGGATGAACAGGAGTCAGCCGAGTAGAGGCAACGGCATGGTGGAGTGGGGGGTAAGTGGGTAGGGAGAGGGCTGGTCACGGTCGGAAAGAATGTGACTTTGACCAGGACCAGGACCATCTCAGTACATGTGGACAACGCAGAAACCAATTGGAGGGGGAAGCAATCAACGCTGGGAAGCAATGACTCATTCCAGTACCTTGGAGCGGAAAAGATGGCGAAGATGGGACATTAGGTAGGATAGGTTGAGGGAAGCATTTTTGAGGTTATACTGTAAAGTGGAGTGACTGAGTCATTTGTGGGTGAATGCTGCAGCCAAACTACTCACAGCAATGTCCCACAAAACAGCCATGGAGTGAGTGACCAATTTTATTCGAGGGATTGTTGGCCAGGACACCGGGAGAGAGAAACTCCCTTCTGTTTTCAATAATGGTATTTTAACGTCCACTTGAAAAGGCAGACAGGACTTTGGTTTAACGGCTCATCCAAAGAACGGTACCTCCGACAATGCAACACAATGCACTTGAGCGTCAGCCTAGATTATATGAGTTCAAAGTCTGATGTGGGGCTTGAACCCATAACCTTCTGGCTTAAACTGCTTCCGAATAAGCACAGGCTCAAGCTTGGGACATGTGCAGTGCTTAAAAGAAGGCTTTGTGTGAGAAGAGTTGATAACATGGCAGTTTTTCTCTTAATAATAATAATAATCCTTGCATTTGATTTAGCGCTTTTCACGTCGGGAGGATATCCCAAAGCGCTTCACAGAATATACTGTAAAGTGAATTGACTGTATATTTGTGAGCGAATACGGCAGCCAATTGTGCACAGCAATGTCCCACAAACAGTCATGGATTGAAAATGACCAATTTATTATTGTTTTGTTTTGGAGGGATTATTATTAGGCTCTGTGTGGAGTAAGGAAACTTGCCCAAGGTTTCGCCCTCTGCCTGGAATTGAACCCAGGTGTCTCGCTTGCAAAACGAGTGCTCTATCCACTGAGCTACAGGACTACACTCTTCACTTTTTTCCTCAACTATCTTGAAGACGGTGATTGATTCTAGCTTGTCTACAGCACGCTAACCATTACAGTACGGGACTCCGTGCAATTATTACTGTATAATCTCCTTTTTATTTCTTTTTGCCGCAGTTGTTTTTGCTGAAGTCAGCTATCGCCTCTCAAGACAACTCCGGCACGTGGCTCTGAGCAATCAGACCATCTACGTGGACGTCAGAGATCTGAGCAACCAGACCGTCCAAGATGTGACCGTGTCGCTGGTGGACGTCAGCAGAAATCAAACTGTGACGACAAAATCCACGGCTGGGAATCAATCCCAGGCCTCCGTGGGGTTCGAATGTTTCCATTTCAAGCAGGCGGGAGAATTTGAGTTCAGAGGCAGAGATTTGAGGGCCAACGGCACCACTGAGTGGACGAGCGAAATACTGCACGTGGAATGGCCAGCGTTCCACACCGAGGTCAAGAGGAAGAGTGACGTGTGGCAGAGCAGTTTCCAGGTGGGAGTCTTCACCAGTGAGTTTCTGTGCCCGTGGTGGCCGAGTGCACTGAGGTTGTCTCTGGATGTTACCAGCAGCGATTTCCATCAGCCTGGAATGTACGATAAACACAAAGCCTTGAAGAGAACAATAAGCAAAGACATCGAGCTTTCCAATTCTCAGTGGGTGGAATTCGATTGCTCACATTTCAGGCAAGACTCTTTGATTACGATTTTATTGAGGGCTCCACACACAGGTGAGGTGATATCTTCGGAAGGGCCGTTGGTGTTCGATCGAATCTTCGGGTACAAGCTAGTCGTCGATCACTTAAAAACCTCCACGTGCGAGTTGTCCACAGGTGTGCATATTGTTGCTCCCCCCTGTGTGAACCTACAGGGCACAATCTCCGTGTATAAGGATTCATTCACAAGAGAGAGTTTTGTAGCTGAGAACTGGCTCCATCCCGGGAATAACAAGACGGAGTTTAACTGCTCTCTGTTTGACGCTGGGAAAAGTAACTACTGCTTCAAGTATGTCAGTGTTTTGAACCACAGCCATTCTGCCCCCAAGGCGAAAAGTTGCGTAACACTCCAGATAGACGCAGGTTTGTATTTATGTACATTTTAAAGGGATCCGAACTTTTAGAAGTATGTACAGTCGCATTTCACTATAACCTGACCAGCAGAAAAGATTGTTATATCAGGGTGTTCACTATGGTCGGGTTTGGCTGTTAAAGTGATGCAAAAATTGTGTCTTGCCATTGGGATCGTCAAAACGTGGGTTGTTATAAACAGTATTTGTTATAGTGAGGTACAACTGTAGCTGCATATGGTGTATGGGGAAAAGGCAGGAGAATGGGACTTAAATGGTACAACAGCAACTTGCATTTATATAATGTCCTTCATGCGGGATAGCGTCTTGGAGCGCTTGAATACAAAACAACTACATAGTGTATTTCACATCGTGAGGACATCTCAAGGCGCTACACGGTGCTGGGTAGATTCCTGAGCTGGGGGTTGGAGCCGAGGGAAAAGATAACCAAAAGAATGGTTGAAGATGTACGATATGAAATGTGCCTCGAAAAAGGGAGGGAGGGAGGGAGCAAGACAAAAGGACTGTGGAATGGAGTTTCGGAGAGCAGTGATTCATTTTCAAATTACTTCATTCCCTCGCACCTCCCTACCTCTCCGACCTGCTTAACCCCCACTCCATCACCCGCTGCCTCGGCTCAGCTGGCTCCGGCCTCCTAATTGTCCCTCGTCCCCTCCACTCCACTTTCAGCCACTACGCCCCGAAACTCTGCAACTCTCTCCCTCCATCCCTCTGCCTTTCCCCCTCCCTCCCCACTTTCAAATCCCACCTAAAGACCTTCCTTTTTGTTTGTGCTTAAGGACACCTCCCCCCTTCCTCTCCTCTTGGCTCGTTGTTAGACTCTGCAACTGTGAAGCGTCCCCGGGATGCTATCCCACTTGAAGGGCCCTATATAAATGCAAGTTGTTGTTGGTAGAGTGGCTAACACCCCCTCCCACTGATGGTGAGGCAGATAGAGATAAGGGGGTGGACATGACGCAGGCTGGTGTTCATTGCTAACTGTCTCAGCGAGCCAGCACAGGTCCGATGGGCTGAATAATAATAATCCTTACATTTGATAAAGCGTGTTTCACGCTAGGGAAACCTTAGAGCACCTCATGGGATGTACTGTAAAGTGCAGTGACTGTGTATTCTGTTGGCAAATGTGAATGACCTCCTTGTGTAATGTAAATTTCTATGGTCCTTCAATACACTTTCATAATTGTATAACGTAGTGTAATTATAAGCGCTCCGAGATATTATAATGCAAGAAGGGCATTGTATTAATGCAAGTTATTGTTATTGTTGTTACACTGACATAATACATATCGTTTAAAAAGCATTTGCCCACAAAAGACAGTCACTGCACTTTACATTTTACCCTGTGAATCACTTTGAGACATCCTCCCAACATGAAAGGCGCTATACCAAACAAAAGGATTATTATTAGTAGTAGTGATGTTAATATTAGTACTGTATTGTTAAATGCCACAATTATCCTCGGTTTTATCAGGTAACCAGCATCTTATGTTAATATAGTATTTCGATGTATTATGTATAATATAAGGCAACTGTGTTTTCTCTTTCACTTTAGTTCCTGAAATATTCTACAACTTCTGTCAGTATTTTATCATCAGTGTTTATATCTATAACTGAAACTTAGTTAGAGCACTCGCCTCCCAAGCGAGAGGACCTGGGTTCGATTCCGAGGCAGGACAAGACGTTGGGCAAGTTTCCTTACACTACACACTTCTGTTTACCTAGAAGTAATTAGGAACCCGGTTGTTAGTCTATTGGCAGATCGCTTTCCGGGGGTAATAATCCCTCCAAAAAATAATAATTCGGTCACTCAATCCACGACTATTTGTGGGATACTTCTGGCGCAATTGGCTGCCGTGTTTCACCGATAAAATACACAGTCACTACACTTCAGTATATTCTGTTAAGCACTTTGAAATCTCTCAAGAACATGATAAGGCGCTGTATCAAATGGAAGGATTGTATTATTATTATTATAACTGGGCTATTTTTAGAACAATGTTCTAATGACATTCAGCAAACTACCGTATAATCCTACCACTCTGATCAGTCCACCTATGTGCTGTAATATGTTTTGGTGAGATGTGAGTTTGCATGAGTGATATTTATGCTCCAAAACTGATAGATTAAATCGGTCATTCACTTCATGGCTGTTTGTCGGATGTTGCTGTGCAAAAATTGGCTGCCGCATTCACTTCCAAAATACCATCTCTACACTTTACACTCATTTATAGTAAAATCCTGTGAGGCGCTATGAGATGTCCTCCTGACTTGAATGCCGATATTTCAAATGCTAGGATTATTATACACAGCATAATCATGCTCTGATGTCAAGGGGAAATTCAGGAAGACATATCAAAGAGAGGTCATGTACTTCCTCAGAGATGTGTGGGAAAAGTCACTCCAGGTCTGATTTTTCTGGCAAGCAATTCAAAAACAGAATTGGCAGAGTCTGAATGGTAGCCCATCTCGAATAACCAGGGAATGGGGTGTGTCACGTGAGAAAGTAGTAAAAAAAATATTTATTCATCTCTGCTCTTCTGCTAAAAGCATTTATCTCATTTTTCTTTCTATGATAGTTCTGTTTCCTGGTTCCATATCCACTTGGGAGTCTAACTGCAAAGCTAATAATAATCATTCTATTTGATATAGCGCCTCATCACGTCTTCTAGACATCTCAAAGCTCTTCATAGAATATACTGTAAAGTGAAATGACTGAATATTTGTGGGCGAAACGTGGCAGCACAGCAGTGACCCCCAAACAGTCAGGGATTGAGTGACCAAATTATAATAATGATTTTTTAAAGGATTATTACCCCCGGAAAGAGATAATGACCGTAACAACTATTAATAATTAAAAAATAATCCTTGCATGTCACTTATGATACTGAGAACATCTCAAACTGGTTCACAAACTTTCTATGATGTGCAATTATAGGCGATTTCTGTAATGCACAAAACAGCCCCACAAATAGCCATGAAGCAAATGAGCAATTTATCTGGAGGATTGTTGGCCAGGACACCAGGAGAAACTTCCTCCTCTTTAGTGCCAAGTAGTGCTTTTTGTCACACATCGGAACAGGCAGACGGGATCTTAGTTGAGCACGGAATCTCCGGCAATGCAGCATATGCCTAGCACTGTACTGGAGCATCAACCTGGATAACAGTATTAATTGGGGCTTGAACCCAAAATTCAAAAGGGAATTGGATAAACATTTGAAGAGAAGCTATATTAAATGATACAGGAAAGAACAGGGAATTGGATTCAGAATTTCGGTCACAGAAGTCAGGCGTAGTGTAGTTTTTTTCCTCCTATGCTGTCATTTTTATGATTCTATAATTATTTATTCAAAAAGCTATGGTTGAATTTAGTTCAGGGCAAACTATTAAACTATTAGATAATGGACCATAAAACCATTCCGAATGTGTCCATCCCCATCAATGTGAAGTTCTCAGAGACATTATTCTAACATGAAGGTCACTATATAAATGCAAGGTGTTGCTGTTGTTAATATTTCTTTGTGAACTTTGCCCAGATATTGATGCATTTTTTGTAGAAAGATGGACTGTCTGGCTGTCTTGGAGCCCATGCAGCGTAACTTGTGGTGATGGGACACGTGAAAGATACCGTCAGTGCATCTCACCCTCCTCAGGGAACGTTAAATGCACCGGGGAGAACAAGGAGGTTTCCCACTGTTCTCTTGTGGATTGCACTGGTAGGTCAAGGCACCGACTGCACAACGTTTAAAGCTAACGATGCCCTTTGCTAAAATTAGAGCTTGGCCATTTAGGAGTGAAATCAGGAGGCAGTTTTTCACCCAAAGGGTAGTGGAAATTTGGAACTCTCTCCCCCAAAAGGCTGTGGATGGTGGATCCGTTTACATTTTCAAGACGGAGTTAGATAGATATTTGTTAGGTCAGGGTATTAAGGAATATGGGGCAAAGGCAGGTAACTGGACTTGAAGTACAGATTAGGCATGATCTTCTAAAATAGTGGAGCAAGCTCGAGGAGCTGAATAGCCTATTCCTGTTTTTATGTTTCTATGTTTCCATGTGCTGTAAGATTCTATGATTCACTTCATGGCTGTTTATAGGATTTTGCTGCATGCAAATTGGCTGCCTTGTTCACCTACAAAATACACAGTCACTACACATTACAGTGAAATCCTGCGAAGGATTTTGCGACGTTTCTCCCAATGTGAAAGATGCTGTATCAAATCCAGGGTTTATAATAATAATAAAAAAAACTAATCCTTGCATTTGATATTATGTCGCTGAAGCATCTCAAAGCGCTTCACAGAATATATTGTAAAGGGAAGTGACTGAGTATTTGTGGGCGAAAATTATGATGATATAAAAAAAATTAAATTTTCTTTTGTGCCTAATGCGGTGTTTAATGCCTTTCACACGTTTCAGGAAAGAAACCCGGGGATTCGGGGGGAGCTGAGTCGGGATACAAAGCCAGCAATATCGTGACGATCACAGGCATTTTCCTGTGTTTGGTGATAATCATCGGCACGGTGGCTATTGCGATACGCACAAAGCTGTCGTGCAAGGAGGAGAAGTGCAACCTTGGAGGGAGACGGGGTTCACTTCAAACTCACAACCTCAGCGAGGACCCCGGAGATGACAGGATACTCGGCAACTCAAACCGGCGGGTCGAAGACGGCACGATCATACCTTTGAGCTGCAGAAGGAGCCAGCAATTTGTTTCGACGACAACAACTTGCCTTTACCTAGCACCCGTCACTGCAGGTCACGTCCCAGAGAAGGTCTCGAGCCAGGACGGGTTGTCGGAGGAAGGGTTGCCCAGCGCCCAGAGGGTGGTACCTCCTATATTCGGGTACCGCCTGGCACATCAGCAGCTGAAGGAAATGAAGAAGAAAGGGATAACCGAGGCCACGCACGTTTACCACGTCACCCAGCGTGATGAAGAGGCCGAGGCAGAGACGGACCGCGGTGTTGCCACAGTACCCGCCCTAGAGAAAGAGAGCAACATGGAAAACAGTGTGAATCGATTCCGAATCCAAGCTCCCTTTTTGGATCAGAAGCAGTCGATGCCCTGCAAAGCGCAGGTGGAGAGAGCGAACCACTGGACAGATTTTGAACTGGCTCAGTTCGGCGATCGGGGCAGCGAGCGCTACCTGCACCGAGCCGTGGCTCAGACCCTGTGCCGGGCAGCCGCAGCACAGTGCAGGCAAGGGCAGTGTGAGGGGGGCATAGGAGGAGGGCACAGCCGGAGAACGTGCAGCTTCAGTGAATACAAAGGCGGCAAGTACTACAGGGAGAGGAGCAGATCTGCCGGCACATCCAAGTTGCAGTCCTCATATCACTCCAGAGCAGCTTACAGGACTGGGAGCAGTATGGACAGATGCAATGGCAGTGCCTTCCCTCCTCCTCCTCTTCCTCCGCCCAGATCAGGCCACACCACAACCTCAGCAAAGCCTCCCGGCTGGAGCTATAGTGGATCAGCCAACCTCAAGCACCACCCGAAAAGCAGGTCCGGGAAAGCTGAACAGCTGAGGGAAGAGACGATAACTGGTGCAGTTAATCACATGGAGCTCTCCCCAAGCAAACCGAGATCAGGTCCAACCAACCGATATCACTCACCCACGTCCCTCAGCGATCCCAGCAGCGCTGAGAAATATTACAACTGGAAATATCCATGGAGCAACCCTTTGCCCCGCCATCATTACAGACAAGAACGCTGTCAAAGCTTCCCCTCTGCTCCCAGCTTTCTTCCCTATGACAATTCTGGCTTTGACCTCTCTGCTTTGGACCAGCGGGTGACTGATGTGGCTGGCTACTTTGATCTGCACGTGAAGGAGGGTGAAGGAGACACCACTACTCTAAGCAATGAAAAGTTGGTAGTCTAACTCGAGGAAAACATTTTTGGAGTTTTTCTACATCTTTCCAAGCCTTCAAAGCCCTCCATAGCCTTGCGAACTCCATATAAACCTGACCGCTCCCTCCATTCAGCGGGCTCCAGCCTGCCCCATGTCCCCTGCCCGGCCCACCCCACCATCTGCAATTGGGCCTTCAGCCTCTCTGCCCCCACCCTTTGGAACTCCATCCCACAGTCCCTTCACCTCGCACCCTCTCTTTCCTCATTGAAGGCACGTCTCAAGACCCTTCTCTTTGACCACACCTTTGGTCACCCTCCTATCCCTACCCTCCCTGGCCTCCACCCTCCTGATTCCAACCCCCAGCTCGGGTCCAAATTTCTGACTGTCCAGCGCCTTGGGACGTCCTCCCAACATGAAAGGTATTATACAAATGTAATTTGTTGTTGTTGTTGAGTTTCACGGTGCATTTAACATTTACCACATGGGACAGGCTAGACTCAAACCTCCACCTTCTTCCCCTCTACCCTCAACACCATTCTCAATGGTGAAGTCAAAAAGCCAGGCGAAACTAAGCTTTACTGAGGAAAATAATCCGCTTAAAAATATACATATAATTTGCTCACTCAATCCACGACTGTTTAGAGGTCACTGCTGTGCGCAATTGGGTACCACGTTTCGCCCACAAAATATACAGTCAATTCACTTCACAGTATATTCTGTGAAGAGTTTTGAGACGTCTAGAAGACGTGATGAGGCACTATGTACGTGCAAAGATTATTATTATTATATCAAGCTAACCGGCAGCCAAAAGCCATGATCCGTAAGCCAGAAGTCCAATACTACAGTAAATCAGCCTGGCTCAGTTGGTAGCACTCTTGCCTTTGAGTCAGAATCTATGGGTTCAGGTCCCATGTTGGGACATTGATTAGTTGAGGTTGACATTTAGATGCGCTGAATTGTCAAAGGTACCATCCATTGGATGAGATGTTAATCTGAGGTCCCGTTTGCCTGTTCAAGTGAATGTTTAAGATCCTATGAGACTATTTGAAATGAGAAGGGCATTTCTCCCTATGTCCTAGCCAACAATCCCCAAAATAAAATTGGTCACACACTTCATGGCTGTTTGTGGGCGCATTTCTGCGCGCAGATAGACAGAAAGACGGCACCTCCAACAATGCAGCATGCCCCCAGCACTTCATTGGAATGTCAAGTTAGACCATATGAGGTCCAGGTGCTGACATGGGCTTGAACCCACAATCTCCTGACTCAGAGGCAAGTTACCAATTGAGCCAGGCTGACACACAAATACAGTGAATACAAATACAGTACAAATACTATTCAAACCAGATGTATTCAAGGCTGAATACAAATAAAGTAGAGCCTCATTATAACACACTGTGTTTAGGATCCATAAAATCCCAATAGCGAGATAATGAGATTGAATGTCCCTGAGCATAATTGACGCAATAGGGAACTACTGCCAGTTTCCATGGTAAAAGAAAAAGTGGCCAACTTCTGGATTGTAAGGTAATCACAACATTACTTCCTTTTTCATGCACACAACAGAAGGTGATATTGGGGGTTGATGACTTGAAAAGTCGCCCTTCTTTGTCTGTGAGGAAACTAAAATTGTTGACTTCTGGGGTCACAGGGTCCCAATGAACATCACTTCCTGCTTTGTTGCGCATGATCAAAGCAGGAACCAATGTTGATAGCAACAAAATGAGCCAGAAGTTCGCTGTTTTACTGCAAAACATAGGACGGCATACTGGAGATGAGCAGCCTGGCTGCACGCATGCACAAGTCCAAAATATAATTGCATTATAAGCAGATTCACAATGTATTTAATCACATTATAATGGGAATGTACTGTGGTTGGAAGCTGGTTAGTCCAGTGAGGAATGTACTCCATCGTGCATTATTGGCCTTAACTGGTCACTCTGGGTCAGACGACAATTATTATATTTGTTGTTCCCCATTAAAGCAGAAGGTGAATGTTGAATATCCGCACATATTTGCATACTCAGAGCTCAAAATGTCTCTCTTTCTTAGTCTTGAAGTTTACGATCGATGCTAAATTTTCAAACACAGTCTTAAAGCCAATTCTACACGTGGCAACAACAACAAAGTACATTTGTATAGTACCTTTCATGTCCCAAGACACTAGAGTGCTGCAAAAAATTAGCTTCTAAATTAAGGCTGCATTCAAGACTATTTCCAAAATCCCAGGCATTATCAAAGTGTAAGATGACGGTTTTAAGCCTAAGAACATGAGGGAATTCCTGTGCTTATGGAATACATTTATGGCTTTCAAATACTGTATGTATTTAAGCAACAAAAAATAGTCCCATGTGACTTTCACTGAATAATGAATTTTAAGCTGTAATGTTTTCACAAATACATGCAATATTTGTTTAATTTGTGACCTCCGCTGACATTGGGATGAAGGACATGGCCTCTAACCTTCGAACTGTAATCATACCCACCAGACCACTAACAGCAACTTTTATTATTTATAATAATAATCCTTGTATTTTGTATTGTGGCTTTCATGCCAAGAGAACATCACAAAGCTCTTTACAGAATTTACTGTGAAGTGGGGAGACTGTGTATTTGTGGGTGAATTCGGTAGCCCAATTGTGCAGAGCAATGTCCCACAAACAGCCATGAATCGAATGACCAATTTTTTTTTTTGATTTTGGGGTGATTATTGGCCAGGAAACCGGGAGAAACTCTCTTCTATTAAAACTAAATTGAAACTAAATCTCAGAATTCTCCAAAGCAGATTTACAAGTTAAGACTAAGTGGAATTGCAGGCCTTGAGTGTGGAGCACAGATGTTGACTAACTGAGGTGAGGAAGAGTGGGAGGATACTTATATGGTTACATTCTTGGGTTCCTCTGGAGGGACAATTACATATTCCACGAATGTAGCCATGACATACAACAACTTGCATTTATACGGGGAGTGTCCCAGAGCACTTGAAATACTGGACCCCATTCCTGGAACCCAAGTACACCGCAGGGATGTGACAGGGCTAGAAAGCTCATTCATATTTCTGAACCTGCTCCTTGCAATCACTGTATTGCGATTCTTAAAAGGATCAAATAAATAACTGGCATCATGTGGGGCCCAAACCCTTACCAATGTATTTTGTGATAATCTCTGATGTATGGGAAGCTTGTTGAGATCCCTCGGCTCCACCCGAAGAACATTTCATGGCTACTAAACAAATTTACCTTTATAGAGTGCTTTTCACGTTGAGAGGACGTCTAAAGAGCTTCACAGAATCAGCCAGGACCTGTTTGCCTGGTTAATGCACTGCCAAACTGGGCTGCCTTATTTCTCTGTGCCTTCGGAGCTAACAAATAAAATAAAAATAATAATGCTTTCAATTGTGAATAGCGCCTTACCGCATGTGGAACACAATGCAAAGTGTTTCACAGGATTCACAATTTTATTTTGTGGCATTATTAGGTCACAGCACTGGGAGAAACTCCTTTCTGTTTTTGAATAGTCCATCTGGAATGCCAATGGGACCTAAGTTTAAGGTTTTCTCTGAAAAACAGCACCTCCAGCAATTTAATGCTTCCCCAGCATTGTATTAGAGTGTCACCCTAGGCTGTATGACTTCTAAAGCCTGATTTGGGGCTTAAACCCACAACCTTTTGCCTCAGAGGCAAGAGTGCTACCAACTGAGCCAGGCTGACACACAAATGTACTTGCTGGGTGCTGTGTTTGAGGCAGGATCCATATGGTTTTGAAAAGAGAACTAGATAGATATCTGAAAAACATTATTTTGCAGGGTTATGAGGCAAAGGGAGCTAAATAGGACTGAATGGATTGCTCTTCCACAGACACTATGGGCTGAGTGGCTTTCTTCTGTGCTGTAAACCTATCTCATTCTATGGTACTGTATAAATAACAAGGACCCTTTGGCTCATCTGATCTCCCAAATGAAGGCCCTAATTCAATGCTCTCACCTTCGTTCCTCTTTACATTTCCTTTCCTTTCCCAAGGGGATCAGACAATGCTGTTTAATACACCAACTTTGTTATGGAACTAATAGTCCTTCAGACAGTGTGTTTAGTATGATAACAAAATGACACAGGTCCTATTTATTCTGGTTAACTCAGTCATACTTTCTTTGGCCTTGGAATATTGAACACGGTGAATTTGTACAGTGGGTTTGTTCTATTATTTCTGTAGTTTCTTTTTAAGATTATACTGTTTTCTACGTATTCTTGTTTAATAAAAAGAAATTGAAAATAAAAATGTGCCAACGTCGAAAGGTTCAAGGTTGCGTGATTCTGATTGTGTGTGTTGTGTGTGAGTAGTATGTATGTGAGCAAATAGGAACATATGTGAGTGTGCATGTTTGCGTAGGTGTGTGTTTGTGACAATAATAATCTTTATATTTGATATAGCATCTTTTACATGTGGAGGATTCTCAAAGCGCTTCACTGGATATACTGTAAATTGTAATGTCTGTGTATGTCATGAATGAATTCAGCAGCAATTTGCTCACAGCAATGCCCTACAAACAGTCATGAAGTGAATGACTAATATTATTATGGGATTGTTGGCCAGGACACTGGGAGAAACTCATTTCTCTTGTCGAGCAGTGCAATGGGATCTTAATGTCTGTCTGAACAACAACAATTTTCATTTATATAATGCCCTTCACGTGGGGTAGCATCCCGGAGCGCTTAGACGGGTGGATAGCACCTGGATTTAATGTGTCATCCGAAGCACGGCATATCTGACAATGCAGCGCTTCTTAAACTGTGAATTGAAAGTCCCGACATGGGGCTAGAACACACAACCTTCTGACTCGGGTGAGTGTGCTACCAACTGAGCCAGGCCGACACCTTCACTGCAATTTTATATAAATAATGTGACGTTAGACACGTGAAATTAAATGACACACTTAAATTGATAATATTTTTTTCTTTGTATTTGAGGGAGTTTTGTCAGAGTAAATAGGAACAAGTTATTACCATTGATAGGAGACATAGTTATGATGATAAAAATATAACAATAATAATCCTTGCATTTGATACAGCGCCTTATCACGACTTTGAGATGCCTCAAAGGGCTTCACAGAATATACTGTAAGGTGAATTGACTGTATAGTTTGTGGGCGAAACCCAGCAGCCAATTTTGCACAAGGTAACCACAGGAACAGGAAGCCTTTTTTCACACAGATAGCTATTGGGATGTGGAATTCGCTGCCAAGTAGATTGGTGGAGATGGAATCCATTGCAGCTTTCAAGGGGGAAGTAGACAGGAGTGTGGAAGAGAGGGGCTTGAGGATAAGGTGGGACGTTGGGATTGAATTGACCTCCTCACTCTATGAACTGCTGCAGAGTTGATGGGCCGAATGGCCTCCTTCTGTGCTGTGATTTCTGTTTCTATGTTTGCATGCAATGAGATTTTATACTCCTTTTTCTCACAGTTAGTTTTGCAAAAATACTTTTCCAATGATTCAGGTGATGCAATTTGATTATTATATGCAATCCATTTTGAAAACAAAAGTTATATTCAACTGGAAATTTTTATTGAATTTGACATCAAAATACACTTGAAAGCTTGAACATTTAGTACAGAATTCTAATAGTCACATTTCTGCAAATTAAGATTATATGTATCTATATCCATAGTAATAATTCTTGCATTTGATATATATATATATACACACACACTCTTGGGTGCAAAATAGCGGCTGCAAGTCAGCTACAAAAATACACAAGTCACGACACTTTGCAGTAAATCTTCTGAAGAGCTTTGAGAAGTCCTCCTGATGTGCAAGGTGCTATATCAAATGGAAGAAATTTAGGAGAAATCTTGTGTGTCATTCTCGTTTCCAAGTGTTATTTCCCTATCCTATTATTGTATAGTACCTTATCGCATCGTCAAAACGTCTTAAAGCACTTCACAGGATTTTTAATGTGATGTGCAGTGGGAGTGTACGTCTGCTTGCCTGTCAGACATCATCAACAACAACAACAAATTACATTTGTATAGTGCCCTTGTTACATCTGATATAATAACAACAACCACAACAACAACTTACATTTATATAGCGCCCCTCATGCAGGGTAGCGTCCCAAAGCGCTTGACAGTGGCAGAGAGCAACGCCAAGCTGGGGGGAGGGGGAGGTGACGATAGGCACTATCAAATAGGAAGGTCTTCAGGTGCGACCTGAAGATGGGGAAGGAAGGTGCAACGCAGAGGGATAGAGAGAGGAAGAGTGTTCCAGAGTTTTGGGGCATGGTGGCTAAAAACCTAGCCACCAATGATGGGGGCCAAGAATGGAGCTGTGAGGTACACTACATGTGACTGGGTAGGGGCAGGAGGAGATACCATTTGAGGAGATAAAGTGAAGGCGGTTTGTTAAGGACTCAAACCAGGCTAGTGCGGTCCCACTCAGTGTTGAATAAGACTGGAGAGGCGGTGGAGGAGGATGGCATGGTCGACTGTGTTGAATCTGGAGGAGAGATCCAGGAAGACAAGGAGGCAGAGTGAGTCCTGGTCACAGCTAAAAAGTACATTGTGACCTTGACAAGCGCCATCTCTGTGTTATGGGCAGGGTGGAAACCAGACTGGAGGAGCTCGAGGAGGAAGTGGAGGGAGAGATGAGAGCAAAGCTGGTTAGTGACAACACATTCCAGAGCTTTGGCAAGGAAGGGCAAGTTGGAAATGGTCAGTACTTTATGAGGTTGGAGGAGTCAAGGGCAGGTTGGAGGGGTCAAGAGGAACAGAACTTGAGGAGAGCAACTGGTTGACTATGTCAGCCAGCAGAGGGGAGAGGAGGGGGAGTTGGGTGATCAGCAACTGGGTGGGGACTTAGTCAAGGCATCAGGTGGTGGGTTTCATCTGGGAGATGGTGGTTGAGAGAGAGGTGGGAGTAATTGAGGCAAAGGAGTATAGGGGGGATGGGGTGGTAGTAGGAGTCATTTTAGGAGGTGGTGTAGATGGTCTGGGGGTGTGGAAGGGGACGAAGGGGAGGGCGATGCAGCCAAGTGAATATTTTTAATCTTTGACACAAAGTATTGGACCTCTTCGCACTTGGCATTTGAGGTGAGGATGGAGGCAACTTGGGGAAGAGTGTGGAGAAGGTGATGGATGATGGAGAACTTTGGGCCTGTGAGAGGGAAAGCCGTTAGTTGCGGAATAATAATAATCCTCGCATTTGATTTAGTGCCTTATCCCATCATTGAGACGTTTCAAAGCGTTTCATAGGAAAGTGGATTGACTGTGTATTCATGATTAGACAAACATTATTAATGATTAGATATAAAACAATAATCTTCTTCTCCTACCTGAATACAATAAAAGAATACAATTTACATTTACATAGCACGTTTCGAAGTGCTTTACAGAGCTGTCTGGGAGCCTGATCTGGGGATGAAGGGAAGCTGAGGAAGGAGGCAGGCGGAGAGGGGAAAAGTTGCCCAAAAGTACAAAGAGGTACGTTATGAGGCAGACTTTTTCAAGTGGGGAGTAAGGTGTTGGGGGTTGGTGCGAGTCAGAGGGAGTTGAGAGCAGAGAGCAGAGGTGGAATGGCTAAGCGCTTTGAGACACTGCCCTGTGTGGAGGAAGCCGTTGTTGTTATTGTTGTTGGTTGAAAGCTTGCCCACTGATGGTGGGAGGGTGATGGATGAAGCAGGCTGGCTGGCATTCGCTGAGCGAAGGGTCAATAAGGTTATAGGAGGTCGCAGAGTTAAGTGTGGGGCGTGGCCATGGAGGGATTTGAAGGGGAACATAATAAAACTGACCATAATTTTATTTTGCCCGTTCCCAAGAACCGGTGCTGTTCCTGCTCGAGAGAACCCTACCAGACACTGTTTTCATAATCTCCACTTCCAACACCTGGGAAAAAGTACTGAGGCCGCACCTTCATGGCTGTGAATTTCAGGGAATACCACCATCCTGTCCACGTGTGCCATATGATGCCTTTGTCCGTGTTTCCCGTGTAATTGCCATGGCGATAATATTTTCCATTCAGGTTGACGGTGTGGCACCTTCATTATTTTGGGGGTAAAATTAAACAGAGATGATTAAATAAGCAAATTCATTGAGAGGGGTTCAGATGAAAAAGGCACCTCTGGTAACGCGATGCTCCCCGGAGCATTGTATTGGAATGTCAGCCCAGACCATGAGTTCAAAGTCTTGACGTGGGGCTGGAACTCACAACCTTCTGACCCAGAGATAAGAGCGCTACCCTCTGAACTAACTTAACGCTTCTAAACCCACTGTGGTAAACAACACTAACTACACAGGATTGTAAAGTGCAATATAGTGAATTTTCATTCCTCTTTTAAAATGGGAAGAGCATTTTAAAAGGGGAATTTCTCTCTTTTGTAACGTGGAATGTGTGTGTGTTTGCGTGTATGTAAAAGAGAGTGTGTGTATATGTGTATGCACTAAATGTGTGTAAGAGGGTGTGTCTTTGTATTAAAGTGTGTAAAAGATGCTGCATGTATGTACTAACATGTGAGTAGGGGATGTGTATACCTTAAGATGTGTGTATGCATGTTTGTGTGTGTGTAAAGCATGTGCGTTTGTGTATGTATTGAAATACGTGTAAGAGATTGCATGTGTATCTATTAAGAGTTCCACATATTTATGCCACCTACATATGGAAATGGCCCCTTGTCTGGAATGGAATGAACTCTCTCTCCCTGGAGTGATGCACCCTGCTTACCCAATTCCGGAAATTATTAGGTAGAGGTTGTCGAGAGCAAAGACATTTAACCAGCTAACCATTCTGACACTCTGTTGCCAACTCAGCCCCAATTAGATGGAGCTTCATCTATTCACTTGGATCTCATAATAACTGTAATAATAATAATAATAATAATAATAATAATAATAATAATCCCTGCATTCTACTTTGTGTGTTTTCACATTAAGGATCGGTTCAGTTCCACCTGAAATAGGACCAGGTGACCCTTCCCATAGACAGCGAAAATTCATTGTAAAGATATTAATCGAAAGATCACATTTTGCCAATGGATGTATGGTAGAAATCCTTCCCCCTGCGTTGTCTATCTTATACACACAAAAGTTCTCAAAAATATATTGTAATTCTCTACCTGTTAAACCACCAGCCGCTATCATTTTCTTTAGCGCAGTTGCCTTGAAAGAATCTGTCGTGGTCTTGATCTGATGTAGTGAACTGCATCCCATTGTGACCGCCCGACCACACTAACTGTGGCTCTGAGCCACCAGACAAGGCGTCCCCTGCAGTTCCACTATAGGATCCGAATTCAAGCCTATATCCATCCTGGTTTGAAGCAACAAAACATTCAGCAATATAAGAATAAGATCCAGCCAAACCCTGCTCTCCACCATCCGTGGCCATGTCTTGAAACCCTACGCCCTGAACCTCGGGCTTGTTAAGATCTGGTGTAAGCTGATTCAACAGTAGATTTCAAAAGGGAATTGGATAGTAACTTGAAAAGGAAACATTTGCTGGGCTATGGGGTAAGAATGGGGAAGTGGGGCTAGTTGATAGCTCTTTAAAAGAGCCAGCACAGGCACGATTGGCCGAATAACCTCCTTCTGTGCTGTAAGATACTATGATTCTATGATACGCCCGAAATCCCTGGAACTCCCTGCCTTAATCCCTCCGCCTCGCCCCCTATTTACCTGCCTTTAAATCACACCTAAATACTTTCCTCTTTGACAGTGCCTACAGTCACTTTCTCTCTCTCCCTGACTTGAGGTCAAATTCCACCATTGTTCAACACTCTAAGATGCTACCCTGTGTGTAGCCCCTATATAACTATATAAAGGCAAGTTGTTATAGCTCCATTGGCAATGTAAGGGAGCAATGAATAAGTATATACACTATATACTTCTCACCTTTTCATTGGAAACCCTGACATTTTCATATGTCGCATATCTCTTTTCTCCATTCCAATCGACAAGGTCTATCTTCAGTAAATATTTTCCTGTAACAAAACACTTAATCATTTACATGCTTCAACTATGAATAGTTATGGGAGCAGCATATATAATTGTTTGCAATCCAACACCCGCAATACACTAAATGATAGTTCAGCATTTGAAAGAAAGAGTATAGCCTTACCGTTAGCTAGAATGTGGTAGATATTGTCATTCCCCAGCCAGTATTCATCCTTCTTCCCTTGAAACAATCCAAATCCAGATTTGTAGTCATCCCATCCTCTGAAATTAAGGGCAACAAACAGTACGTTTAATATGGCCAAAGGGAACATCCTAAGTGCAAATATTAGGTGTTTTACCTAGTTCTTTAGGTGTGGGGACTTGTGACCAATACTGTTCATAGCCATCTATGTGGGCCAGTAGTGTGCATGTGTGTTATTCAAGTTTATCACACATACAAAATACACAGTCAATCCACTTTACAGTACATTCTGTGAAGTGCTTTGAAAAGTCTCAACGGTAATAAGGCACTATATCAAATGCAAGGATTATTATTATACAGAAAAATAAATCATGCTGGTCTAATAGTATAAATAACATTGTGCAGCATCAAATCGCTTTGGTGTCTGACACGTTTTTATGATTGCACCATTTATACATGAACACAATGGGAACTGTCGAAACCTTATTTCAGAACTGCTCTATTATAGACCAGCATAATTTATTTTTCTCATGTCATTGAGACTTCTCAAAGCGCTTCACAGAATATATTGTAAAGTGGATTGATTGTTTATTTCGTGGGCAAAACGCAGCAGCCCATTGTACATAGCAGTGCGAGACTGCACTTTCAGACCTTTTTTCCACCTACCAGCTGCTTGGGCTCTCAGATAACTATACAAAGTACTTTGAGACATCCTCCCGATGTAAAAGAAACTATGTAAATGTAAATTGTTGTTGCTGTTAGAAGCAGATTATGTCAAGAACAGAATTAGATAGCTACAGTATTTGGTGAAGAATCCAATTGATAATACAGTATCATGTAGGATTATTAAACTAATAAACAATAACACTCGTTGCATTTGTTATAGCATCTATAATGTCGATAACATCTCAAAGCACTGCACAGAATTTTACTGTAAAGTATAGTGTCTGGCAATTGTCAATTTGTCAAGCAGTCAATTTGCACACAGCAGTGTCCCACAAACAGTCATGAGGTGAATGATTAATATTATCTGGGAGATTGTTGGCTAGGACACCGGGAGAAACTCCCTTCTCTTTTTGGATACAGTAGTTTCATGGGATCTTTAATATCCACCTGAACAGGAAGACTGGACCTTGGTTTCATATCTCGTCTGAAGGACGGCACCTCCAACAATGCATTGCACTCCCAGCACTATGTCAGAATATCAGCACAGACTTTGAGTTCAAAGACCCGACGTGGGGCTTGAACCCACAACTTTCTGACTCAGAGGCGAGAATGCTACCAACTGAGCCAGGCTAACACTAAATAGTAATAATAATAATCCTTGCATTTGATATAGCACCTCATCACATCTTCGAGACGTCTCAAAGCGCTTCACAGAATATACTGTAAAGTGTATATTTTGTGGGCAAAATGCGGCAGCCAAACAACTGGGATCCTACTTACTGCTAGGTAATCAGAGGTGTGTGGAGTAAGGAAACTTTCCCAACGTTTCGCCCTGTCAGGAATCGAACCCAGGTCTCTCGCTTGTCAAGGCGAGTGCTCTAACCACTGAGATACAGGACTACAGTAGAATAGAGATATAAGTTGTGTGACCATAAAATTCACTAAGACAAGGACTCAGCAGGTCCAATACTCACCTAGTTGACTTACCTGTTAAAATAGACTTTCCCATTACTGCGGCGTTGAATGACTGTCCATCCACCACCCTCTGACATATCACAGTATGTAAGAAAAGGTTCAACGATAGCTTTTGGTTGAATTCTGTAATACCCACTTGTGGTTTCCCCACTATTGTAAACCTCAGAACAATCTGCAACAAGTTAAATGTGTAGTGAGTAAAACTGGACCATAACGCCACGTGTTTCCTCGAACAGACTGTACATGAAAGATTAATATTCTAGTTTTGCTGATAGTGTAGGAGAAGAGGTATTAATGTTGTCCAATCACTGGTATCCATGTACTTGTGGAGTCCTGTAGCTGTAGCTACAAAATCCACAGTCACTTAACAGTACATCGTGTGAAGCGCTTTGAGATGGTTTCCTGACATGAAAGGCGCTACATCAAACAGAAGGATTATTATTTCTTTATTAGAATTCAGCGCAGGGAAAGTAATAATAATAATAATAATCCTTGCATTTGATATAGCGCTTTTCACGTCTTCTCGAGGAGTCCATGTGTGTGGAGTCCTGTAGCTCAGTGGTTAGAGCACTCGCTTTGCAAGCGAGACACCTGAGTTCAATTCCAGGCAGGGCGAAACCTTGGGCAAGTTTCCTTACTCCACACAGAGCCTAATAATAATCCCTCCAAAACAAAAACAATAATAAATTGGTCATTTTCAATCCATGACTGTGTGTGGGACACTGCTTTACGCAATTGGCTGCCGTGTTTCGCCCACAGTCGGTTCTGTAAAGCACTTTGAGAAGTCGAGAAGACGTGAAAAGCGCTATATCAAATACAAGGGTATTATTATTATTATTATTACTTTCCCTGCGCTGAATTCTAATAAAGAAATAATAATCCTTCTATTTGATGTAGCGCCTTTCATGTCAGGAAATCATCTCAAAGCGCTTCACACGATGTACTGTTAAGTGACTGTGGATTTTGTAGGTGAACGCAGCAGCCAATTTGCACATAGCAATACAACAACAACAACAAAATTCCATTTATATAGCATCGGGAAGACGTCCCAAGGCACTGGACAGTCAGTGTTTCAGGGATTGGGGTTGGTGGAGGGCAGGGGGGGAAGGAGGGTGATTGAAAGCACGGTCAAAGAGGAGGGTCTTGAGATAGATTTTGAAGGAGGCAAGGGAGGGGGTGAGGTGGTATTGTGGGATGGAGTTCCAGCGGGTCGGGGCAGAGTGGCAGAAGGCCCGTCTGCAATGCCTCACAAACAATTTTATTTGGGGGGTTGTTGGCCAGGACGTTCCCTTCTCTTTTCGAATAGTCTCGGGATCTTCAACATCCACCTGAACAGGCAAATGGGAAAGAAAAGGCAGGCTGTTGGGGCTGAATTGATCTTCTTTGTTTTTGTGAGCTAGTGGGGATTCTATGGGACTTGATGGGCTGAATGGCCTCCACCCCAACTGCTAAGGCTTTATGTTGCAGGGTAAACAGGAGCCAAGTGGGAAGAATCCCTGCCTCAGCGATAAAAATCCGTCGATAACATTGTTCACTTTGATTAAAGTACCTTGTTTTGGATACGTACCACGTACAAGGAGATTTTCAGCAGTGGGATGTAATCCTGCCCCGTCCTCTTTCTTTCCTATTTCACTCTTTTCCTTTACCCAGTTTATATGACGTTCTTTGATATCATACAGTCGCCAAGCTCCAAGCAGGAACTGATTCTGTAAGTGTTTCAACTGGCGTTGGAGTTTGTAGACCTCATTCATGCAAATTTCACTGTCCTGAGGAAACAATTCCACAGAAGAATGTAATCCTGGAGCATGTTTTATTTGCGCATTTGTCGTTCATTTGGTAAGTTCTTACTGTGAGTGTCTTATGAACCACATTTTAAAAAATCAACCAATTAATAAAAAATGTACTACCATTCCATAACTCATAAACATATGTCAGAAGTCACAGTCCTCAAAGATACATATATTTACATAGACTATACAGCATGTAATGTGTGCCCATGTTTGTATCCCACATGAGTCTCCTTAAGAACTCCAAAATGCTACCCTGCATAAAGGGTGCTATATAAATACAACTTGTTGTTGTTACTCTCTCCCATTCTTTTCTATCCCTCATGTGTATATCTAGCTTCCTCTTAAATGTATCTATACTACTTGTTTCAACCATCGTTTCAGACAGCATTCTCATGATCTTCTACGTGAAGAAGTTTTCCCTAAATTCTCTTTTAGATTCTCAAGTCACTATCTTGTGCTTTTGTCTCCTGGTTACGGACTTCAGACCTTAGCAAATGATACTTGCAAATCCAGAAAGGTGGGAGTTTGAATCCCATGCTTAAGGGCATTAATAATATAATGTATACATCGTCATCTTCCTAATCCCCACCCACCCTGTCCTCCGCCCCTCCTGATCGCAACCCGTAGCTCGGGTGCAAATCCTTGGACCGTCCAGCGCTTTAGGATGTCGTCCCGACGTGAAAGTGTAATTTGTTGTTGTTGTTTTTGTTGTTGAAGGTGGGGAAGAGAGAATGGTATTATCAAGATGAATGATCTCAGAACTAATGAAATGTTTTTTGACTTAAGATCCCATTGTCAGGGCAGTCCCAATGGTGTCGTGGATAGAGTTGCAACTTATGGTCCAGGAACCTGGTTCAAATCCCAATCTGTGCTGAGTTTGCTGATCTCCATCAGGGCTGCATCAGGGGATTAAATTGGCGCTAGCCAATTCTCTAGGGTTAGAGAGGGAAAAGCCAGCCAAATTCCTGGTCTCTCTTTAGTACCCTCTACTTGTGTGAGTGTGTGATAATGGACAATACAACAACAACTTGCATTTATATAGCTCCCTTCACACGAGGCTGCGTCTCGGAGAGCTTAACACAATATACAGCAACTTTCATGTCGGGAGGACAACACCAACTCACACTTATATTGCGCCCTTCACGCGGGGTAGCATCCTGGAACACTTCACAGTGATGGAGTTTGACGACGAGCCAAGGGGAGAGGGAGGGGGCGAGGTGACCTTCATTACGATCAAAAAGGAAGGTGTTTAGGCGGGATTTGAATGTGGGCAGGGAGGGGCAAGGACATCACAAAGTGCTTGAACAATTGTGACTGGGCACTGGAGCTGAGGATGGGAGCTGACGGGACGTGAGGAGGGGAAAGCAGGATCAAAGAGGTAATCTTTGAGACATACCTTGAGAGAGGGGAGGGTCGGAGTAAGTCAGAGGGATCTGGGAATGAAGTAACTAACTGAATAGGTTCTATAGGTTAATAACTGGAGCAGCACATAATTTGGTGATCTAAATATAACAATCTCAAGAAACAGTGCAAGATTTGTGAAATGGAAATCCAAACTATACAGTTGCTGGCGTCACTGAACTAACCATTTCATAACTTGGTTAGGATGCTCACATCAACCTTGATATGGAGTGTTAATGTAAATCGGCATTGGGGCCTTATTTCAGTGAATCAAAGCCCCTTTATAGAAGTGGCATTTACGTGTTTGAACAAACGTGTTTAAAGAAATGGAAATTCTGGTGATTTACGTACCAAACGGTGGGATGCTAAGCTTTGATCCAAGAAAAGCAGAAAAATCAGAAGCTTCATGGCCGGTAATCTGTAAAACAGATATTATTTTAATTTTACAAAGCAGCAAGATACATGACAGGAGGTACTCAACCTAATTTTTCATCACTCTCGTTTTCTCTCTATTATTTATGGTAATATATTCCTATACAATTTTAGTTGGGTGAACTTTAGATATATCCAATAGAGACTATGGGGTCACCCTCGCCTTGGCTCTCAGCAATCTGCGTTTAATACTCTCCGGAATTACTGTCCAGCAAGCTTTCCCGCTGCTTGTGCAGCTCGGACCACCCTACCCGTTAGGGCTTTGGCTTGCGGGGTTAATAAGAGCTGAGTGGATGACTCCCTGCTCCCCAGTGACTGATCTGCCCTTCCAGGTCTTGCCAATGAGCCAGGCTGACTGTGCTATCAGCAGTGCCCTGGAATACTGTAGATTGACTGGCTCTCCGGAATTAGGTAAGCAGGATGTGTCCTTCCAGAGAGAGAGAGTGCATATTCCATTCCAGACACAGGGACATTTTCGTGTGTAAGTGGCAGACATATGTGAAATTCTTGCTCTGGTTTGTATAGTCTTCAATATTGGGGCAGGTTTCTAGAGGCATCAGCCAGTTGGCTGAACAAATCTCTCTCTGTATTTCTTTCTGAAGATGTTCTTATGTATCAACAACAACTGGCAATGTGTGTCAGCCTGGCTCAGTTGGTACCACTCTTGCCCCTGAGGCAGAAGGTGGGGACTTAAACTCACATAGTGTAAGCTGCCAGGAATTGCTTGTGAAGTGCTTTGAGCATTTCAACATGATAAGATGCTATAAAAATACAAACCTGCCGTAGGGTCTTTAACAATTTTAAGCTTATTTCTTGACATAGAGGTTTACAAAGGTTGTACAACACGGACACAGGGCATTTGGACCAACCAGTGCATTTCGGTGTTTATACTCCACCCATTCCTTACTCCTTACTCCCTCCGCACCCTTTTCAAACTGAGAAGTAGCTGTGTATATCTGTGCATATCTCCCTCATGTGTAAATCTAGCTTCCTTTTCAATACATGTATTCAAACACTGCTTTAGCTTTACACGAGCCAAAGTCAGAAAGACTTTCCATCTGTACAAACAATTCCTGTTAATTGCAATTGGAACCCTATGCCAATGCTCTGATGCTTTGAATGTTTTTCATCCAAAGTCAACCGAGTTCTGAAATCACAGATACAACCAAGTTTTAAAACTAGTTATCGATTTTGTTGGAATCAAGCATTGGGAGCAAAAGCTTTGAAAAAAGCAGATAAAGATAACTTTAGTTGAAGGTAATAGGCGTCCTCGATGGGTCAGTCTATATTATCGTACTGTCAGTGTGAAATGGAGCCATACAGACCAGAAATGTCCCACATTCGATTTCCATTCTGAGTTGAGTCAGTTTAACTGGACTGTGGAATTCAATATGATTTGCGTACAAAAATAATCTTAAAGGGTAAATCAATAAAAACTTTGCACTTGATCTAGCACCTTTCAGATTGGGAAAAGGTCTCAAAGTGCTTTACAGGATTTACTGTAGCTTACAATGACTGTATATTTTGAAGGCAGATGTGGCAGCCAATTTGCATACAGCAAAGTCCCACAAACAGCCATGAAGTGAATGACCAATTTAGTTTTGTTATGGAGAAAGAGCAGAGGACTGGCATTGAACAACAACAATTTACATTTATACAGCGCCTTTCATATTTGAGGATATCAAATGCACTTCTGTGCTTCTTAACACAGGATTGGTTTGGGCTGTGATGTGTCCTATGACTGAAGTACTTGCCGGCACTCACTGTGTAAAATGGCCATTTGGTCAGCTGAGTGTCTGATACATACAGAAACCCATCGCCATGCTTAAGAATATACAAATCACACAGAGTTCCACGCATGTATACACTTACACCTGGAGTCCTATAGCTTAATGATTGGAGCACTCACCTCGCAAGTGAGAGGACCTGGGTTCGATTCCCGGCAAAGACGAAACGTTGGGCAAGTTTCCTTACTCTACACATCTCTGATTACCTTGCAGTAAGCAGAAACCTGGTTGTTAATCGATTGGAGGATCGCTTTTCCGGGGGTAATAATCACTCAAAAATAATAATAATTTGGTCAATTCACGAATGTTTGTGGGACACTGCTGTGCACAACTGGCCACAAAATCTACAGTCAATTCACTTCACAATATATTCTGTGAAGTGCTTTGAGACATCTTGAAGATGTGATAAGTCACTATATCAAATGCGAGGATTATTAGTATAATCTGTATCTGGAATGGAATGTACTCTCTCTTCCTGGAGGAACACACCATACTTACTTAATTTCAGAGTATTAGGTGTAGGTTGATGCGAGCTAAGTCTTGAGGACCTCAGAGTGTACATTGAGGTACTGCTGGAGTCTAACCAGCTAAAACCAGCTTGCTATTAAGAACAATATCTGTGAAGCGTCCCACTGCTTGTCCAGCTAGGCACACCTACCCAATAGGGCATAGATTGCAAGGTTAATAGCAGGTGAGTGGGAAGAATCCTTGTCTCCAGCGACAGGTTCACCCCTCCAAGCCCTGACAGTGAGCCAGGCTGGGTGGTCTATCATCAGCAGTGTCCTGGAGTACTGCAGGCCCGACAGGCTCAGGAAGCAGACTTCCGAGACCGCCAGAGACGGCTGACTCGATTCCGACATTCTGTTGCCAAACATGTCAACGGTGGGCCAATTATATAGACTCTACAGCACGGAAACCAGCCATTCGACCCAACTAATTCATGATGGAAAATGAAATATTTTTGGCACTATAAGGAGAGCAATCATTAGGCTGTGAAAAACATGAAACGTGCCATAGAAATAAATGTAAATTGTATGGTAAGAAAAATGTGGCCAAAAAGACAAGCAAAGAGAAATACTCATTCTCTATGAATATGGCAATGCCCTTTGAAAAACAAATTTACGTTCATGTTTTGAGAGAGATCGTCTACAGAATATAGGGTCAGGCACATTTGCAATCATATTACCCAAATTCCAATCTCTGCAGTAACCCACTGGAAGATCAAGTTTTCTGAATGTTGCAAAATGCTATTTTAATATAAAGTATAGTAACTTTCTATTATTTGACTGTAGAGAATACAGTCAGTATCCTACTTCCTTATTATTTGGATCCCATTCAGATAGGGGCATTTTAAATACTGATAAAAAGGATTTGATTCAAAACAAGAAACATAAATAACAAAACTCACCTGAGCTGTGGGAAACTATTAGTAAAACTGCAGATAAATCTCCCGTAACTGCTGCTTATCCTGAAAGATTTGAAGGGGTGAAAGTAGTTCTGTGACCTGTTATTGTTCTGTGTGTGAGAAATCAGATGGTTTACATCAATGTCCCTGGAGCAGATTATTTCATCACATATTGAAATCTTACAGATTGCATCAGGATGATAAACTTTACAAAGTATTCCCTACAGTTGCGCAATCTTAACTGAATGGGGGGAGAAGCTTAAATAGGCTGGATTTAGAACTGGATTTTTACTTCTAATGCTTCCATAGAATGTCTCTCGTATATAAATGTTAATAATAATAATCCTTGCATTTGATATGATGCCTTTTCATGTGGGGAGAACATGTCAAAATGCTTCACAAGTTGTTAATCCTGAATGTAGTGACTGTGAATTTTGTAGGTGGACGAGGCAACAAATTTACACAGAGCATTGTCTTACAAACAGCCACGAACTGAATGGCCAATTTTATCTGGGGGGTTGATAGCCAGGACACCAGAAGAAACTACCTTCCCTTTTCGAACAGTGCCTTGGGATCTCTAACGTATACCTGAACAGGCAGAAAGGAGACCATGGTTTAAGATCATTTGAAGGACAGATTGATTATTGCTAACAGGAGAATTTTCCTATTCCAGGCCCCCTCAAGTACTGTTCTGTAATTGATCACAAGGCGGTGCATAAATGGGGTCCGGGGACTATTATCAGCAGTCAGGCTTTCAGCCATTCGGCCCCCACTCTCTGTAATTCCATCCCAGAGTGGCCCTGAATCTCTCCCGCCCTCCCCTCTTTCACAGCACGTTTCAAAATGTACCTCATTGAAGGAGGTCATCTTTCTCTTCCCATTCCCCCCCCCACCCCACCTTAGCTTCCATCTCCAGCTCAGGTGCCCATCAGCATTGTGAAATCTTTTGACATGAAACGTCCTCCATAAATGTAAATAATAATAATCAATAACCTTATATTCAATAAAGCAACATCACTTCATCAAGACTTCTCAAAGGGCTTCACAGAATTTTACAGTGAAGTGTAACAGCTGTGTATTCTGCAGGCAAACAAACCAATAAAATGTTGCTAATTACGAGGTGATAAGGTGCTATACCAAATGGAAGGATTATTATTATAATTACATAATAAAGGGCGCCTTTAATTTTGTCTGCGCATAAAGGCTTCAAATTGTACAGATCTATATAAATTTGCATTTATATAGCACCTGTCATGCAGGGTAGCTAGCGTCCCAGAGCTCTTGCAAGGATCAAATGCAATATCAAACATGCAAGGATTATTATTATCATTGTTAATTTTCTACAATTTTTGCATTATCTTAAATGTTAAGACAAAAATGGACAAAAACGAGCTCAGACAAGACGGAATTTCTATCCATCGTATCATTTTCTCATAATTGAAGCCGCTATTAATCCCCTCCTGCCTGTTCTGGCTCTCTGTAAGAACCATCTGTTCAGTCCTCTCCTCTGCTTTTCCCCCACAAACCTTTGATATTTTTCCCACGTGCTTCCACATGGTACATAATGGATCCCTCCCTTCCTCTAGAGTAGATACTTCATATCCCCTTGGTGCAATGACCTAGCAACCAGCCAAACTGAGGATGTGAGATACTCTTAATAGCCTGTTATGCCATTATTTGAAACCTCACCATATCCGATACATATCTTTGTATCGTACCATGAATGTATAAATGAGAGAGAAGGGAATAGAGTGGTATAGGATTAGGAAGGGTGGAGGCTTGTTTGGAGTATAAACACTGACCTTGTTGAGCCAAGTGTTTTCATTCTGTAACATTCTATGTCATTTCTATTTCACAAGAATGCCTTTAAGCAAACCAGTTACGACAATCAAAACTATATTAGCAGAGATTTGTCAGCAGAAATATCAGGGGAGAGGTTAGAAGGAATTGTTTCATTCAGTCAGTGGTTAGGGTTTGCGACTCATTCATAGTTCAAAGTGGAATTCTCAGTTTGGTTTGGATAGTCTTAAACATAGTGATGAGTTTCCGCATGTGTCAGACACCTGACTGACTATAAAAATAGAAGAATGCTAATACAGGATGGGTCATTTTCTATACAGAAAATGTCTTTGGTACTTTGTTATCAAAAAATTGAAGTAACTTTCTAACTTTTATAAAATGAATGAATTGTTTATCTTCAGGTTCTGTAAGATAAAATACTTTAAGTCATTTTTTCCACTGAGGGTTTTAAGCACAATGCAGACAGCGATATAAGACACTACATTGTGCTTGTTTGTAACCCAAAACTTTTCTGGCATTCACTTGCTCTGCCATTGACCTATGATGTAAGTTAAGGAGCTGCATAGCATCAATATCTAATTGCCAAAAGCAATCAGTTTCTTGGTCCCTTCCTCCCTTCCTCCCTTCCCCCTTCTCTCCGTCAGGTCCTTCAAAACTGTTTTTGAAAGCTTTATCCTCGGGGGAATGGGGGGGAAGGGGAGGGGGAGGTAAGTAGGGTTTTCTTAAAGCTCAGTTGGCTCCAAGATGACATGCTTAACACCAGAATGTCAGAATCGAGTCAATCCTTTGTCCAGTTCCTGAGCCAGGCTGGTCTGTAGTACTCTAATGTAGGGCACTATTGATGACAGGCTCATATGTGAAGCTTTAATTTAAAAAAAATTGATCTTTTTGGTTAGCTGGGTGTCCGTCACATGCGGAAGTCATCATTCTTAAGAGTATCGGAACCAGACTGATTTCCATGTATAATAATTCTTGCATTTGATATACTTGGCCAACCTACACTTGTGTCTAGAATGTACACACACTCTCTCTCTCTCGCTCGCTCTCTCCAGAATTAGGAGACATTAGACGCAATGTGGCAAATGCTCAAATCATATCTCACTAGAGATGAAATTGACAGAACTCCACTCCTGCACCTTCATCCAAAGCTTTCTGAAACCACCTTTCAGTTTCGGTCAGAAATAAGCCCATTGTCTTCAAATAATATCTAATATAAAACATGGAAACAAACTACAATCAAACCAGAGAGAGAGAAAGAGCGAGAGACTGTGCATTCCATTCAACTCCATGGGAATTTCCATGTGTAGATGAGGTGTACAGATCTCTGTTTGGTTTGGATACTCAAAGCATGGTGATCGGTTTCCACAGGTGCCAGACATCTGGTTGACCAAAAAAAAACAAATTAGGATTGTTATACAAAACAAATTGTTTTGGGAGGGATATTTGTATGTCAGCCTGGCTCAGTGGTAGCTCTCTCACCTCTGAGACTGAAGGTTGTGGGTTCAAGCTCCACACTGGGACTTGGAATCACATAGTCTAAGCTGACACTCCAGTCCTGTGGGTTGAAGGTGCCGTCCTTCGGATGAGACAGTAAACCAAGGTCCCATCTGCCTATTCAGGTGGACCGTAAAGATCCCATGGCACTATTCAAAAAGAGAAAGGAGTTTTTCCCAGTGTCCTGGCTAACAATCCATCAAATAATAATTGGTCACTTACTCCATGGCTGTTTGTTTATCCTCGGGGTTATGGGCGGGGGTAGGTAAGTCGGGTCTCCTTAAAGCTCAGTTGGCTCCAAGCTGACATGCAGTACGGAAAACTGCATTTATACAGCGTCTTTCACTCCAGGAGAACGTCCCAAGGTTCTTAACAGTCTTGGCTTGGCATTGTGGTTTTATGAATTGGCTGCTGTGTTTGACCACAAAATGCGCAGTCAATCTACTTTACTGTATATCCTATGAAGCCCTTTGAGACTTCCTCCCAACATGAAAGGTGCAAGATCAAACGTAAAGTATTATTATTTGTGGATTGCATCACATCAGTGAAGCATGATTCTTTTCCATTCCAAAACAAAAGCATGTGTCTCTGAGCCATTCGCTCATTGAACCATAACAATATTGGCATGATGCACAGAACATAAATTGTTGCATAACTAAAAGCAACACATAACTAACTAATCCACAACAGCGAATGGAAAACAACAGAGAAAGTAAACAGTCTCCACCATGTGCAAAGGAAACAGTTTACCTGCCCAATGAGTTCAGCCAATACCACCCAATAGTGTGCCACCACCCAACGTCAAATATAACCAACCAAATATAGGGTTGCTGCCCCTCTGTTTGGTATATCGGGGAACATTTGTAAAAGGGTCACTAGAAAACTAAACCCTATGTGAAAAAAAAGTTTTGTGCATTTATCTCCACTGTCCCTTTCGTGTCTTAAAAACAAAACCAACAAATTATATTTGTATAGTGCTTTCGCATCGGAAAGACGTCCCAAGGCGCTGGAACCTATTCTCATTCAAAGGCCTGATAACGTTACAGCAGAGCTGAAAAAATGTGCACTAGAACATGAGCTTTCTCAGCTGGATGTCTGAAACATGAGGAAACCCATTGCCACGTATAAGAGTATCCAAACCAGACTGAGAGTTCACATATGTATGCCACCTACACATGGGATTAAAAGATTTGCCAAGACCCAAAAGGAAACTGGCAGAACAGGCTTCGTGGGCTGAACAGTTTCCTAATCTTCCAGTTTTCCTATGTTCCTGAAATGATGGACTCACTGAGATGCATCCGCTGCCACCTAGTGATGATTAATAAACACCGGCGATAGTTCTCAAACCACACTAATTTATTAGAGGCAATGAATGCAAGGACATCCTTGCCTCTATAGATTGCTCTTTGATGGACAACATGAAAAAACACTGATCACAAATTGCCACAGTGAGGCAGCCCAAGTGAGAGGAATTGAAAAAGAATAAGCAAAAGGAGAAAAAGGCTAAATAAGAAAACCCGTGGAGAAAGAATGGAAGAGAAAAACATAAGAGGAAGAAAAGATAAAAAATGAAGAGAAAAAGGAAAAGATCAAAGAGCAGTATGGAATAAATAGGAAGACAATGGGAAGGGAAAACACAGAGAAAGAGGGAAAAACTGAGGAGAGAGGGGTATTGGGGGATTATAGGAAGAGGGGGGAAGAAAAGTGAAAGAGCAGAGCAGAAGAGATTGTATACAGGAGACATGGCAAGAGATTGTATACAGGAGACATGGCAAGAGAGGGCGCAAGGAAATCACGAAGAAAGAATCAAATCGGAATATATTAATGCATTACTGTCTTGATAATCTATCCTCATCCAAAGGCAATGGGTCCTAGTAACATTATAGCAGTGGCACTATATTAATTAATATATCAACGTTTACACTATGATAACGTATAATGCATGGTCCTCAACTTTACAGTCTGACTTCCTCCGCCAATTTTTTAACTGGAAAAAAAGAGATCTTCAGTTGTTTTCAGTTACCAATGTTTGCACTTCAGAGCTCAACTTTTGGATCAACTTTAAAAGCTGCCCTTTCACTCCTCAGTGGTTTGTGGTGTCAGCACTGGGCACCTGTACCAGAGCATTCAAGCGCTCTAAAAGGTATGTCTAATTTTAAGTGGGATTCATAAAGTGAATCGATCAAAATACTTCAGGAACCACCAAGACAGCAGAACAAGAGGACATTGATTCAGAGTTGTAAAGAGCAATTTCAGGACAGACAACAAGTAGTTTTTCTTTATCCCAAGGGTAATTAATGACTGGAACAGGTGGTCAGGAAGGGTGATCGAGGCCAGGACACTGGATTCATTTAAAACAAAAAAAGCTTGATGCTGTAATGGGTGGATAGTTAGGTGGGGATTCTGGAAGGATGAGATCAAATGGATCAGAGGGTCATCTTCATCCAAACCAGATCTTGTGATCTTGTGAAGAGGGATTCAAAACTGTTGCTCAAGAGAAGAGATGCAGAAAGTGCTGGCCGTGAGAGATAGTGGATATTCCACCATAATGTAGGTTTGTGTGACTATTAGAGGTTAACGTAAACAACATTTTAGATCATTCACAAAACCAAAGTGACCGTCAAGTAAGAAATATTTCTGGCTCCCTCCATTGGTGGCAGCAGTGAGCTGTTGAAAGTAATACAATGCTGAACACTTACATCCATTCTGCAAGATCACAAGAGAGGTTTGGATGAAGAAGACACTTAGTTCTATTCAGACTGTACTTGATTATCGCTGACTCAAACTATTTGCACATGGCAAACGATGAGTCTTATTCAACTTTCCCATAAGCAAGTTCCATTCCACGCGTTGCCAAGGTTCCTGCGGAAGATGGGCTGAGTCATCAGATCATTGGTGCCATCAGCCTCAGCTGCCCCATTCCTCAGCACTCGACAAGATAATACTCGACAATGGATAACAACCACTATAAAACAACAATTAGACAAGTCTTGTGAAAGACGTCTCAGAGGGGAACTCGAGCATGTGCAGAGTCTTGTAGCTCAGTGGTTAGAGCACTCGCCTCGCAAGCGAGAGACCTGCGTTTGATTCTCGATAGGGCAATACCTTGGGCAAGTTTCCTTACTCCACACACCTGATAATAATCCCTCAAGAAAAAAAAACCAATAATAATTTGGTCACTCAATCCGTGACTCGTTTCGGTCACAAAAATACGGTAAATTCACTTTACAGTATCTTCTGTGAAGCACATTGAGACATCTCAAAGACATGAAAAGAGCTATATCAAATGCAAGAATTATTATTATTATTATAGACGTTAGATGGGATCTAGCATTTTAGATGGGATTGAGAAAATAAGCCCCAAGAAAATACTTTAGGATGCACCAAGACAGCAGAACAAGTGGACACAGATTTAGTATTTCAAAGGTGAAGTTCAGGACTGACCCTTCGCTAAGGGGGTCAATCAGGAAGTTTTTCTTTACCCAGAGAGTAATTAATGATTGGAAGAGGTTAGCAGGAAGAATGGTTGAAGCCAGAACATTGAACTAGTTTTTTTTAAAAAAAAGCTTGTTGGGAAGTTAGTAGGGCGAGTATTTCTATTTCTGCCTCTATTTATAAAGTCAAGGATTCCATATGCTTTTTTTTAAAACAGCTTTATCAACTTGTCTTGCCACTTAAAAAAATATGTGTGTGTGTGTGAGTGTGTGAACTCCCAGTTTCTCTGTTCATGTAACCTATTATTATTACCTTATGATTGTAGAAGGATGAAATCAAAAGGGTCGAAGGATCGTTTTCATCAATAACAATCTTATGAACTAAACCAGGGTACCATTTTCAAGACCTGAGGTGGATAGATTTTTGTTAGGTGTGCGCAATTGGATGCCGCATTTTGCCCACAAAATTGTGCAAATAAGGTATCTGGCCCTCAGCAGTCAAAAGGTTGGACCACTCTAATTACACATCACCCTAAAGCACCTTTTTTTTCTAAAAAAAAGAAAAACACACACACGCTTAAGTTTTCATTAGAAAGTTGTTAAGCTTTATGATTTACTAAGAATAAAACAATAAACAGAGTCTACACCGTTTGGAGCTCCATTATTGGTTTGGACTATATATCTGACAACACAAGTGATGTGTCCAATGACACATCTACCATTAAACTCAGATTTAACTATTACTATTATTCTATTTGAAAAGGCTATTGCCTCCCCCACACCCCAATCCAGAATCCATAATTATAAAGTCTAATACCCTTTTAATGCTCTAGTTTTACTTTCAGCTACTTTTTATTGAATTGATTGATTTGCAAACTGGTTTTACTGAAGTTCTATCAAACATTGGATGCGCTTGCATGGAAGGATAGATGTAGAGGTCAGTACACTTAACTCATTTAAAAATCAGCTTGATGCTGTGATGGGGGGATGGTAGGATAAGTGTTCAGGAAGGATGAGATCTGATGGGCTTTCATAATCCAAACCAGTTGTACAGAACCTTGGTCAGACCCATCTGGAGTACAGAGTTCAGTTTTGAGCACCACACCTCAGGAAAGATATTGTTCCTGGAGAAGGTAAGTGTAAATTCACCAGAATTATGCCCGGACTTAAAGGGTTAAGCTATGAGGAAAGATTGCATAAACGTGGTCTGTATTTCCTTGTGTTAAAAAGGTTGAGGAGTGATTTAATTGAGGTCTTTAAAACGATAAAGGGATTTGGTAGAGTAGATACAGAGAAACCAGGAAGCACGTTTTCACACAAAGGGCAGTGGAAATCTGGAACACTCCCCCAAAACGCTGTGGGTACTGGATCAATTACAATTTTCAAGACTGAGATGGATTGACTTTTGTTAGGTGTGTGCAATTGGCTGCTGCGTTTTGCCCACAAAATATACGGTCAATTCACCTTACAGTTTATTCTGTGAAATCCTTTGTGACATCTCGAAGATGTGATAAGGCAACAACAACAACAAGATTCCATTTATAAAGCGCCTTTCAGGAGGACGTCCCAAGGCGCTGCACAGTTGGGTCATGACCCGAGCAGGGAGGAAATGGTTAGGGTGAGGGGAGGGAAGGGAGGGAGCGAGGAGGGGGGAAATGGTCAGGGTGAGGGGAGGGAAGGGAGGGAGCGAGGAGCGGGGAAATGGTCAAGGTGAGGGGAGGCAAGGGAGGGAGCGAGGAGGGGGAAGAGAGTCGAGAGGGGAGCTGAAGGCACGGTCAAAGAGAAAGGTTTTGAGACCGGCCTTGAAGGAGGAAAGGGAGGAAGCGGCGAAGGCACTGGGGGATGGAGTTCCAGAGCCTGGGGGCTGAGAGGCTAAAGGCCCGACCACCGATGGTAGGGCGGTTGGGGCGGGGGACGTGGAGCAGACCGGAGCCAGAGGAACGGAGGGTACGGGCAGGTAGGTAGGGGGATAGTAGGTTGGAGAGGTAGGAGGGAGCAAGGCCGTGAATGGCCTTGTAGGTGAGGATGAGGATCTTGAAATCAATCCTCTGGGGGATGGGGAGCCAGTGGAGGCGAGCGAGGGTGGGAGTGATGTGGTCGCGGAGCCTGGTGCGGGACAGTACACGAGCTGCAGAGTTCTGAATGACCTGCAGCTTGTGGAGGGAGGTGCGGGAAGGCCGGCGAGGAGAGAGTTCCCATAGTCCAGCCTTGAGGTGACAAAGGCGTGAACCAGGGTTTCAGCAGCGTGAGGGGTGAGGTAGTGCCGTAGTCTGGCGATGTTCCGGAGGTGATGGAAGGCGGTGCCAGTTGTGGTGCGGATGTGAGGGAGAAAGGACAGCTCAGGGTCGAACAAAACGCCGAGGTTCCTGACTGGCTTTGAGAGGTGGAGAGTGCAGCCTTGGATGCTGATGGTGTCGGCGCCTGAGGTGCGGAGGCGCTGACGTGAGCCAATCAGGAGGGCCTCGGTTTTTCGCACGTTGAGCTGAAGAAAGTTGTCTCTCGTCCAGGACTCGATGTCGGACAGGCAGCTGTCAGGACATCGGTGGTCGTGGAGTTGAGAGTAGAGGAGGAAAGGTAGAGTTGGGTGTCATCCGCATACATGTGGAAGTTAACTCCATGTCTGCGGATGATGTCACCAAGGGGGAGCATATAGAGGGTGAAGAGGAGGGGACCGAGGACAGAGCCCTGAGGGACACCACATGAGACAGTACGGGGGGTGGAGGAGAAGCCATTCGTCGAGACAAAGTGAAGATGGTGAGAAAGGTACGACCTAAACCACTCAAGGACAGTGCCTTGAAGGTTGAGGTGGAAGGACAAGCGGTGGAGTAGGATAGCGTGGTCGACCGTATCGAATGCTGCCGATAGGTCGAGGAGGACGAGGAGACAGAGGGAGCCCATATATCAAATGCAAAGATTATTATTATTAAGATTGTTATTTCTCTGGGATTAGATAACCAGGTAGACAATGTACATTCCTTTCCAGATACCAAGATATTTCTCAGTGGGATTCTCAGTATTGTTTGACTACTATTAAGCACGGTGATGGGTTTCCGCATGTGTCGGACACCTGTCCAACCAAAAACAATTAACAAAATAAATTAATAAAATTTCCAGGCAGGGCAAAACCTTGGGCAAGTTTCCTTACTCCACACAGAGCCTAATAATAATCCCTCCAAAAACCAAAAACAATAATAAATTGGTCATTTTCAATCTACAACTGTTTGTGGGACATTGCTGTGCGCAATTGGCTACAGCGTTTGCCCACAAATATATAGTCAATTCACTTTACAGTGTGTTCTGTGAAGCGCTTTGGGAGGTCCTCCCGATGTGAAAAGCGCTATATCAAATGCAAGGATTATTATTATTATTATTACTTTATAAACTCTAGTGACAAGTGCTGTATTTCAAAAATTAAAAGAATAGGTTAATTCTTTTTCCCCCTTTGTCAGCAAAGGTTCTTTTCTGTCCTTCTTTCAGCACCATCCTGAACTAATTAGGAGCAGGAAAAACAACCAGTTTCCCTTCTCTTTCGCCTCCTTCAACCAAAGCTCAATGGACTCGTCACAAAAATAACTATTTTGAGAAGTGCAGTTACAGTCTAGGCAATCTGATCTCCAGATTTAAGTGCCTCAAAGTCTCATGCTGATTTGAACTACTGTATTAAAAAAAAATTCTCGACTGTCTGGAATGACTGTTTCCCCCATTAAAGAAAATTGGTCATTCACTCGACGTGAAAGGCGTTATATAAATATCATGTGTATGTTTTATGTGAGACATTGCTGTGCACAACTGGCTGCTGTGTTTCGCCCACAAAATACACAGTCAATCCACTTCACAGTATATCCTGTAAAGCACTTGGAGACATCTCAATGATGTGATAAGGCGCTCTATCAAATGCAAGGTATATTATTAGTAGTACTTTCAGTATTTTTTTAAAAAAATGGGGAGGAAAAAGGATAGAAATTCAAAAATTGAGCCAGGAATCATTGTAGCTGGTGTATTCTGCAATACTTTAAGGATGCTGTCCTGAATAAATAATCTGGGTTCCTCTCTCCCTCCCTTATTCACCCCGACTCCCCCCCACGACTACAAAAACAAAGAAAATGTTTGCTGTTTAAAGAGGCAGACTGTACTAAAATCATGACTTAGCAGCATGCTAGAGAGTTGATGTGGAAGGTTTGTTTAAGAAAAGTGCTTTGTCTGCATTTCGTCCGAGAGAAATGCGCTTGTGTTTTTTCTAATAAAGGAACTGCTACAAAGCGTTTTGCTTCCAACCTTTGTCCTCTTCTCAAAACTCTGATCCAGTCACAAGGTCAGCTTCCAATGCTTCAGATTCACAGACCTTCTTAATTGGAATAACAAGGACTAGATATCAGTAAGATTGTCCAATGCTTTCTGAAAAGTGCCTGCAATTCAAACGTTGCCGAAAACACATGCAATCCTTGAAACCATAAACCATAAATACTGGGGTAAGAACGTATTAAGTCCTCTATGTATTTGCTTTTAGACAATAGCCAGTCTGTGTTACTGATGTTTTACAGCTGCTAGCTTTATGATCCATTTAGAATGGTTGATCTTTCATTTAAACTTGGCTCCTCCTGTACACCTGTCAATTTATTTTTCCTCCTCTCCTCAAGGTTTTATATTTGTTTTTCTTTGTTGTGCTGGAAAAACTTTGTTTTTCTCCCCCTCATAATGAGATATAATTGCACAGATGTTAAATACTCCTTCTTCATAGACCCTACACACAGAAGGAGGCCATTCAGCCCATTGTGCTTCTACCATCTCTTTGAAAGAGCTATCCAATTAGTCCCACTCCCCTGCTCTTTCCTCATAGCCTTGCAAATATTTTCTTTGCTCCTCCAGTATTGCATTGAAATATCAGCCTCAACTTTGTGAGTTCCAAGTCTCAATGTGGGACTTGAATACAGAAACCAGGGTGGATCAGGAGTGAGAGTGCTACCAATAGAGCCAAGCTGATATTAAGAGCATAGTAAAAGCACACAACAATTTGGCCCACTGCTCTGCCAAAGAGATGCCAAGTTTCTTGGGGGCCAGCAAGGGTCTTCCAAAGAGATCTTGATAGGCTATCAACATGGGCTGATAAATGCCAAAAGAAGTTCAATGCCGAGAAATGCAAGATACTACATTGAAGAAACAAATGTACTCCGTTGGATGGAATACTTGCCAAAGAGATCTTGGGGTATTATTGCTATTCATTGATCACTATGTTGAAACAGGGTGAGGCAGTAATATAATAATAATAATCCTTGCATTTGATATAATGCTTTTTAACGTCTTCTAGACATCTCAAAGCGCTTCACAGAATAGACGGTAAAGTGAATTGACTGTGGGCGAAACGCGGCAACCAATTGCGCACAGCAGTGTCCCACAAATAGTCGTGGATTGAAGTGACCAATTTTTTTTTGAAGGATTATTATCAGGTGTGTGGAGTAGGAAAACTCGCCCAAGTTTTTGCCCTGCCGGGAATCGAACCCAGGTCTCTCGCTCGCGAGGTGAGTACTCCAACCACTGAGCTACAGGACTCCTGTACTCAGTATTACTCCAGTAATAAATAAGGCAAATAGATGCTGTGATAAATTGCCAAAGCAATTGAGTTCAAAGGGAAAAGACACTCTATAAATGTATATTGTATAATTGTGTAATGGACCTGCCTTTCCCCCATATCCCTGTAAATTAATCCTCTTTAGATATCTATCTCATTCTCTTTCAAAACCTAATATGGATCCTGCCTTGAGCACCACACCAGGCATAGTATTCCACATCCTAACAACTGTCAGCATATGTGAAAAAATATTCTCTTTTTCTCCCCGTTTGCTACCTTGCTAATTATCTTAAATTGATGCCCTCTAGTCACTGATCATTGGGAATAAATTGTCCCTCTGCCTATCAAAATCCCTCATAATTTTAAAGATTGCTATCAGATCTTCCCCTCAACCTTCTCTGTTCCAATGAAAATAGACTCAGTTCCTCAAGTCTCTTTGCATAGGTAAAACCATTCATCTCTAGTATCATCTTAGGGTTCTCCTCTGCACCCTCTCTTTAACCCTGACATTGTTTCTATCTCTAACTGACTATTTATAGAGATTAAGTGTAACCGATTTGGCTTTGTATTATATGCCCTAAAAACTCACACTCAGTCACCCATTTCCCTCAAATAAATAGACCTTTAAACAGAACCATGTTATATGAAAGTTTCTAATAAGTACAAGATCTGCAAGACTGGAGTCATCATACCTGTTAAATTCCAGCTGGTCCTTATTCACATCAATTAGTTTCAATAAGCTTTGAGTGACCCAAACTAGATAGAGAAAGGCTGTCCTTAGTTGAATGTAGAATGGTTATTGTAAGATGTGAAAGAGCTCTTAAGCATTCAGATGGTATTTTGCCTCTGTAGCAACAATTCAACAGGTTAGTTTTCTCCATGAGCAGATCTGTTGTTAAATATCTTTTGGCTCAGATAAAATAAGACGCTTTCTTAATGCTTTTAGTTTTCTTCAATAAAATTCAAGTGTATGTTCTTTTGCCTTACATTTTTTGGGTGAGTGTTCAGTCACTGTTTGCTCGAGTGTGTCCATGTAAGTGCTCTGTTATCTCATTGAGCAGCTGAGGTTTCCTTCAGACCTCTGGCACATTGTAACAGATCTTTGCTACCCTCTTTCTCTCCCAAACTCCCCATCAGTTAGTCTGACATCAGGGCTGAAATTCCAGACTGATGTGAGTCCGGTGTGATTTAGGGAACCAACTATAAGAGAGCCCTTGGAATCATGAAATACTTCAAACTGTTTTATTGAAAAGAAGTCTAACAGAGAGATCAGGCACTGGAGGATATTTTCAGAGCTACTGGGAGGAAAGAGTAATGGGTGCAAGATGATCCAATCTGACAGAATAGTGTTGTCTCCCAGATGTGTTTAGTGTGGGGTCTAGAGGTTTACAATTTTCTCTCTCCCAGCTTCTCTGTGTGTTGTATTTTATCAATGTTAAGCATTCCTAAGAGCACTATACAAATGCAAGTTGTTGGGTGGACTTATATTTTATAAAGGGTTTTAATGCATTTTGTATTTTGTTTATTTAAATTTAAAAATTTGTTTTAAAACTGAAATGAATTTAATTACTCTAAACACTTGCTCTATTGTAGCAATGCAGTAATCCCAAACATGTTTACAAGTGTATATATATATATATACACACATTTATAATATATATTAAAAAGCCTTCATCACTGTTTTCGCTATTTTGTTTTAGTGGGAAAAATAAATCTTGCATGATGTTTTTATCGCATTCTGTATGATTTCCCATTCTTCGCTTCATCCAGTTTGTTAACTGTTATTGTGTATATGTCTGTTTTTTTAAATCTACGATCAAGGTCTCAAGTATAAAAGCACAAAAGTGGGGATCACAGTCTCCAACATGTCAGCTATCACATACAACCCGACGTTAGACTTTAACCTTAGTGGGTAAGTAAATTCTAACCTGCTGATCAATTGTAATGAACAGTAGAACCAGCAGACATGACCTGCGATTGAAGGGGGTTAAATTCAGAACAAATCTGCAGAAAGGCTACTTCAGTGAGCCAATAGTGAACGAATGGAACAGGCTCCCTAGGGAGATGGAAGAAACAGAAAGTGTTGATCCTTTCAAAAACAAATTAGATAGATTTCTGTTAGAAAATAATATCTGGGGCTACAATATATAGTTTGGGGCACAATGTGCCAAGCGACTGCAAGGATGACGAACTGGAAGGACTTTGGTCTTCTTTCACCCAGCAAATCCAGGCAGGGCGAAACCTTGGGCAAGTTTCCTTACTCCACACGATAATAATCCCTCCAAAACAATAATAATTGGTCATTTTCAATCCACAACTGTTTGTGGGACACTGCTGTGCGCGATTGGCTGCCGCGTTTTGCCCACAAATATACGGTCAATTCACTTTACAGCATATTCTGTGAAGTGCTTAAGACGTTTAGAAGACATGAAAAGCGCTCTATCAAATGCAAGGATTATTATTATTTCTATGTTCTTATGATAGCTGCAGTATTAGGATCATGAAACCACAAAAGGCCATTCAAGTTCCCTTTGATGGCCTATTCCACGAGTTTATTTGACTGTGGCAAATCTTTCCCTTCCACTTCTTTGTCTTTTTGGCCACAAAACTCACACAATCACTGCACTTTACATCCCTTCAAAATTCCTTTTTTTTAAAATAAACACTCAATCCCCGACTACTTATGGGATACTGCTGTGCACAATTGGCTACCGCATTTTGCCCACAAAATATACAGTCAATTCACTTTACAATATATTCTGTAAAGCGCTTTGAGACGTCTCAATGACGTGATAAAGCACTACAGCAAATGCAAGGATGAATATTATTATTTATGGGACATCCTCCCAACACGAAAGGTTCTATACCAAATGTAAGGATTACTTTTTTCAATTTGCTTTGTATTCCTTACTTCCAAAATATTTATCTCCTTTTCAAACATTTCACTATTTCTATGGCCTTTCTAGGCAATTCATCCCCAACTCGCTTGTGTGAAAAAATGCCCTTTTCTGAACTTTTCCCACTACCTTGTCTGAAAGTGAACTAGAAAGAACAGGTTTGAAGGCAAATAGTGACTCTGGGGGACAGAAAAGGACCTTAATTCCCTTTCCCCCCCCATCCCCTCCCCCTCACTACCCAATCTACAATAATAAGTTGGGACAAGCATTTCCTCTTAAATTGAATTTAGCAACGCCAGTATAATTTGTACTTCATTTTCCTTCCACTCCCCTTTCTTTCCCCTCCCTTTTGCTGAATGTTTTATTTCCTTTCTCTAAAACCCAACATCACTCTCTAATCGCCCAACTAAGTTGGCTTTCCCTGGATGGTAAGACACAATGGAAATACCAATTATTCAGTGTTGAGCTTTGAACCTGGTCTGAAAAATACATTAATGAGCTATTTTCTGCCCAGCCCAAATAATTGGTAACTAATCTCTTGCAGTTCAGTGATTTTATTTTCCTTTTTGCAACTGGGCAAAGGCCTCAAATGTGAGGGGTGAGTGTTGGGCTGTTGTGTCCAGCAAAATTAATCCATAGGCATGGTGTTACAAGATCAAAATCAAATTAGATAAGTTTCTTTTAGGAAATAATATCATGGGATACAGTATATAATTTGGGACATGATGTATGTGCGACTGCCAGGATGGTTGAAGGCGAACTGGATGGACCTTGCTCATCTTTTGTCTAGCAATTTGTATGTTTTTAAGATTGATCTGGTTGAAGAAGGCCGTTCGGCCCATCCATTCTCATCCCTCTGGAATACCAACCCTACTGTTTCTCTCCGACCCCTCCCCAAGCACTAGTACTTTTTAAATGAATCTAGTGTCCTGGCCTTTACCACCCGTCCTGGTAACCTGTTCCATTCGTTGATTATCCTCTGTGTATAATAAAAAAAATTCCTGGTATCTGAACTAAAATTACCCTTTACAAACTCTAAACCTATGCCTCTTGTTCTCCTGCCTTGTTACACCTGACTTGCCTTTCAAGTACCTGCAAACCTGGTTTGCACGGGTGAAAATGTGGGGCAACAGAGCAAGAAATACCTTCATTTTTATTTAGAATATCTCTCTTGATTTTATCCACTCTGTTGATCCGAAAGCACTGATGCTAAATCATGGTTCCAGCTGCGCCCACAGTCCTCTCTGCCTCTGTGTATAATAAAAAAAAATCTTGGTATCTGAACTAAAATTACCAGAGTATTTGACCATGGAAGGTGTCACAGCCAAGCCAGAGCACTCTGCAGAAGAGGCCACTGGACAGGCTTAAAGAAAGAACTCTGTGCAACCTTCTTGTTACCAAAAAAAAATGTGGTCACTCAATCCACGATTGTTTGTGGGACACTGCTGTGTGCAATTGGCTGCCATGTTTCACCCACAAAATACAGTCAATCCACATTACAATATATTCTGTGAAGCACTTTGAGACATCTCAACAACGTGATAAGGCGATATATCAAATTCAATGATTATTAGCTCGAGGGCATTAATGTCCATTCTAGCACCTCAGCTATAGCCCAAGCTGAGGCCAGCAAATGGAATTGGACTTGAACTAGCAAATGCTCTGAATAGTCTTACAGTGCAATTGGATTGCACCTTTTATCCACTAAGCTGTTGGGCGTCTGAACACTCTTCGAAGAAACTGTTACAAAACGTGAATTTCTTTTTTTAAAAATCGTGAGTACAGTGTCTTTTGTTGTTGAAAAGAATTTGCAAACAAAGAGGCCTTTGTGTGTAACGTGACTGATAATAACAATCAACGTATGAAAGTGAAAGAAAATGGGATGGGTTAAAGTTTCATGTGCGTACTTCAGAACATTAATGGCTCCACTTCTAAGAATCTTAAAGTTCACAAACTGATTTCCCCTCCACCGAAGTGTTTCTGACCTGAAATGCACATTTATAATAATAATACTACATTTGATATAGCATCTTTCATGTCATGAAGACATCACAAAGTGCTTCACAGGATTTGTATCTGAGTGACTGTGCGTTGTGGGTAAATGCCCTTTCTCCCAAAAACAGATTTTTTTGGAACCATAAAAATTTCCAACGCAGAAGAAGGCCATTCGACCCATCGTGCTTGTGCTGGCTCTTTTAAAGAGCAAAATCCCACCGCACTGTTGATTTGAGAATTTATAGAATTCTTAATTATTGATGACTTAATATTAAATAAACAAACAAATAAATAATTTGGTCATCCAATCAAAGACTATTGTGGGACACTGCGGTGTGCAATTGGCTGAGGTGTTTTGCTCACAAAATGTACAGTCTGTTCACTTTACAGTATAGTGTGTGAAATGCTTTAAGACGTCTCGAAAATGTGATAAGACGCTATATGAAATGCAAGGATTATTATTGTTATTATTTACTGTTTACAGTAAACTGGGTGTCAGCTTGGCTCATTTGGTGGCAATCTGCCCTCTGAGTTAGGTTCTCGGTTCAAGCCCCACATTAGACTTTGAGCTCATGATCTAGGCTGACGTTTTAATAACTGAACAAACAAATAAATAAATAATTTGGTCACTCAATCATGTGTGTTGAAGGTGCTGTCCTTCAGATGAGATGTTGAACTGCAATCCCATCTGTCTGTTCAGATGGACATTAAAGATTCCATAGCACTATTTGGAAAAGGAAAGGAGTTTCTTCCATTATCCTGGCCAACTATGCCCCAAATACAATTGGTTATTCAATTCGGTTGTTTGTGTGATATTGCTGCGTGCAAAGCAGCTGCTTTTTTCACCTATAAAATAGTCACCTCAGTAAAATCCTGTGAAGAGCTTTGAGACAACTCAATGCAGTGATAAGACTCTAACATATGCAAGTATTATTATTATGAATGAACAGAATATTTCAAATGCTATTAGAGACTTGGTAACTAGTTATTTTGAAAATAAACACTTTTTAGAATCCTAAATAAACATTTGGGGAATTTGGTTTATCTCTGGCTCAAGGTTACATGAATGGTTGGGATACACATTGCTCCACATTGCCATACTGTTGGAATCTCTTACACTTCACTCCTGGGAGTGTAACCAAAGTGTACCTTTTTTTTATTAAATTGTGTTTCACTTGTTTTGCACAGTAAATGATTCTAATCCATTAAAATCTTATGGATTAAGATTGGTCTATTGATCGTCAGTGCTGAGTAAAATTTTAATCCTCAAATCATTCTGTCTAGAGACGTTGACTCTTGTTCTGAAACCACTGCTCAGTTTTTATGAACAACAAAACACTCTTAAGTATTGTTTCCCCAAACTAAGTCCAACCCCTTTTTCATTATTTATTGTGCACCTGTTCTGAACTGCAGCTAGATTTCAGCTCCACATCCATCCACTTGTGGATTAAGAAATTAGAGGTGAGAAATCAATTCAAATCCTGTCCAAGATGAGTTACAGATTTAATAAGAAATTGAGATTGGACTGTTTTTGTCACTACTTTTAAAACAAAGGAAAGACTTGTGTTTGGAGAGTTCTGGTCGCATCATATAAGTATTTGTACTGTGTATTCCAGTCCGTCGAACCTGTGGCTAAAACTATTAAAAATAAAAACCATTAGAACAAGTTTACTTAAAGTTGTGAAGATGAAATATGAGCTGAAATGACCTAGAGCTCCTACTCTTTATGTGTGTGTGTGTGTGTGTGGATGGATGGATGTGTATAAGCTATCAAAACATTTTAAACTGTGTCTCAGTTTCATCTTTTGTTGTAGCGGGGGGGTGGGTGGGGGGTTGCTAGTAAAATCTACATCTGGGGAAGAATGTCCCATTTTGGCACCATGTCTACTTAAAATGTTCTTGTGTTAGCGAGCTTGATTTAAAAGAAAAACTAAAACTCTCAGCACTGATGTCTTGAGCTCAGATCAGGCAATTCAGGAGATTCATACAGGAGACTCTTTGCAGTTTGCTATATATATTTTTAAATCTGGTCACTCAATCGATGACTGTTTGTGGGACACTGCTGTGGCTGCCGCAATTTGCCCTCAAAATACAGGCATTACACTTTACAGTATATTCTGTGAAGCGCTTTGAGACGTTTCAACGATGTGATAAGGTGCTATATCAAATACAAGTATTATTATTATTTCATCAAACACTGCCATGCCCGTGGGAAAACTGATGTGTCGTTTCACTTGTTTCTGTCAGTTTCAGCGATGATATGGAGGCCAAAGTGACGATAGATGATGGAAAAGTAGAAAGTGTTGGACCGGACACATGGTATAAGTAAGTGAGAGATTGTTCTTTGTTCCTGCACACAAAAACATTGATGTGGTGTAAATATAATGCCAATGGGGCGTTCTGTAGTTCAGCAAGTTTGTCCGGTGAGCAGCTAAGGTGGTGACGAAATTTGAATGAGTTGGCTGATCTCAGCAGGGAAGCAACAAGAGGTTCCATAATTGTCCGCAACTTTATTGGTTATCCCAGGAAACGGTGGGTGGGTGGGTGGGGGGTTGGGGGCGGTGGGGGGAAAGAGTGAGAAAGTCAGTTCCCACTTCTACTGATAATTCAATGACAACTCCCATCCCCACCTCCTTCTCCCACCATTAAAAGCTGTTTTAAAAAAAAATCATCATAATAATTTGGTCACTCAATCCATGACTGTTTGTGAGACACCGCTTAGCACAATTGGCTGCCGCGTTTTGCCAACAGAAAATACAGTTAATTCGCTTTACAGTATATGCAATATTAAAAAATAGTAATCTTGCATTTGATATAGCGCCTTATCACGTCTTCGAGACGTCTCAAAGCACTTCACAGAATATACTGTAAAGTGAATTGACTATATTTTGTGGGCAAATGCGGCAGCCAATTGCACACAGCAGTGTTCCACAAACAGTCGTGGATTGAAGTGACCAATTTATTATTTTTTTTTGAAGGAATTATTACCCCCAGAAAAGCGATCCGCCAATCGATTAACAACTAGGTTCCTACTTACTGCTAGGTAAACAGAGGCGTGTGGAGTAAGGAAACTTGCCCAACATTTTGGCCTACCAGGAATTGAACCCAAGTCTCTCGCTTGCAAGACGAGTGCTCTAACCACTGAGCTATAGGACTCCACATGTGAGCCCTTTGAGATGCCTCGAAGATGTGATAAGGCATTATATCAAATGTAATATTATTATTATGTGTGTGTTTATAAACCAGGTGAGAACCAAATCAGAATTGACGTCCTCTCAACATTGTCCAGCTTCAGACCTGAATAATAATCATTTAGGCTGACTTATTCTATCTACCAGTGATACAGTTCCACAGGCTCAGGAAGGTATCACTGATTGATAGAATAAGTTGAAAATACTTTGGGGAGTGGAAAAAAATGCAATTGTTTTAAATGCACTTGCTTTCCTGCTGATTCAACGCTGGCTATTGAAATATGGTTAATATTATTATTTATTTGTGTCAGCCTGGATCAGCTGGTTTCTGAGGTTAGTAGGCTGTGGATTCAAGCCCCACGTGGGAACTTTGAACTCACTGTAGTCCGATACTCCAGTGCAATGCTGGGGGGAGTGCTGCATTGTCAGAGATGGCGTTCTTGGGTTGAGATGCTTCAATGCTGTATTTAAATTGGCTGTGGGGTTGTCTACAAATACAATCAGGATGCAGTAGTATCCTATGAAGTGCTTTGAGGTGACTTGACAATGTAATAAGGTGCTCTATCAAAAACAAGGATTATCATTCCAAGCAATTCTATGTAAATGTCACCTCATCAAATTGAAAATGGGGAGGAGTACCACTGAAATATAGACATAACTACAGTCATTTTATTAATAGTACAACACTGGTTAATTTTTTGACAAATTCACAGAAATAAATAGGAAACTTTAATAATCAGCAAATGTTGATTAGTGAGGGAATGAATTAAAATACAATTTACATTTATACAGCACCTTTCATGTCAGGATGGAGGCTGTTGTAAAGCTTATTTTAGCAGTCAGGTTCTGTTTGTATTTTTACTTTTATTATGTAAACAAGAATGGCGTATTTTTAAACAGTTACGTATTGCGCAATGATATTCTAGGCTGGCTTTTTTTTCTTCCATTCCTACACTCCAATACTGGGAGGTGAAATTCTTCAGATGGAACATTAAACTAAGATCCTTGCGTGAAGTCCCATAGTACAGTGGTTAGCGCTCTCACCTCGCAACAAGAGGACCCGGGTTCAATTCCCGAGCGGGGTGGAACATTAGGCAAGTTTGCTTATTCCACATGCCTCCGTTTACCTAGCAGTTGTTCATCGATTGGCAGATTGCTTTCCAGGGGTAAAAATCCTTCCAAAATTTTTTTTCGCTCAATCCACAACTGTTTGTTGCGCATGCGCAATTGGCTGCCACATTTCGGCCACAAAATACAGTCAATCAACTTTACAATATATTCTGTGAAGTATTTTGATACGTCTTGATGAGGTGATAAAGTGTTGCAGCAAATGCAAGGATTATTATCCTCTCTAACTGTTCAGGTTAAAGATTTCATGGTTTTCTTTCCCCAGTGTTCTGGCCAGCAATCACCCAGATAGCATTGGTTATTCGCTTGATGCTGTTTGTGGGACATTTCTGTTGCACAAACTGGCTGCCACTTTATCTACAAAATATCCTCTCTCCACTTTACAGTACATTCTGTGAAGCACTTTGAGACGTCCACCTGGCATAAAGGGGACTATATTGCATGCAAGAATTATTTTTAATGTTAAAAGAAATTCAGATGCTATTAGATTGATCATTTGTTTATGTATAATGCTTCTCTGGTGTTGACTATCTGATTGTTTGCAACAACTTGAAATGAACTTACTTAAAAATAATTTTAATAATGCAGTACTTGCATTTGATTATGGTGCCTTTCACGTCAAGAGGACGTCTCAAAGCGCTCCATGGGATTTATTGTAATGTGCAGTGATTGTGTTTTATAGACTAACTTTAAGGAATAAAAATTGGTATGATGTTGAGGTGCTCACAAGTGTTTTGTTTTGTTACAGTGAAATCAAGCAAGCAATTGCACCTTATGTCATGTCTTTCTGGTTCCAGTAAGTAACCCATTCCTGATTTCCTAAGGCTCTTTGAAAATGCAGTGGTGCTCTCTCTGGTACTGTACAGAAGGGTTTGTATTTTGTTTTCCAAATGTAATTTTGTTGTCGTTTTGAAGAGCCCAGGCTGTACAGTATGTAGTTTCTAGCAATCCATAAATGTCTCTCCCTCTCCCCAGGCCTCCCCACCCCAAAGCTGAATTCAGGCTTTATAAATTAATTCTGGAGAAAATAGTATTTCATCCATAGACTTCCACAAAATGGATAATTATCTGTGAAACTTTTTTCCAAAAAACATTAATGGTACTTATAGATGTGGTCCTTAAAGGTAGAATCTGCGTATTGTAGAACCTCTTTAAAATGTGCGCAATTGGCTGCCCCTTTTTGCCCACAAAGTACACAGTCACTACACTTTACAATATATCCTGTGAAGCGCTTTGAGACGTATTGATGATGTGATAAAGTGCTCTATCACAAGTAAGGTTTCATAAAATTCCAACCCATGTAATTGTGAGGCACGATAGCCCGGCTCGCTGCTCACCAGCTGGTTCCCAGGCTAAAAGTAAAGGTTGACTTCCAGGTAGCTGTCAGCACCGCTTCCTGTCTGCTGTTCAGGCCCAAAGCAAGACGTGGCGTTGACAGCAACTTGATGATTTGCTTTTATTTAATTGCGGGAAGTTAAAATGACTGCCTTTGAGTCAATAGGGTCGCAGTCCACTTCCTGCTTTGCACATATGCAGTGAATTGGGTCCACAGGGAACTAAATTGGGACTGAATTTGCACTTTGTAGAGAAGCGTGTTATAATGGGATTACACAGTAATAGCATTTGTGGGAGTGTAGTGATGCCTTTCATCAGGGTACCAACTGCATCCAGGGAGTAATAGAACGCTAAACTGTCCATCAGTTGATGGACTAAGTTTCACATACTGCACTGTACTGTCAGGAGGAGGGGAATGAATGCAAAATTTAATAATTAAAATTCAAGCGCTCTGAAACGCTGTCTGGCATGAAGGGTGCTATATAAATGCAAGTTGTTGTTAAATCAAGGAGGGGGTATTTTTTATTTAACATCTAAATCTGTTAAATCCTGTAAAATTCACCCCAGTGCATTGTAACCTTTGCAAACCTCGCATATCTTAGTTTTTTTTAAAACATGTTCACATTATTCCATTCAACGGGATTTAATTTTTTGTTTGTATCATTTCTGTTGCAGGATTTTTGGTATTGTGCTTATAATTGTTGACGTGATTCTTGTAATTGTCGACTTGTTCACTTCAAACAAAAGCAAGCACACCGGGAATGCCATTGTAGGCATCTCCTTGGGAATATCCTTCTTCTTTGTCGTTGATGTTCTCCTCAGAGTCTTTGTTGAGGGGTAAGTAAGGGCCTTTATAATAATAATAATAATAATCCTTGCATTTGATATCGCGCCTTATCACATCTTCAAGACGTCTCAAAGAGCTTCATAGAATATATTGTAAAGCAAATTGACTATTTTTTTTGTGGACGAAACGCAGCAGCCAGTTGTGCAATGTGGTATCCCAAAAACAGTCATGGATTAAATGACAAAATTATTATAATATTTTTATTTATTTATTGCCCCCAGAAAGCAATCCGCCAATTGACTAACAACAGTGTTCCAACTTGCTGCTAGGTAAACATATGTATGGAGTAAAGAAACTTGCCTAAAGTTTTGTCTAGCCTGGGAATCAAACCCAAGTCCTCTTGCTTGCAAGGCTGAACCACTGTATTTCTCTGACCAATATTCTGCAGGAAAATGTATTTTGTTGGGCCGACCATAAAGTTTGGTCACCATTGATCTAATCACACTTCCAATTGGGCTGAATAGCCTGTTTGTGTCTGTGACACTCGAAGTAATGATAATTATCCTTCCATTTGATATAGTGCCTTTCACGTCGGAAGCATGTCTTGAAGGGTTTAAGAGGATATACTGTTAAGAGGTGTAATTGTATTTTGTGGGCAAATGTGGCAGCCATTTTGCTTGCAGGAACATACAGCAATAAAATAATGATCCTTGCATTTGACATCGGGCCTTATCATGTCGTCGAGACGTCTCAAAGCGCTTCACAGAATATACTGTGAAGTGCATTGACTGTGTGTTTTGTGAGTGAAGTGAATAGCCAGGTTTAATTTTTACGATCAATTTCCCTTTGAAAAGGAAAGCTTTCCAAGCCTGAAGCTTATAAACCTGAAGCTTTAATCTGACCATTTACTATCTGTACACCACAGGTTCCGTGTATACTTTCGAAATAAACTACACATCTTGGATGCCGTCATTGTTGTCGTTACCCAAGTTATTACGATGGTGTATGCATTCTCAGATTTAAGTGGATCCACTCACATTCCCAGGTATGGTGGGTTTTTTTTCTATGAAGGAGATGGAAAACTGGGAACACTATAGTTATAAGAGTAATTAATAATCATTTCATTCGATACAGGGCCTTTCATGTCAGGAGGACATCTTAAAGCACTTCACAGGATGTACGTAAAGTGTAGTGACCAGTGCCTTGGGACGTCCTCCCGACATGAAACGAGCTACACAAATGTAATTTGTTGTTGCTTATTTTGTAGTCGAACATGGCAGTTAATTTGCACGTAATAATGCTCCTCAAATAACCAAGACGTGATTGACCATAAAGCATATCTCAAGCATTGCGTTGAAGTTGTCAAGTTAGATTAAATGAGTTCCAATCCCTAAATGACTCTGGACTTGAACTCACAATCTTCTGACTCAAAAGTAAGAATGCTACCAACTGAGAAACTGACACACAAATTGGAGAAAAAAGTGTTTTTTTTAAACAAAAGTACCTAACTTCCATGATATTTAGAGTGGTGTTTGGTTTAAAAACATCGGTTTTAATTTACATTGATCGGGAAAAGTAAACCCAGCACAATCCAATCTTTTAAATGAGGGTTACTGTCGTCTTTTATGGGTCTCCAACCAAATGTGAACAGTTGGACGTTGAGGTCAAAGTGCTTTCATTGTTTCATTACACCAGTAACTTTCCTGAACCCTTGACTTTCAGTAAGTTTTCAAACTATTTGCATCCTGAAGCTAAATCTTCTCCATTCTATTTTTGGTATTTAACCGTTTCAAAGGCTTGAAGGTGAATGAGATTTAGGGCTAAAAATAGCTTTTCTTGAATTGCTGAGAAGACCTTTTGGGTTTGAATTTAAACAGAAGGCGGTGAGCAGGTCCAGATATGAACTTAATGTGAACTTAATCTATTAGTAAATTACTGATGGGTACCTATTGTTTTAATGTGAATCTTGCTACCTAGAGGGGTGGAAAGAAATGGATTCAGGAGAAGGGATTAGTGATGGACACTCTGCAGACACCCTGCACATGAGAACATACTGATATCATGACCTTAGAAATGAAGGGTTCTGCCTCTGCTTGTGAATCAGTTGGAAATATAATTTTGTTGGTACAATATAGTACAATGTATATTTACGTTGGGAGGACTTAACATCTGAGCTAGGGGTGGGAGCCGTGAAGGGTAGAAAGGGGAAAGATGACCAAAGCGCAGTCAAAGTGGTGCATTTCAACAGATCTTGGACGGGGTGCGGAGTGAATGAGTACTCGGGGATGGAGTGCAAGAGAATGAAGGCTGAATGGCTGAAAGCCCACCTGCCATGGATATGGTAGGGGACATGAAGCAGTGAAGGGACACAGATTAAACCAAGTCTAAATAAGATAGGGCACAATGATTGCTGTGCTGTTGAGGCTGGGGAGTGGGGTGGACATGGAGCGAGCATTGGAAACATGAGAGGAGAACTGAATTGTTGAAAAATAATTCAGTTTTATTTTGAGATCAACTGGGACAGAATAAGTAAATTGTACAGAAGTCTGCTTGAATGCATCATTGATGTTGCAAAATTGGAGACCTGACCTTTTAAATGGTCTAAATTATTGGCTGGGATAAGTTTAGGTTTTTGAAGACCAGACTGTCACTGATCTCCCTGACTTTATTCCTTAGGGTGATCACTATCTTCCGAATTCTCCGAGTGGTCATTCTCATCAGGATTTTCAGGCTAGCCTCCCAGAAAAAACGTTTAGAAAAAGCCACGAGAAGGATGGTGAGTTGGAAACCTTTCCCGCACTATAAGCCTAAACTCTGCTTGTAGCAGCTTTGCTAGAAATTAATGTGTTTGGGCCTTCAAAATGAATCTATGAATAATGGAAAAAACTCTGTTGTTAAGTCTAACTTTGGAACCTGGTGTCTCCAGATAAAATGATGGCTGTGGGGTGAAAAGCCGACTGCTCTTTTTTATTACTACTACATTAAAGGCAAGCCTGACTTTGGAAAAATAACATTTTCAAAGCATCCAGAGGTTCTGTTGCATCCATGTACAGAGGCATGGCTGTGTGTCAGATTGGCTCAGTTGGTAGCACTCTCGCCTACATAAGTCAGAAGATGGGTTCAAGCCCCACGTTGGGACTTGGAACTTGTATAGTCTAAGCTGACGCTTCAATGCAATGCCGGGGGTGGGGAGAGCAGCATCCCAACAGATGCAGTCTTTTAGTTGAGACATTAAACCGAGGTGCTGTCTACCTTTTCAATTGGATGTTAAAGATCCCATGACACTATTCAAAAAAGAGAAGGGAGTTTCTCCTGGTGTCCTGGTCAGCAATCCCCCAAATAAAATTGGCCATTCGTTTCATGGCTGTTTGTGATTGCTATGCACAATCGCATACAAAAACAAAGTCACTTCATTTGACAGTAAATTCTGTGCTTTGGGATGTCCTCCTGATGTGAAAGGTGCTATACCAAATGCAAAGATTATTATGTACTCAAGTGAAAAGTATTGGCACTTTCGGAACTAGGAACATATATGTATGGGGATGTCTTAACATTATCGCTTAGGAATTGCAATACCATTTTGCGCACCAGTGAAGCTGTATTCTTGTGACTCAGCAGAAATTAAATGATAAGATACTATATCAAATGCAAAAATAGTAGGATTATTATATAATCTATTAATCAGGAGATCATGCAACTAATTTGTGCCTCTTCATAAATGTGAAATACCTGTTTTGTAACTTGTCATATTTTAAGAAAATTAAGGGTCATTCCGAAAACCCAATAATGTTCCGTGTGCTTACGAAAACAATAGTCTCAGTGCAATAAAAATGACTGAGCAGATTGTATTCAAACTTTGAAGTACAACAACGACTTGCACTTATATAGCGCCCTCCATGCAGGGCAGCGTCTCTATATAACGTGCTGAAGTTTCAATGTCTTACTTGCTTGCTTTCTTGTGTAATGTACAAACAAAAGTTCCAACTGAGTTTCTCAGGTCAGTTTCATGGGTTAGAAAAAGCCTTCAAGCTGTGAAAGCCTCATTGTAGCTGTTGATATTAAAAACACAAGCCAGTTTTGGGGTGTGACTTGGTTGCTATGGATTTGTCAGGTTGTGTGGTTTTCTGCAATGCCTCTGTGATCATAAATCAATATAAAATGTTGCACTCACAGCTGTGGTTGAAGCGGAAACCATCAACGTATTTAAGAGGAAATTTGTATAATAATCCCTGTATTTGATATATAGTGCCTTTCGTGATCGAGATGTCTCAAAATACTTTACAGGATTTAGAACCATAGAAATTCACAGCATAGAAGGCCATTCGGGCTATCATGTCTGTGCTGGCTCTTTGAAAGAGCAATCCTTTCATTCCCATTTACTCCCTTTTAGATATCTATTGAGTTCCCTTTTGAAAGCTCATATGGATTCTGCCTGAGCCATAGGTCCCAGCAGACCATTCCATAACCTAACCATCTGTGCAGGAAAAAAATTCTCCTAACCTCCAATTTTGCTCATTTTCTAACTTAAATGAATGCCCTCTAGTCACTGACTCACCGACTGGGAAATAAATCCTCTTTAGATTGCAAAACCTGGTTCTGTCACTGCCTGCAGCTCAGGTGCCAAGATAGGACTAAGCGTCTTGGGACATCTTCCGGACATGAAAGGAGCTATATAAATAAATTTGGTATAGCACCTTTCACATCGGGAAGTTCTTATGTTCTCATGAGGATGTCCCAAAGCGCTTCACATGATTTATTGTAAAATAGAACGACTGTGTTTTGTGGGAAAACATGTAAATTTTAATTGTAAGTGTAGTGATTGTGTAATTGTGGTGCAGGATCTGGTGTGTGGTGTATGTTGGAGGTGTAGAGCTTATTTGACCAATTCTGTAGTGAAAAAAGTGCAATGACGATCTTTTGGAAGGCCGTTTGTACATTTAGTAATAGTTTTGGGCAGAAGTAATAACTTGGAGTTGTACTAACAATGAGTTGATTTTTAACAGGTGTCTGAAAACAAAAGGCGCTATCAGAAAGATGGGTTTGACCTGGACCTCACCTATATTACAGGTTTGTTGATATTATGTGTGTAATGGGCTGGAAACTGTTGATATCCTACTAACTGGATGTCAAAGATCATGAGCTATCCAATGCAGAACCCTTGCTTCTCACTGTCACTGTTGGGAATGGAGTGAGGGCAGAGCGGGGGAGAGATTCTTCAACCTCATGACAACCAATTGCATTTTATGTCGCGCCCTTCACACTCAGAGTGCTTAACAGTGGAGAAGCTTGACGCTGAGCCAGGAGGAGAGAGAGGTTGAAGAGGAAGGTCTTCAGTGTGATCTGACGATGGGCAAGGTGGAGGGATTGAGGCAGAGTTCCAGAGTTTCGGGGTGTAGTGACTGAAAGCCGTCGAGATCAATATTGGGAACAGTAGGTTGAGAAAGTATCCACCTCTGGCCTATTTAAGTGTGAACTTTTGTGGCTTCCGATATCCACAACTAAGGCTGGAGTAAAATTCCTTTATGTTTTACCAATGCAGTGCTGAAACTCACTGTCCACCTATTGGTTGGAGACATTGCCTCATTACTTCCTTCCCTCAAGTAAACACCTCTGTTCAATCAAGTCCTCCTTTTTGTTGTTTCTTGTAGTTCTTTGCGTTGCCTCATTCTCTGAACTGACAACGGCATTTCTGATGCTGATCTTGTTTGGTTTTCTACAGATCGGGTCATTGCTATGTCTTTCCCGTCATCTGGGAAGCAATCGCTTTACAGAAACCCTATTGAGGTATGTGTTCTGTAATGGAATAAATCATCCTCTTGATATGTGTGTTTTTAAAATTAACTGAATGTTTAAGACAAGATAAATGTTTGCCATCTGAGCTTTCGGCTCTTCTCCCTCCCCCCTCTCTGTCCACTTGCATTTATCTTCAATGACTTTAATATTAAAACCATTTGAAACTCATTGCACCAACTCCTCCTGTATATGCCAGCTATGAGGATCGGTTCATTGGGTGGGAATTGGCTTTGTCCACACAATTTTAGTGCGGAGTCCTGTAGCGTATTGGCTAAAACACTCGCCTCGCAAGAAGGTTTGATTAGGCAGGACGAAACCTTAGGCAAGTTTCCTTACTCCACCCACCTCTGTTTACCCAGCAGTAAGTAGAAGTCGATTGGCTGACCGCTTTCTGGAGGTAATAATCCCTTTTATAAAAAATACTAATAATAACTTGGTAACTCAATCCACAACTGATTGTGGGACAGTGCTATGTGCAATTGGCTTCAATTCACTTTACAATATATTCTGTGAAGCACTTTCAGACATCTCGATGATGTGATAAGGCGCTGCAGCAAATGCAAGGATTATTATTGTTATAGTGTCTCTTTTTAAAAATGAGTAATCACTAACTTGATGCTTTCACAGGAGGTTGTAAGATTTTTCGACACAAAGCACAAAGAACATTACAAAGTCTATAACCTTTGCAGTAAGTATGTTATTTCCTATTTGAGGGTATTCTTTTGGCAGGCAGTGTTTGACAGACAGTGTTTTTTATATAAGAATAGTTTTAAATGGATTAGAGAGGAGAGAAAAATAATGTTAATATATGAGTGGGTAAACTGGGCTTTGATCTTATTGAGTCTCTTTCGAGAAACTTCCTTTTGTACTTGAATTGTGCCGTGGGATCTTTAACGTCCACCTGGATGGGCAAACAGAACCTTGGTCTGACGTCTCATACAAAGCTGATGCCTCTGACAGTGCAGTTTTGGGGGGGAGTGCTGCATTGTTGGAGTTGCCGTCATTTGGGTGAGACTTTAAATGGAGCTTCCGTCTGGCTATCCAGGTGGATGTTAAGGATCCCATGGCACTATTTGAAAAGAGGAGTTTCTCCCAGTGTTCTAGCCAACAACTCTTTCCTTGCCCGCCCCCTCGACTAAGATATTTAACCCACTTCATGGCTGTTTGTTGGATATTGTTGCATACAAATTGACTACAGCATAGAGTTTTTTTTAGACTTCTCAATGTGATAAAGTGCTATATCAAATGCAAGTATTATAATAATAAAAATGTATCCGTTTGACTTTCCCTGCGGTCACCTCCATCCTTTGCCCTACTTGGCGTTCAGCACCGTCTTTGTAAAGTGCTGTGAAGCGATGCTCTATCTGGAGGGTGCTGTATAAGTACAAGTTTTATTTATTGACAGTTGTCTTTCAGTCTGAATGGAGTTGATCGAACATTTCAATTCCAGGTGAAAAAGGCTACGATCCCAGATATTTTCATTACAGAGTGGAAAGGATTTTCATTGATGACCATAACGTGCCTGTGTTGGAGTAAGTCTTCCTTTTTTGCTTCATGTAGTTCAAGCGAGAGGACCTGGGTTTGATTCCCCGAGAGGGTGAAACATTAGGCAATTTTCCTTATTCCACATGCCTATGTTTACCTAGCAGTAAGTAGGAACTTGGTTGTTAGTCGATTAGTGGATCACTTTTATGGGGGTCATAATCCCTTCAAAATAAATAATAAATTGTTCAATCAATCCACGACTGTTTGTAGGACACCTCTGTGTGCAATTGGCTGCTGCATTTCACCCGCAAAATACACAGTCAATTCACTTTCCAGTATATTCTGTGAAGCACTTTGAGTCGTCTCGAAGATTTGATAAGGCACTATATCAAAAGCAAGTACAGGTATTAATATTATTGAAGGCACAAGGGGCAAATACAGTGCAGCCCCACTGATAACATGGTAGTTCAGGGACCTTGAAATCCCAACCAACCTTCTAATGGGATGTAATCGCTGGTTCAGCACTTCTGTATTCACTGAGCAATCGTGCAGAAAGCCAGTGCGCTCAAAAACACCAGCTGCTCTTGTGCTTAAATAGCATGGTGCACAGATACTGATGGTGACAAACTGATGACCTTGATATAGGCCACTTTTTTTTAAAGAAGCTGGTCAGATTTCTGGATTTTTTTAGTAAGTAAATATCAGGGTCCACACCCCAATCACTCTATAAGCAAATTGCATGATAATGAAATGCCTTTCAGTGTTGTTCTACTGCACCAAGGCTGGAACGAATAGGAGAAATGAGTTGTGCGCACTGATTAAAGCCGAATAAAATGGGACATTCACTTCATGGCTGTTTGTTTGTGGGACAGTGTTGAGTAAATTGGCTGTAGCATTTGCCCACAAAAATACAGCTAGCACATAAGTGTTGTAAATTTCAATGGTTCTAGAGGGAATGATGCACTTTTGTTTATAAGGTGTTTTCTTTTAAAAAAAACTTTGATTATTTTGTTCCCAAGTTGCAATATTTCTGCATTCCTTCTACAGGGACATGTTAAAGTTTACAGCGAATGTTCGAGAATGGATGGCAGCTGATGAGAGAAATGTTGTAGCGATTCATTGTAAAGGTGGAAAAGGTAATGCAGATTTTTCCTCTGGTAATGGAAAATATAAAAGGCTTACACTTAATCATAACCAGCGATATCTCAATTTAAGGTCAATTTAACATTTCTATAAAATAATGATAATTCACAATTATTGTGTCGAACAGCCCTCTTTTTAAAAAAAATTGCAATGTGTGATTATTCCTCTGATGTCAGGAGGGCACCCAGGTCTGAAACCAATCTTTAAAGAAAGGTTTAAAAGGACTTTTGTTGAACTTTAACTAGTACTAGCTCTGCAGGTGGCCATTTGACCCAATGTATTTCTGTTGATGCTTGTTTCTCCAATGAAACCTTCTATTCTAATCACATCTGCCCACTCTCCAAATGTGTCAATATCTTCTTGTAGCCTTCCTTACTCTTTGGCACTGACTCCCTCTAATTGAGAGTATCTGCAAACAGCAGCCTGGCTCAGTTGATAGTACTCTTGCTCCCAAGTATGAATGTTGTGGATTCAAGCCCTATGTCAAAACTTTGAGCTAGGTCTAGGCTAACAGTTCAACGCAGTGCTGGGAGGGTGTGCTGCAATGTTGGAGGTGCCATCCTTTGGATGAGATGTTAAACCAGAGTCCCATCTGCTTGTTCAGGTAGACATTAAAGATTCCATGGCGTTCCTTGAAAAGAGAAGGAAATTTCTCAGGGTGCCCTGGCCAAAAAGAAAACCAAATAAAGTTGTTCTCTCGCTCACTGCATGGCTGTTTGTGGGACATTACTGTGTGCAAAATGGCTGCTGCGTTTGCCTACAAAAGGTCACACCAATTTACAGTAAACCCTGTGAAGTCTTTTCCCAACATGAAAGATATGTACCAAAAGCAAGGATTAATAATGCATAGAATAATCTTCATATCTCCTCATTTTTATGGAGCTATGTTATGATTGCCTTTAAACCCTTTTGAGACGCTGCCATTAGAACAGTATGCAACTGTTCTATTTTGTATAAACTTTTCAAGAACTTTTTTGGGGAAACAATACTATATCACAGTTCTGTTTTTTTAGGCAGGACGGGAACGATGGTTTGTACCTGGTTGATTGACAACGATCAATTTGAGAATGCAAAGGTGAAGTTACTTTAGTGGAAGGTTATTCAATACTTGCAGGACTTTGGCTTGAAGTCTGCAATTTTAATTTGAAGGCAATTTTCAAAATAAAATGTTGATGTGGCAATTAAGAAGGTTTTTAAATGTTTCCAATTTAAAATATTGAATTTATAAATTACACAAGTCATTTTAGTTCCTATTGTGTGAAAGAACTCTAATTGTCTCACATCTGCTGCGTTTTAGGAGAGTTTGGATTACTTTGGAGAAAGGAGAACAGACACAAGTGTCAGCTCAAAGTTTCAGGGAGTAGAGACTCCTTCACAGGTATTTGTCAATGGAAACCAGTCTTCCCATCATTAGTGTTTTATGGTAGCCACGGAAATGAGGGATACACAGTTTGAGTTTATGCTGACTAACCTAATGACTAAAATGCTCAACCATTCTAAAGCTCACCTCTCCTTTCTCCCTGGCTTGGGGTCAAACTCCCCCATTGTTCAGTGTTTGAGACACTATCCCATGTGAAGGAAAATATATATATAATAAATATTAGTAACCCTTGCACTTGTTATGGTGCCTTATCCCGTCATTGAGACATCTCAAAGCGCTTCCATATATAAATGCAAGCTGTTATTACCTGTCCTTCGGATGAGATGTTAAACCAAGGTCACCTCTGCCTGTTCAGATGGATGTTACAGATCCCGTGGCACTATTCAAAAAGAGAAGGGTGTCCTGACCAACAATCCCCCAAATAAAATTGGTCACTCACTCCATGGGACATTGCTGTATGCAACTGGCTGCCGTATTTCGCCCACAAAATACACAGTTAATCCACTTTGCAGTATATCATGTGAAGCGCTTTGAAATGTCTTGATGATGTGAAAAGTGCTATATCAAATGCAAGTGTTATTATGATTTGAAAGGGTTTGTTTTTCCACAAAAAAACTATTACAGCATAATAAAAATCTCTTTTGATCACTTTAATGCATCTTTCTCCATGTAATTCAGGTTTGTAGGGAAAGTTCCATGTGCTGTGGATTCAAGTCATTGATTTAACTGGAATGCTTAAATTGTTGTGATGGTTTTACACTTGGCCTTATAAATGTAATACCAACATGCATGTTAAATTCTTTATATAGTTTACATAAATAAATAATAATAACAACTGTTTATGGGACACTGCGGTGCACAATTAGCTGCCGTGTTTTGCCCACAAAATATACAGTCAATTCACTTTACAGTATATTCTGTGAAGCACTTTGAGATGTCTCAACGATGCAAAAAGGTGCAATATCAAATGCAAGGATAATTATTATAGTCTAGAAACCTGAAAAATACTCAGTTTCAAATTACGTGTAAAATTGTTGCACAGAGGTATGGCACTGAAACAGACCATTTAGTCCAAATAGTCAGTGTTGATGTTTATATTCAACATGAGCCTCCACCCATCCTAATCCCTCTCACTTATACCCCTTTACTCCCTTCTTACTCATGTATGCATCTCTCTTAAATATATTGATGTTACAATGGTTTGTGGCTGAACAAAGAGGAAAGGAAAGATTTAACATTGGTCTAAAGGTTGTGATTGGTTTGTGTTGTGCAGAGTCGATATGTTGGATATTATGAAGTAATGAAAAATGAGTTCAAAAGGCAACTCCCACCACAGAAGAAATTAAAAATTAAAAATATTCGAATCCATTCTGTTCACGGTAAGTTTGTTTTGTTACCACCCTCCCCCCCCCCCCCCCCAACCTCTTGTCTGCCTGGACTGCAAAACCTTTTTTTGAATTTCTGAAATGCTTATCCACATCATCAATTTAAGGTTGTGGCTTCAAGCCCCGTGTCATAATTTTGAACTTAGCCTAGACTGACACTCTAATGTGGTTAAGAGGTTATGCTGTATTGACTGAGCTGCTGTTCTTTAGATGAGATGTTAAACCAATGTCCCATCTGGCTGTTGATCCTGTGGTGCTATTCGAAAAGAGAAGTGTATTTTTCTGGTATCCTGGTCAACAATTCATCTGCCTCTTTCCCACCCCCACCCACCACAATAAAATTGATCATTCGCCCCATAGTAGTTTGTGGGACGTTGTGTGCAAATTGGCTGCTGGGTTCATCCAGAAAATACAGTTGCTACACCTTACGATAAATCCTGTGAAGCACTTTGAAATGTCCTCCTGATGTGAAAGAAACATGGCTGATTTTAGATCTTAGATCTAAATCTAAGTTTAGAATTAGATTTGGCTGATTTTAATAGCCAGCGAACACTGTTGAGTCTCAAGAATATTGGTCAATCAGGGTGACGAACCAAAGGGTGATCAACATCCATGGAACTATACCATCAGCAGAAGAAAAGTGTCAATGTTTTTAGGAAAGGTGACGGAGAGGGAAATGGCAACCAATGTTCTATCCCATCAGGAGGAATAGTCAAATGGAAAACACTTTTTTTTATTGAAAAAAGGCAATGCTGATGACAAATTGTGAGCAGGGATTCTTACTGCTCAGCTCCTGTTAACCCTAACAGAGCCCCAACAGTTTAGGTGCTGCTACTTCAACGAGTAGCAGCAAACTTGCCAGTCAGTGCTCTCAATGGCAGTTGTGTAGTTTTATGAAGTTAAAACTCCAGCAGTTGAACCAACGCATACTCAGGGGCCCCCAAGCTTTTGCACTTGCAGACCTGCGCCAAATATGCTCCAGATTATGTAAACTGGATGGGTCTCTTCCAGGGAAAAATGCATATTTGATTCCAGAAGCGGGTAAATTTCCATGTCCTGGTGTCATACATATGTGAACTCTCTCTGGTTTGGATACTCTTAAAACATGGTGATGGGTTTCTGCTTATGTGAGACATCTGTTTTGTTCTATGTAGGGGTTGGCAGAAACAATGGCAGTGATCTGAAAATTGAAATTATTGTGGCGAAGAGGCTCGTATTTCAATGTGTTTGTGCGACACAAGAAAATTGTAAGGTAAATGGTGCAACATCGGAGCTTATACTCAACAGGACGTCAAACCATCCTTTCAGTTCCCCAAATTTTCCAACCCTCTGGTGGAGCACTTCTTCAGCTGAATCATAGCCTTCTCTTGGTTCTGACTCGAGTCACAGTCACCAATATGATCTCTTCTGCATGATTACAGAATTAACTTGAGCACATTGAAAAGTATACCGCTCGTGTGTCCTTTTCATGCAACTGGAATTAATGACCTTTCATTTGGTACAGCGCTTTATCACATTGTTAAAATGTCTCTGAGCACTTTGCAGCATTTCACTGTAAAGTCTAATGACTATTGGCAGGTGAATCAAGCAATCAATTTGTGCACAGCAATGTCTCACAAACACCCATGACCAATTTTATCTGAGGTTTGTTGGCCACTTTGGGCATTCCGACATTTTGCCTTTGAACACTTGTAGCACAGACGAATTGCAGCATTTCGCCGACAAAATATACAGACAATCACTTTATAGTATATGCTGTGAAGCACTTTGAGACGTCTCAATGAGTTGATAAGATGCTATATCAAAGGTTATAATGACCTTTCTACTTCTGGTTCAACATCTTCTTTGTTATAAACAACAGGTAAGTCCTGTAGCTCAGTGGTTAGAGCACTCGCTTTGCAAGTGAGAGACCTGAGTTCAATTCCAGGCAGAGGGCGAAACCTTGGGCAAGTTTCCTTACTCCACACCCCTAATAATAATCCCTCCAAAAAACAAAACAATAAATTGGTCATTTTGAATCTACGACTGTTTGTGGGACATTGCTGTGTGCAATTGGCTGCCGCGTTCACCCACAAATATACAGTCAATTCACTTTACAGTGTGTTCTGTGAAGCGCTTTGGGACGTCCTCCCGACGTGAAAAGCGCTATATCAAATGCAAGGATTATTATTATTACGGCATGCGAAAACCTTTGTGTGTGGAGAGAACTATTGACTCACCATTTGGTTTGTACCCACAAATGCTGATCCAGTTATTCCACAACAACGTACACTCATAAAGCACCCTCCGTGCAGAGTAGCATCTCAGAGTGCTTAAAATTCAGCATCTTATCAATTCGTTGAGACGTCTCAAAGCGCTTCACAGCATATACTGTAAAGTGATTGTCTGTATATTACTGATTGAATGTTACATTTCTGTGCTCTATCGCTCTATGGAGCTTGACTACTCTTGAGTCTTTTTGTCTATTTTGTTTTTCCTCTCTAGTTGTTCTTCGATGCTGGGAATAACTCTGCTGTGATTAGCTTAGAAAATGGCCCTGAAGTGATCGGTGATGTCAAAGTCCGATTTGAGTCCAGTGGGGTAAGTTATTGAATAGTTTAATCATATCTACATAATAAGAGAACTGCATACATTAGAGGGAAAAAAATAGAATATAGGTGAAGGCAAATAGTAAGGGTGTGCGCTTGTGTGAAGTATAAACTGGCATGGACTAGTTGGGCTGAATGACTTGCCTTTGTGTCCTATCATTCTATGTAACCAATTCTTAAATGTTTAAAAAGAAATTTGATCTCTCTATTCACTTTACAGTATAATCTGTGAAGCACTTTGAGACATCTTAAAGATGTGATAAGGTGCTGTATCAAATGCAAGTATTATTATTTTAACGTGGTTGTTCCCTTTTGTGTCTACATAGGGGCTTCCTAAAGGTTATGATGACTGTCCTTTCTACTTCTGGTTCAACACTTTCTTTGTTGTAAACAACAGGTAAGGCATGTGAAAACCTTTTTGTGTGTGTGTGTGTGTGTGTGTGTGGAGAGAACTATTGACTCACCATTTGGTTTGTACCCACAAATGCTGATCCAGTTATTCAACAACTTACACTCAAAGCACCCTCCATGCAGGGTAGCATCTCGGAGTGCTTAAAATTCAGCCTCTTTATGCCCTTGCCAACTTTCCTTAGCCACCTCACTTTATCAGAGAAAATACAAGGATTTTTACTACACATTGTTGCAGGGTGTGGCACCACCCAATCTTTGACCCTTGCATCTTATAGTTAGGACCCCGAAGCCACCAGAACATGATCTGTAGAACTGGTATACAAGTGTCACCCTGCAATCACATCTGTGGAGTAACCCTTCAAAACCTTGTAACCCTTCAACACCTCAAGTTCACAAAGGGCAAGGAAGGCTCTTCAACCCATTTGATCTCATCCTTCTAGAATGCCCACTCTACCGTCTTGCCATCACCGCATTGAGCTGATTTTTTTTTAAAAATGAGTCGACAGCTCTAGTTTCAACCATTCCTCGTGGTAATCTGTTCCAATTGTTAATTGCAACAGCAACTTGTATTTATAGAATGCCCTTCACGCAGGGTAAAGAAAAATGTCCTAGTGTCTGTCCTGAAATTGCTCTTTGCAACTCTAAACTTGTATCCCCTTGTTCTGACTTTGTATCAAAGGATTTTCTGGGTTTATTTTCTCAATCCCATTATAAAAAAGTATACACATAATTGTAGATGAGGCAGCAATAATCAAGTACAGTCTGAATGGAACTAAGTGCCTTCGTCATTCAAACCTCTTGTGGAATGGATGTAAGCTTGTAGTAATTTACTACTATCAACAGCTCATTGCTGCCACCAGTGGAGGGAGCAGAAATTTATACATAAGGTCACTTTGGTTTTGTGAATGATCTAAAATGTTGTTTACATTCACCCCTAATAGTCACCCAAACCTACAATATAGTGGAATATCACAATGTCTCACAGCCAGCACTTTCCTCATCTCTTCCCTTGAGCAACAGTTTTGAATGATCACAAGACTTGTTTTGGATGAAGATCTATACTTTACTTACTAGTGAGTTTTATAGCCTTGAAATACAATTTAAGTAACTGCCTTGGTTCTAGCTTCTGTTTTTATTTATTTTCTCCAGGCTCCACTTATCTCGGGATGAACTTGACAATCCCCACAAGCCCAAAACCTGGAAAATCTACAGTGAGAAATTTGCAGTGGAGGTGAATTTTGACGAGCCCACTGCCAGTTAATCTATCAACTAGAACAGACCCTTTCCAATATTGTATCATACGTGATCAGTACCTGACTCCCTAAGGGAAAAACATTGTGAAGATGTGTGTGTGTATATATATATATATATATATAGTATCCAAAGGGAACATTTGTACAGTCTGCTATTGAATCTAATCATGTACTCCAGAATAGTTTAGCCCCATCTCTAATCTCTTTACAGCATTTTGATTCTTCGCTTACTTATTCTTCTCTGACATCTGAGCCCAGAGACTTTTTTTTTTGCTCTTTCACTCTCTCTTGTGTGTGTATCTCTCACTTATCAGCAGACTTGATTGGATTTGGGATGACATTTCATTACTGGTTCACTACTGAATACAATAGTGTATTTTTTCCTAGCAAGCAACATAATCAGGTCCTCAACATCTCTCTAATGGGCTACACACTGGTTCAGTGGTCCTCAAGATTCTATACTGAAACTATTTGTCCTTTTTGATTGCTGGAATGTGTGGATATTGAGGAACATTAAGTTCTGGAATTACCATTTGTTCATAACAGAGTGGTGCAATGGGTTCAAAAGTTGACTTGTGGAAGGAACAGTTTGTGTGTTCCCCCAATTGATGCATTTGGACTATTTTGTTCTGCCCTATTTTGGGTGAGACTCTAGTCACAAGCAATTGGCGGGGGTGGGATTGAAGAGGGAAGAAACGTCACTGAATATTCTAGGATGATATTGATTGAACTGTTGCAAATTTCTTCATGCATGTATGTCCATCTCAAAGAATGATTTAACTCAATATGCTTGAGAAAGGTAAGCCCTTTCCTCTACATGTGACCATCATGTTATTCCAGTGTTGCTGTGACTATCAGTTGTGGTCAAATATATTCAAATTAATAATCTTCAGATTTAATATAGTGCCTTATGTCACTGCAAAATCTCAAAGCACTCAAAATTTTACTGTGAAGTCTAGTGCCTGTGAATACAGTTGCCAATTTTGCACACAGCAGTAACCTACAACCAGCCATGAAGTGAATGATCATTGTGTCATCCACTACCCACCCCTCTCCCTTTCACCTGGCCCACCTACGCCCTCCACAACTGTAAATGTTATGTTTCTGGAAGGGAAACACACATATATTATTTATGCGGCCTGCAGACATTTCTCAAATAGGGCATCTGGCCCTCAGGTTGGATCACCCTGATATAGGGGATTGCTGGCTGGTTAAGAAACTGAGAGAAACTCCTGTCACTTTTCAAATAGTGTCATGGGATCATTAATATCTGTCTGAATACACCACCACCATTAAAATTACATTTGTATAGCATCTTTGATATCAGGATAAAGTTCCAAGTTGCTGGACAATCAATGTTTCAGACCCAAGCTGGGGGTTAGATCAGGAAGGGTGGAGGATAGTGGGGGAAGGGGGGTGATGGAAGGCATGGTCAAAGAGGAGGGTCTTGAGACAGGTCTTGAAGGAGGCAAGGGACTGTGGGATGGAGTTCCAGAGGGTGGGGACAGAGTGGCAGAAGGCCTGCCTGCCAATGGTGGGGTGGGCATGGTAGGGGACATGACACAGGCAGGTTAGTAGGGGGTTAGGAAGTCGCAGAAGTTGGGGAGAGCAAGGCCATGGAGGGCTTTGAAGGTGAGAACCAGGGTCTTGATCTATATCCTCTGTGTGATGGGAAGCCAGTGGAGTTGGGCAAGGATGGGGGTGATAGGGTCACGGTGCCTGGTGTGGGAGAGAACACAGGCTGCAGAGTTCTAGATGATCTGCAGCCTATGGAGGGAGGAGTTGGGGAACAGTCAAATAGTCCTTGGTTCAACTGAAGGACAGCACCTCTGACACTAGAGCTCTCTCTCAGCCCTGCATTGAAGTGACAGAATAGATAAATTACATTTGTATAGCACCTTTCATGGCAGGAGGACATGCCATGGTGCTGGACACTGTCGACCACTCTAGTCTCCTCCAAACTCAACCTTCATGGTCCTGTACAGATCCTACTTTTCACAGTCTCCACAAACAGCTTTTCCTCCAGTTCCCCCCACACTAGTACTGGCAGCATCACCACCCATGGATGCGTATCTCACTCAGCCAGTCTAGAACCTTGGTGTCTTGTTTGACCCTCAACTGTTCTTCCTAGCCCATACCTGTGCCATGACCCATTCTGCCTTCCCCCACCTCCGGAAACATAGCTCTGGATGATCTGCAGCTTGTGCACGGAAGTGTTGGGAAGGCCGACAAGTAGGGAGTTGACATAATCAAGCCTAGATGTAACACATGCGTGAACGAGGGTTTCAGCGACCTGAAGGGTGAGGCAGTGGCGGAGCCGAGCTATGTTTCCGGAGGTGGGGGAAGGCAGAATGGGTCATGGATGCTCTCAATCTAGACCTCTCCACATTTCTGTTTCTGGGCACTGTAATGTTTATCATTACAGCAGTTTTGCAGAAGGCAATTTTCACTGCTGCTTGCAGAGAAAGCTTAATTAAATACCTCTGCTGTACTACTTTCTCTAATCCTCCCCCACCCATACTTAATAATATTAATCGTATGATGTAGCCCTTTATCTCGTTGAGACATCTCAAAGCACTTTACAGAATATTCTGTAAAGTGGAGTGTCTGTATTTCGTGGTTGAAGCACAGCAGTCAATTGCACACAGCAGTGTCCCAAACAGTTGTGAATCAAGTGACCAAATTAATATATTTTTTAAGGGACTATTACTCCCAGAAAGCAACCAGGTTTCTACTTCCTGCTAGGTAAACAGAGATGTGTGGAGTAAGGAAACTTGCCTAAGGTTTCTCCCTGCCCGGGAATCAAAATCAAGTCTTCTCACTGTCCAATTAACTGGTGCCTGAAATGTGTTGGGGCAGGTTTTATTTTACTTAAAAAAATCCGAACTTTTCATATCCATTACGTGAAAGATTTTTAATGTTTCTTTAATATATCAGTCTTGGCAGCAATCGCAATAGGTGAACTATTATTGCATTTAACGTGGTGGCTGCCGCTTTAAAGTAAAAGGGAGGCAGGCGGGTGGGGAATCAGTGCAAAGAACTCCTTTGCAGTGCCGTTTGAATGTACAGCATTAAATATTCAGTGTCCAGTTTTAAGTGCCAGACGCAGTCCTTCAAGTGTTCCTATTATCCACCTTCAGAAACATTTCCTATTACAGCATGTTCTGGAACTCCCAGGAGTAAACACAGCTCTGTAACCTTTAGAAGAGCAACACCACCAGCTTCACTCACTCATCTTCTTCATCATGGCTTTTCTACTAAGTTCGTAGGCCAAGAATAAAGCACCATTGGCAGGAAACGCTCGTAACATTGTTGGTGTTAATCCAGAATATATTGCTCGGATTCCTAAAAAAAAAAGCACAAAAAGTCAAATTATAAAGCTGCTGCATAACATACAAATAATTAGGAGTCCCAGAACCTTGTGGTTGGAGCACTCGCCTCACCAGTGATAGGACCCAGGTTTAATTCCCGGGTGGGGTGAAGTTTCAAGGACCTGGGTTCGATTCCTGGTTTGGGCAAAATCTTAGGCAAGTTTTCTTACCTCACAAGCCTCGGTTTACCCAGCAGTAAGTAGGAACACAGTTGTTAGGTCAATTGGCGGATCGCTTTCTGGCGGTAGTAATCCCTCCAAAATAATAATTTGGTCACTCAACGCATGACTGTTCATGGGACACTGCTGTGCGCAATTGGCTGCCATGTTTTGCATAAAAAATAAACAGTCTATTTACAGTATATTCTGTGAAGACCTCTGAGAGGTCTCAGCGATATAAGGCACTATATCAAATGCAAGGATTATTATTGTGATTATTTGGACAGAGATCTTTGGGGGTTATTATCAAAGGCACTTTCCGACTAGGTGCCTGATCTGTGAATCATGCCCCCACAGAAGGAAGGACAGTCTTGAGGGAGGAGAGAATTAAGTGCTGGATGGAGGAATTCATTCCAGTAATCGGAAAAGATGCTTTTTGTTGGAGTAGATGGGAAGAAACAAGAGCTTACTTGCTCTGAGCAACTACCAACCAGTTAAGTTACAACTCCTTACTCTCAGAACAAGCCTACTAGTTTCGCACTCTGGGTTTTGGCACCAGGGATACAGGTTTTTCAACCGTTCAAGCGCACGTCCTTGGGAGGAATCCATGATAAACTCACTGGCTTCCAGCTCAGGACAATTATTATTGTACTCCAAGTTGCAGAGCGATTCAAAGCAATTTGAACATTACTTTGACATGAGTTTGGCACAGAGAGAAAGAGGGGGAAAAAAAAAATCACAAAAACTGTTTTAACATTGAATTACTTTAAAGCTTTAAATTCCTGACATTTTATCCAAAGAACGTAGTCTTAAAGTTTTACGAATATGCAGAATTTGTGAAATGAATTAAGTTTGGAAATGATTGGAGTCTTAATTTGGAGACCAATTCCATCTTTAAATTGTAATTAATAATAATCTTTGTATTTGATATAGCACCTGGTCATCCAAATATCTCGAAGGGCTTCACTGGATTAAATGTAAAGTGTAGCAACCGTTCTTGTAGGTGAATGTGTCAGCCAATTAATGCAAGATACCATCCCCACAGACAGCCATGCAGTGCATGGCCAATTTTATCTGGAGCATAGCTGGCAAGGACAGTGGGCAGCAACAACAACTTTCATTTACACAGCAGCCTTCTCGCAGGATAGTGTCTCGGAGCACTGCACAGTTGCAGGGTCGGAGGAGGAAGTGACCATAAGCACAGTCAAAGAAGTAGTTTTTAAGGTGGGATTTAAAGATACAAAAAGAAGAGGCTAAATGGAGGTATTAAGGCTGGGAGTTTTAGAGGCTTTGTAACTGAAGGCACGACCATTGATGGTGGTACAGAAGGGGTCAGAGGGATGTGCAACAGGCCTGTGTTAGCTGAGCAAAGGGGGCGGCCAGAGCAAGTCAAGAATACATAGTCTTAAATGAAGACAATTGAAGAATATTCCACAATTCTGCCCCATCTTAACAAGACAGCTTCAACACAGCAACATGCATCATTTGGGCAACTCAAAAGGATTTTTACAACAACAACTTGCATTTATATAGCGCCCTTCAAGCGAGGTAACGTCCCGGAGTGTTTACAGACACTTGTTTCAATCTGGAACCTGATGCAACGGAGAATGCAATTGGGAATCTCAGGTTTGTGAGCTAAGGAAAGTTGTGCAAGAAACAGTTCCATCATTTCGCCCACAAAATATACAGTCAATTCACTTTACAGTATATTCTGTGAAGGCTGAGATGTCTCAATGACATAATAAGGTGCTATATCAAATGTGTTGTTGTTATTCCCCATATCTCCAAAATCAGTATGTAGACAATGCGGGAGAGTAAAGAAATAGATTACAATGTATACAAATCAAATCCAAGCTTAGGGGAAGTTATTTGTCTCTAAAGTTTGTCCTCACCTTCATTCTTAAGTATATGTCGGAAAGTATTAAAGAAACCAGCATTTTCGCCTGCCATCGAGAGGACCTGGATGCGAGACTTCACACAGTCGATTGGATATACAGCAATCCACAAGCAAGCTCCTCCAAAACCACCGCTCAACATCAGGGGTAAAGGGCCTTTACAAACACAGTGAGCAAATATAGTTTGTTATACAGAAGCAAACAAGTCAATCTTTGGTCTCTTCATATTCCAAATATTTTAACATTTTTAATCAGCGAGTCTTTTTAATGATAAATAATCCTTGCATTTGGTATAGCGCCTTTCACGTCACAAGGATGTCTCAAAGGACTTCACAGGATTTACTGTGCAGTGTAATGACTATTTATTATAATTTAATAATAACTATTTGATATACACTTTTCACTTCTTCTAGACGTCTCAAAGAGCTTCACAGAATATACTATAAAGTGAATTGACTGTATATTTGTGGGCGAAACATGGCAGCCAATTGCGCTCAGCAGTGTCCCACAAATCGTGTGGAGGGATTATTATCCCCAGAAAGTGATCCGCCAATCGACTAACAACCAGGTTCCTACTTATTGCTAGGTAAGCAGAGACGTGTGGAGTAAGGAAACTTGCCCAACATTCTGCCTTGCCAGGAATAGAACCCACTCGCTTGTGAGGCGAGTGCTCTAACCACTGAGTTTCAGGACTCCACAGCATATTTGCCAATATTCTGTTGGCGAATGCAGCAACCAAAATGCCCTGCGCACAGCAATGTCCCACAAACAGCCATGGGATGAGTGACCAATTTTTATTTGGGGGACTTTGGCCAGGACACTGGGAGAAACTCCCTATTGTTTTCAAACAGTGCCATGGGATGTTTAACGTCCAGCTGGTGGGACCTCAGTTGAAGGTCTCATCTGAAGGACGGCACCTACAACAACGCATTATACTCCCAGCATTGCATTCGAGTTCCAATATAGGGCTTGAACCCACAAGCTTCTGACTCAGAGACAAGAGTGCCACCAACTGAGCCAGGTTGACACTTCTCCATAATAGGAGCAAAATCATCATCCTCTTAGTGAAGCTAAATATGAACATTCAAGCATGTACAATACATGCCAGGTTCACTGTAACAAAAAATCTGGAATCTTGTGTCTACTTGTCTTTCCAGTTTTCAAAATAGCATACACCCAAGGTAAACTTGTTCTAACACATATTTGTGATCCATAAGATCCCAACTTGCATTTTAGTGAGGCTGGTTTTACTGCGCTTCCTAATCATCCGATGGTTCCCGCATGGTGAAAAAAANGTCTGACTTTCGGTTCATGGGGCCATCACCACTGTTACTCGTTTTCTGTACATGCACAAAGCAGGAAGTGACATTAGAGGTAACCTAATATTCCAGAAGTTGGTGGTTGGGAAGTGAGTGGGCTAGCTGTACCCCTGGGCAGTGATTGAGATTCACGGTGCAAGTGCAAATTAAGTGAGTCTGCGTCATAATGATGTTCCACACCCTGTACTGTAACTTGTGCATCTGGTGGATTACAGAGGGCCAGGGCAACAATAGTCTGATTCCCCATATACTGATCATTGGCTGACCTAGCAGAGGCGACTGACCAACTAAAGAAGGTATTTATTTCCTTAAAGGGAGAGGCAAGGTTTCAGGTGAGTCACCCCTGGATGCTCGTGTTAGCACCAGGGTACAGAGTGCCAAAGGCCTCAGGACAAATTCTCCATCAATCTCATTGGTTTCAAGGGGCAGTGGATGTTTGGAGAGCCTAAAAAAATCATTGAAATAAGAATTACTGATGCTGCATCAAAATTCTTGAAGTCTGTACAATAATGCAAACAATAGCCATTCATTAGGTGTTAGAACCACATGCCATGGTTTTAAGTTTTTGACTATATAAATACTTCCGTTTAGTTTAGTGCCTTTCACTTCGAGAGCAGGCCCTAAAGCACTTCACAGGATATATTGCAAAGAGCAGTGACTTGTTTTTGTAGACAAACATGCCAACCAATTTGCGCACAGCAATGTCCCACAAACTGCCATGAAATGAATGATCAATTTTCCCAGCATTCTGGTCAACAATGGCCCCTCACCATCACCAAATAAAATCAGTCATTCATTTCTTGGCTTTTTGTGGGACAATGTGCAAATTGGTTGCTGCGTTCACCTACAAAAATCACTACACTTTACAGTATATCCTGTGAAGCGCTTTGAGACATCCTTCTGACAAAAAGGAGCTAAATCAAATGCAACATTATTATATTATTATAATAGTGACTTACCGAGATCATCTTTGGACTTGTTCCCAGAAGTAAAGAGGGTGCGACCAAATTCATAGCCACCGAAGAAGAAAAAATATCCAGGCATTTCCCTCAACAAAGTGCTGGATAATCCTCTATACATGCCAAGTGGACCATCTGTTCGTAAAATGTCTTTGATCACCGCCCAAGCTGTACTGTAAACACAAAGGAGATCAATTGAAAACCAACATAATCGAGTTGCCCTTTTCCCCATTAATTGCAGCCTGACTTAACTGTCTCCTTTTCAGAAACCAACTGTTCAGGCTGTGTTATGGCCCAAGCGGCCCTTGATTATAACCTGAGCCTAGACAAGAAGTCTATTGGACTCCAAAACGATTCCTAAAAGTAATTTACATTTATACAATATATTGTTTGGGACATGACATGTACATGCGACTGCCAGAATAGTGGAAGACAAATTGGATGGACCTTGATCTTTTTTCCTCTTCAAATGCTGTGATGGACTTAGCTTCAACAGAACAACAACCACCACCTTTCACGTCAGGAAGACATCCCAAGGAGCTGGACAGTCAGGGATACGCACCCAAGCTGGTGGTTGGGATCAGGCAGGATGGAGGGCAGGGAGGATAAGGGTAGAAGGGTGACCAAAGGAACGGTCGAAGAAGAGTCTTGAAACAGGTCTTGAAGGAAGCAAGGGAGGGGGCGAAACAGAGGGACTGTGGGATGGAGTTCCAGAAGGTGCGGGCAGAGAGGTTGAAGGCCCGCCCGCCAATGATGGGACAGGCAAGGCGGGAACATGAAGCAGGCCGGAGCCCACTGAGTGGAGGGAGTGGACAGGTTGGTAGATAGAAGGTCACTCCTGTAGTGAGGAGCAAGGCCATGGAGGGCTTTAAGGTGAGGACCAGGATCCAGGCGAGGATGGGGGTGATAGGGTCGCAGAGCCTGGTGCAGGAGAAGACACAAGCTGCAGAGTTCTGGATGATCTGCAGCCTATGGAGGCAGGAGTTGGAGAGGACATCAAGCAGGAAGTTTGCGTAATCGAGCCTGGATGTGATGAGAGTCTCGGCGGCCTGCGGTGAGAGACAGTGGCAGAGCCGGGCAACGTTGCAGAGGTGGAACTTGTGATTGCTAAGGAATTCCGCTTCAACATAAAAAGATATCTCTTCTAACTTTCCCTCATTTTTCTTCTCCGTTCAACAAATGCTTTGCGTAAAACAAAAAAGTACACGTACCTAGGATGCCCTGGCTTTAGCTTTCCAGATGTGGTCATTTCATGCATTGCTTGGAGACGACACTTCACAAGTTCTGTTGGGCAAATGGCTAATGAAGCAAACACTGATGCAAACGACCCTGAAGCTGCTTTCTGTATATCACTGAAACAGACACACAGATAGTTTGTTACAAGGCTTCGGCAACTGGAAAAAATTCACCCACAAAATGTACAGTCAATTCACTTTACAGTATACTCTGTGAAGCTCTTTCAGATATCTCGAAGACGTGATCAGGCGCTATATCAAATGCAAGTGTTATTATACTTATGAGAGATTTTTTTGGAATGAGAACTTCTCGCCAACCACATGCACTCGTAGAATCATAGACACAAAATATACAGTCACTATACTTTACAGTATAAGACGTCTCAAAGACATCATAATGCACAATATCAAACGCAAGGATTATTATCCTACAAACAGAAGGAGGCCATTCAGCCATTCAGGACCTTGGTTTAACATCTCATCTGAAGGACAGCATCTCTGACAAAGGAACACATTCCCAGCGCTCTACTGGAGCGTCAATTTTGACAATGAGTTCAAGTCCTGACGTGGGGCTTGAACCCACAACTTCTGCCCCAGAGGCAAGAGTGCTACTAACTGAGTCAAGCTGATAGGACACTGTCAGATACAAAAACAACATTTATGTCGTGCTCGTCACACGGGGCAGCATTTTGGATCGTTTGACAGTGGCAGAGATATTTGATATTCTGCGTGGAAATCTTTATATCTGGGTTAGCTTATTTGATCGAACCCAAAATTGGAAGCAAGAAAGATTTTATGAAAGTCAACAAACAAACATGAGTATTTCACTCACCTGAGCTCACTTTGGTTGTCCATTCCAGAAAGCTTTCTCACAATTCTCTGGCAAAAACCATAAGACAGGAACAGCACAGCATTTTCTGATATGTGGGCCATCAGGGCAGGCGTAGTCCCTCGGTAGAAACCCCCAACGCCAGATTCCTTGTACGTCTTTAGAACACAGTCCACTACATTTTTGTATAAATTAGGGAATGTCTGCATCTTCACTTTCACAGTGTCAAAGGGTTGCCCGGTGTAAACACAAGCCGTGCCTCCTGCGAATTACAGAGAGAGACGAACACAAGGATAAGAACAAGACTCACACTACCAACTCCAAGATAGAAGAGTCAGAGAGGGGGATAGAAACAAGAAGAAACTGCATTTAAATAGCATCCTTCTCACAGAATAGTGTCTCACTGGGAGCAGTGATTCTTCCCACACAGTTTGTTAACCCTGCAACTAAAGTGCTAACAAATAGGTCCGAGGCAGACAAGCAGCAGCAGGAAGCTTGATAGGCAGAACTCTCAATGACAAGCTATACAGTTTTAGCTGGTTGAACTCCAGCAGTTTCCCCAATGCATACTCTGGGATCCCAAAGCTTTGGCTCTTGCCAATGTGAGCCTAATACTCTTCGGAACCAGATAAGCAGGATGTGTCCCTCTAAGCATTCCATTCCAGACACAGGGGAAATTTCCATGCGTAGGTACAAATGTACAGTCAATTCACTGCAGAGTATATACTGTGAAGCGCTTTGAGATGTCTAGAAGACGTGAAAAGAGCTATATCAAAACCAAGGATCATTATTATTATTATATTAATTATTATACATTAGTGGAGCTCTCAGCCTAGTTTGGAGACTTTTAAGCATTCATCAACCTGCCCTGCATGAAAATTTAAGAGAAAGAATATACAATTACCTGCTGCCCCCGCAGTGAGATCGATGACGGCTTGCACAGCTGGTTTCGGGCAGTTTTCTAAGGACATCTTGATGGTCTATAATAATCAGATTATTTCCACAATCCACAACTCCAATTTTGGAGCAATACCATGGAAAACAAAAATGAATATTATTACAGTTTAAGACACTGCTCATTTAAAACCCGATCACTATCCCTAAGAAAATCGCCTACAAAATAGTCACTACACTATAGCAAACCACTTACAGCCTTTGAGATGTCTCGACGACATGATAAGGTGGTATAATTATATATACGTCCCTAATTCATCCAAGGAGGAAGAGGTGTTAACAGTCTACAAGTTCCCAATGAATATTTTAACATGTTGGCTCCTGAAAAGCTAATATGAATTTAGGAGAGTTGGTCTGGAGCACAGCCTCAAATCAAACCCACACTCAACTCTCAACAGGTTCCTAATGCTGGTGGAAGTTGGATTACCCAACATTTCTATCACAGAGTTTACAGCAAATTTATATTTCCTCTAGCCAGTAGCATTGGAGTCCTATAGTGTAGTGGTTAGCGCGCTCATCTTGTAAGCGTGAAGACCAAGGTTCGATTCCACAGCAGGGTGAAACCTTAGCCAAGTTTCCTTAATCCACAAGGCTGTTTATCTAGTAGCGAGTAGGAAGGTGGTTGTTAGTTAATTGGCGGATAGCTTTCTGGGGGTAATAATCCCTAAAAAAATCTGTTGTGTTTCTCCCACAAAATGCATAGTCAATCCACTTTGCACTATATTCTGTGAAGCGCTTTGAGATGTCTGAACAATGTGATAAGGTGCTATATCAAATGCAAGGATTATTATTACTATTATTCTTCTTTCAAAAAAACTGCAATTTCTACTACAGCAAACATACAGTCATAGCTGTGATTGGTGTCTAAACAGATCACTCCCTTTGACGGCAATGCTAATAAGAAGACGCACTGCCCTTGGCCTATGTCACATTACAGTGAACACTGCCCAAAGAATAACAGCGTTATTTAAACACAAAGATACAAAGGTTAGATTACCACTGAATTATCCAAGAATAAGCAGATCATTCTTAATATACTTAAACATTCGTCTTCAAGAGAAGGCTGAAAGATCTTTGGAGGAAAGAAACTCAAAAGATAGCCACATGGAATTCATTCTTTTGTTTTAAGAAATAATGTATTTAGAATAGAAACTAAAGGAACTTTGGCCGTTTTGTGCAACTAAGTTCATAAGATAATGATTTGCAAAAGCAGATAACGTACCAGGAATCAATGTTACATAATCAGCTTCTGTGCTCTGAGTGGGGGCAATTTATCCACTACAGGCAAAAGGTTGGGAGAATGGAATGAGCAGTGTTTGACTTCTACAGTCATCCGTCTTTCTTCCAAATTTCAATATCTGCCCATGTCCGCAAGACCATGTGTGGCTTCCTGCAATCTTCTTTAGTACCAACACCCCCACCCACCCAGATTTGTAGCATTTCGAAATTTTAACACCAAACTTCCTGCAGTGATTCGCCAGATAAAATCAGTCATTCACTCATGGCTGTGTGTGGAGCACTGCAGTGCCCAACTTGGCTGCCGCAGTTGTCAACATTTAACTCCAAAATACAGTCTCTGCACTTTACCTGAAATCTTCTGAAGCACTTTGAAACTGTACCCCACAAACAGCCACGGAGTGAGTGGCCAATTTTATTTGGAGGATTGTTGGTCAAGACTCTGGGAGGTCGATGTTAAAAATGCCATGGCACTACTCAAAAAGAGAAGGGCATTTCTCCCATTGTCCTGGTGAACAATCTCCTAAAATAAAACCTGTGCAATTGGGCACTCCACTTCACAGTACATCGTGTGAAACACGTTGAGATGTACTCCTGACATGAAAGGTTATACCGAATGCAAGGATTATTATATTATTATCAACTCTATACTGACTCAGTCCCATTGAAGTATTTTGAGATGTGTAACTATGTAAACAAACACTATACAAGGACAAATTGTTGTCCTTTTCCTCCTGTTCTTCTGAGAGTACATTTTCCAGGATCAATGTACATTTCTGAAGTTCATCACAGTTGTGTTCCAATGGTTTCGCCGAACTTAGGTGATCAGAGGAAATAGGGAGAAGAGAGAAGAGTGAGAGAAACGCCAAGAAGAAAAATCTCCACAGAGAATGTCTGTCTGGCTCTCTTTACTCAAAGAGTCATGGAATTATAGAATTCACTTCTGCAAAAGATAGTCAATGTTTAAGAGAAGTGGTTAAATACTTGGGCTAGTAAGGGTATCAGTGGGCATGGAGAAAAAGTCCTGAGTTACAGATCAAAAATAATCTAAGAAAATGACAGATCATCCTCAATGAGACGAACTGTCTACTCCTGTAACTACATTCCCAAATCCAACAGAAAAAGAAATGTCATTTTGTGGATTGTCATTTGTGGATATTCCCATAATTTCAAAACCTCCCAAGCCAACTATAATAATAATAATCCTTGCAATTGATTTAGTGCCATATCACGTATTCGAGACGACTCAAAGCGCATCACAGAATATACAGTAAGTTAATTGACTGTATATTTTGTGGCCAATTGCCTGCAACACGCAGTCGCGGATTGAGTGACCAAATAATTTTTTTTAAAGGATTATTACCCCCAGAAAAGTGATCCGCCAATCAACTAACAACTGTGTTTCTACTTACTGGTAGGTAAACAGAGGCGTGTGGAGTAAGGAAACTTGCCCAACGTTTCTCCCTGCCCAGGAATCAAACCAGGTCCTCTCGGATGCGAGGCAAGTGCTCTAACCACTAAGCTACAGGCCTCCACGTAGTATGTGTGCAAAGCCTACTAATGAAGATGGGTTCACTGTCTGAATTTGTGCACCACAGTCCAATTCTGTGAAGGCAGTGAGAGACAGCAAACTAGGTAACAAGACCTCAGGTGTGCGAACAGGCTTAATGGGCAGGATGTCCTTCTCCCCTTCCTACGATAAAGGAAGAAAACACGGTAGTTTGCCAGCATCCTCAAACACCTTTCTTCTCATTGCTCACCGGCTGGACTGACATCTGTATGGGCAGGACACACATGGCCTAACGGAGTTTGGGTTGTCTACAATTTAGCAATTAACGTCTTTGGATTTAACGTAGCAAATGTCTCATCTCTGTCATACTTTCTGCGTTCCACCCACATGCAAAGCAGAAGCAATATTGACGGTATCTTGAGAATCGGGCACAGGAAGTGATGTTGGTGGCAATTTAATGACCGAGAACTGTGCCATCTCAGGCCTACGGCTGGCCATCGCAACTAGAATAATAATAATAATAATCCTTGCATTTGATATAGCGCTTTTCACGTTGGGAGGACGTCCCAAAGCGCTTCACAGAACACACTGTAAAGTGAATTGACTGTATATTTGTGGGCGAACGCGGCAGCCAATTGCGCACAGCAATGTCCCACAAACAGTCGTAGATTGAAAATGACCAATTTATTATTGTTTTTGGTTTTGGAGGGATTATTATTAGGCTCTGTGTGGAGTAAGGAAACTTGCCCAAGGTTTCGCCCTCTGCCTGGAATTGAACTCAGGTCTCTCGCTTGCAAAGCGAGTGCTCTAACCACTGAGCTACAGGACTCCACTCCTGGAAGTCAGCGGGCTGGCTGCACACAAGCACAGTGAATGATGTCTAGAGTGCAACTGTGTTGTAATTGCTTTTCTTCCATTTAACTATTTCTTCCTCATCTAATTAACTCTCGTTCATCTGTTAGTGTCAAACGTGCAAAGCAGAAGCAACACTGACGGTGACTTGAAAATCGGGCAATTTTAGCATTAGAAAGCTAAAATGGCTAACTTGTGGAATCAGATTCTGCCCACTCAGCTCCTGTTAACCCTGCAGTCAAAGGCCTAATAGGTCGGATCATCCGAGCTAAACAAGCAGCAAGAAGCTTACCAATAGTGGGAAGGCATAGAGGCCCCGATATCTTCCCACCAGGAGGGAAACACTAGGAACAAATGACTTAATTGCAGAGATTTTGGCGTTTAGCCCCTCCCGCTAAATATAATAATAATCCTTGCATTTGATATAGCGCTTTTCACGTCGGGAGGACGTCCCAAAGCGCTTCACAGAACACACTGTAAAGTGAATTGACTGTATATTTGTGGGAGAACGCGGCAGCCAATTGCGCACAGCAATGTCCCACAAACAGTCGTAGATTGAAAATGACCAATTTAATATTGTTTTTGGTTTTGGAGGGATTATTATTAGGGATGTGGAGTAAGGAAACTTGCCCAAGGTTTTGCCCTCTGCCTGGAATTGAACTTAGGTCTCTCGCTTGCAAAGCGAGTGCTCTAACCACTGAGCTACAGGACTTACCTGTTGTTTACAACAAAGAAGATGTTGAACCAGAAGTAGAAAGGACAGTCATTATAACCTTTGATATAGCATCTTATCACTATTAACCACTGAGCTACAGGACTCCACAAATATGTATGGGTTGGGGGCAAAAAGGGAGCAAAACAAACCCCTTAAAGAGCAAGTCTGACCCTGGAGAATTACGAAGCAAATGTTTGCAGTATAAAAAGCAAACTTGCCTCAATGATTAACCTGGCAGACTTTAACCTTGGTTTTCAAAGTAAGAGATTTCTGCTTTAGAAGTATTACATCCTTCCTTCCTCTTCTCCCCCCCCCACCTCAAAGTTCCCAATCAGATGAAACAATCCCAATCTAAAAACTTTCTTTGCTAACCCTCACTAACAACGCACCTTAAAATGACTAACTTCCAAATCACAAAGCTCCTTTATATCATTTATAATAATCCTTGCATTTGATAGAGCGCTTTTCGCATCTTCTAGACATCTCGAAGCGCTTCACAGAATACGCTGTAAAGTAAATTGACCGTATATTTGTGGGCGAAACGCGGCAGCCAATTTTCACCCACAAAAATACAGTCAATCCACTTTACAGTATATCCTGTGAAGGCGATTTGGGAGGACTCAACGACGTGATGAGGCACTGTATCAAATGCAAGGATTATTATCATCACTATCATCTGTGCAGCCAATTTAAACGCTGTAAACGAAAGCTGTTTACCCTTGTGTTTTCTTGCCGGACGAGAAGCGATGAAAAAGCAATGAGGATCCCTTTGCAAATTGACTGATGCAATTTCGGCACAGGTTGTGTCTGACGCGTGCACTCACTCAGTCAGCTGTGATCATCAGCTGATACAGTAACAGACAGACAACTGCTGACTCCAGGGTTCCAGCACCTTACACCAGGACCAGGACACTCTCTCCTCCTTCGCTCTACTACAGTGTTAGCCTCTGCTGTCTGCATCCAGCCACAATACAGACCTGTCAAAGCTCCCGCCTCCTCTGACTTCCGCCTCTTGCATCACCGTTACTTGCTCACCCATTCAGTGATTGTAAAGGCAGCCCAGCATTTGGTGCTTGTCATGGAAGCCACCCCCCCTGATGCTTCTGCTCACCCTCCTTCACCGGGTCCTGCTGCCAGCCCTCTACTGGAGGTTAAATTTCAACCACAGCAGCAACCGCAAAATAATAATAATAATCCTCGTCTTTGATACAGCGCCTTATCAAGTATATATTGTAAAGTGGATTGACTGTGTGCATTTGTGGGCAAAACATGCTACTATTAATGATAATCCTTGCATTTGATTATAGCGCTTTTCACGTCTTCCGAGACGTTTCAAAGGGCTTCACACGTTATGCTGTAAAGTTCAAGTTTTCGTCGTTGTTGTTAAAGTGAATTGACTGTATATATTTTGTGGGCTAAATCGGCAGCCAAGTGCGCACAGCAGTGTCCCACAAACAATCGTGGATTGAAGTGACCAATTTTATTATTGTTTTTTTCTTGAGGGATTATTATTAGGCGTGTGGAGTAAGGAAACTTGCCCAAGGTTTTGCCCTGCCGGGAATCTATTCTCTGACTCTATGCAATTATGTGCAAGGAAATTATATAACAGCTGATTTGATAGAGCACCTTATCATGTCTCAAAACACTTTACAGGATTTACTAATCTAGGCAAACGCAGAAGTTAATTTGCACAAGGCACAGCTATGAAGTAAATGAGCAATTTTATCAGGAAGTCAGGACACCAGGAAAAACTCACTTCTCGTTTCAAATAGTGTCACAAGATCTTTAACATCCACCTGAACAGGCAGGTGGGACCTCGGTTTAACTCATTCCAATAGACAAATTACAAGAACAATGCAGTGAGTAATTTGTGTGTCGTTTGCAAGGCTACACTTTGCTCTAACAAGAAAAAAAAATGTCAATTTGTTGTTTTTAAATGTAGTTTAAAATCAATTAATTTCAAATTTAACACAAACTATGACATTTATCTGTTATTGGTTACCAACAGGGTTGGGGGAGAGAATGTCCCAATTGTGGATTGTTACACTCCTTACCGTCTGCCTCCAAACACACAGTCACTTAATTTCAAAGTAAGTTCTACGAAGCACTTTGGGACATCCTTCCGACACAATAAGGCACTGAATCAAGCAGTATATTTTGGCCTCAAAACACAGTGACTTTCCAGTATACCCTAAGAATTGCTTTGAGAGGTCTCGATAGTGTGATAAATTGCTCTATCAAATACAAGGATTATTATTATACCAAACACCAAGGATTATTATTAATATTATTCTCATTATTTATCAGGTTCAAGCATAAATTGCAAAGGGAATCTCCAGAATAGGTGGGGAGTTAACCTACAAACAAATCCATTGTGTTTCTCGAAAGCATATAGGTTCCTTTCCTTATGATGTAAAGACTTTCTTGAGTAGCTGACAATTAGGAGCATTTATGGAGAGAAAAGCATTAGCGCTAAGCATCTCAGGTTGTGCTGTGGCTCAAGTTTCTGCAGCTGACACTGTAAGGTTTGGTTTATTTATAGATAATTTATAGTCAATGAACCTCATATTGATGTCTGCAAGCAGGAGTGAATGCAGGGAGTTCATCTTGTCAGAGCAAAACCCTCCCTGTCCCACTTCAAAATGAACAGGGAACCTTTAACAGAAAAGCCCTGAATCTCCATTGAAACCAATGCTGTATGGAGTTTGGCTTAAGGTGACCTGGTTAATGCAGCATCTCTCTCACACACACACATGGATTAAGAAGAAGAGAGGTCTAGGAGAGGAAAAGGAGCAATGCACTTACAGTTATTCTCCTTTCAGCTGCTTCAGAGCTCTGCCTCCAGATTGCTTTTCCTGTAGTTAAGAGCTGAAAAAGAAGGAATGGCTTCCCAGATCATTTTGTGCTTCCCCTGGGTGCTGAGAAGGAGGGTCCAGGCTTTGTAAACCTATCACATAACTCAGCTAACCCAGCATCACTGCCTATTTCACCCTTTTGGAGATTGAGAAACTCTCTTGTTTACAGGTTGCAACCCAAATTAAACTCCACCATGAGATCACCTCTCTTACACACAAGTACTGAGAGAACTTATACAAGGGCAGAATTGTTACAGCACCAAAATAGTTTTCTTTTAAAAAACCTCTGTTTACCTAGCAGTAAGTAGGAACCCGGTTATTAGTCGATTGGCAGATGGCTTTCCGGGGATAATAATCCCCCCACGACTGTTTATGGGACTCTGCTGTGCGCAATTGGCTGCCATGTTTCGCCCATAAAATATACAATTAATTTTACAGTATATTCTTTGCAATGTCTCAACAGCATGATATGGCGCTATGTCAAATGCAAGAATTATAATTATTATTCATTGCGTGTGCCTGTTCTCTGAAGGAGCTGTGTGTCCCTTTAATCTTATACCCTTTCCCCGCTCCCACCCCACCACCCACCCATATTTAATATTTTTCTTTAAATATTTGCCTTATTCCCTTTTGAAATCTGTTATGCTTCCTGCTTCAACCACTGATTTTTGGTATAAGGAATTCTATAATCAATACCAAGAATTTTGCTTACAAAATACACAGTCAAACCACTTTACAGTATATACTGTGAAGCGTTTTCGGGCGTCTCAACAACGTGATAAAGCTCTGTATCAATTGCAAAGATTATTATTATTACTATTTCATTCAATGTCCTTAAACCCCTTTTGTGTGTTAAAAAAAACTCCTTGTTTTTTGTGATAAAGTTTGTAAATTTATATTTACTAGTTACCAATTCACCAAGTGGTTATGCCTTCCTGACCACTGTTTTTTTTAAAAAAACTATTTATTTTCATAAAGTATCTTTGTTTCAATGTCCAGAAACTCTGAAGAATTACATTTGCTGTTACAATTCAAGAGGCAAATTTGTTATCATAATACTAGCTCTTGCATTTATCATGTCATTGAAATGTCTCAAAGCACTTAACAAGAAAAACTGTAGAGTGATGTGTGTTGCAGTGTATATTTCAGAACCTTGGTGTCTTGTTCGACCCTCAACTGTCTTTTCTCCCCCACATTCAAGCCGTGACCTGCTCTGCCTTCCCTCACTTCCGTAACATCACCCGACTGCCACTACCCTCACCCTTCAGGCCACTGAAACTTGTTCATGCCTTCATCATCTCCAGGCTCGACTATGCAAACGCTTTGCTTCTCGGCTTTCCCAACTTCTCCCTCCACAGCTGCAGATAATCCAGAACTCTGCAGCCAGTGTCCTCTCCCGCACCAAACTCCATGACCCCTTCTCCCCCACTCTTGCCCAACTTCACTAACTCCCCATCCTTCAGAGGATCCAGTTCAAGATCCTGGTCCTCAACATACAAAGCCCTCCATGGCCTCACCCCACCCTTCCTCTGCGACCTCCTAACCTCCTACCAACCCGCCCGTTCCCTCCGCTCAGCCGGCTCTGGCCTGCTCCGCGTCCCCCGACCCACCCGCCCCACCATTGGCAGAGAGCCTTCAGCCACTCTGCCCCCAGTCTCTGGAATTCCATCCCCCAATCACTTCGCCTCACCCCCTCCTTAGCCTCCTTCAAGTCCCGCCTCAAGACCCTCCTCTTCGACCATGCCATCGGCCACCCACCTTCCCCTCCCCTCCCTTACCCCCCCCAACCCCAGCTCGGGTCTGAAATGCTGTTCTCTGTCCAGCGCCTTGGGACGTCCTCCCGACGTGGAAGACACTATACAAATATAATCTTGTTGTTGTTGTATTCTGTGGGTGAATGTGGTAACCAATTTGCAAACAGCAATGTCCCATAAACACCATGAAGTGATTGACCAATTTTATTTGGGGGATTGTTAGCCAGGACACCGGAAGAAACTCCTGTCTCTTTTCAAATAGTGTCATGGGATCTTTAACGTCCACCTGAACTTGGTTTATCATTTCACTGAAGGATGGCACCTCTGACAAAGCAGTAAAGCTGCACAATATTCTCAGCTGGCTCCGGCTTCCTGCACATCTTTTGTCCCCTCCGTGCTTTCAGCCACGACGCCCCAAAACTAGAGAACTCTCTTCTTCTTCTCTGCCTTCATGTCATACTTGAAGACCTTCCTCTTTGACTTATGTGCCTACGATTTACCTCCCTCAGGCTCTGCGTCACAGTTAAGCGATCATGAAGTACTGTGTGAAGGGTGCCATGTAAATGCAAGTTGTTGTTGTTGATGTGTCATGATAGATTATATGGGTTTTGAGTCCCGACATGGGGCTTGAACTCACAACCTTTTGATTCAAGAGGTGAGAGTACTACCAACTGAGCCAGGCTGACCTGGATCAGGAGGGGTGGAGTGCAGGGAGGGTAGGGTTAGGATGGTGGCTGAAGGCGCGGTCGAAGAGGAGGGTCTTGAGACGTGCCTTGACGGAGGTAAGGGAAGGAGTGAGGCGAAGGGATTGTGGGATGGAGTTCCAAAGGATGGGGGCAGAGAGGCTGAAGGTCCGTCCACCGATGGTGAGGTCGGGCCAGGCAGGTCATGTGGAGAGTGGAGCCTGCTGAGCGGAGGGAGTGGACAAGTTGATATGGCATTAGCAGGTCACAGAGACAGGTCACAATAATAATGATAATAATCCTTGCATTTGATATAGCCTCTTTCACATCAGGAGCATGTCTCAAAATGCTTCATAAGATTTACTGTAATCTGGAGTGACTCTAGTAACTCATGCTTGCCTCAGTTTCTCTGTATTACATAATTTTGTTGGATTCGTAGTACATATTATTACTGCTATTACTAATGCAGATAGCCCCTTTGACACTGGAGGGCTTTGTCCCTTAAATTCAGGCTTTGCCCACTACGTAGCTCCTCTTAACCCTGAAACTAAAGCCTTAATTGGTAGGATGGCCTTAGCTGGACAAGCAATGGGAAAGCTTGCCAGAAAGTGTTCTCAATGACGAGCTATGCTGTTTTAGTGTACCCTGTCTCACATTCGCTGCTGTCCCAAGAAGGTTATTTTAATGCACTTTGAAACACAACATAATAACTTACGAAATGCTAGACAAAAAAAAGACCAAGGTCCATCAAGTTCACCTTCCACCATACTGGTGGTCGCTTGCACATATGTCCCGAACTACCTATGTACTATATCCCATAATGTTATTTCCTAAAAACTATCTAATCTGTGTATAACAAATAAGAAAGTTGTTGTTTCAAACAAATTTCAATAATAATAAATAATAATATTCCTTAGATTTGAATATAAACGCCTTGGAACGTCCTCCCAACGTGAAAGGCGCGATACAAATGTAATTTTGTATTTTATAATTTCACATTGCGGAGGACTTCACGGAATTTACTGGAAAGTGTAGTGACTGTGTATGTTGAGGGCAAATGTAAAGTGGGAATAAAAAAAACATGTTCTGAATAGGATTGTTCAATTATGTTTATTCTTTTCCTGATTTTCAGATGCTTAGTGTCTTTAATTTCTTTAGCCAAATAAAATATTTGCAACCAGTCCCAAACAACAGGGGTTATTTAATCAGTCAAACACAATTACTTTGTTAACCTGAGAGCAAACATCTTAACTTTGTAACAGTTAACTGCTGTTAATATCTTTTTGAAGATCGAAGAGTCTGCACAAATTAGAAGATAATCTGGCCTGAAAGATCAAATCATTTGGGGTTGTAATTTTAAACAGCAAGTAATTGTCACAGGACGGTGACAGATTTCTGTTCTGTTGTTTTCTACTTAAACCTAAAGTGGTGTAGAGTGATGTGGCATGGAAACAAGCCATTTGGCCCTACTAGTCCCTGCTAATGTTTATGCTCCATACAAGCCCCCCCTTATTCCTCTCTCTTCTGTTCTCCTTTATTCGCTGTGTTTTCTCTTAAATACACTGATGCTATACTTGCATACTCACCCACACTAGACCCTATACCGTCACCACACCGGTTCTAGCCAGGCTCTACTGGCTCCCTTTCACCAAACGGATCGATTTCAAGATCCTCAGTCATCTTCAAATCTCTTCATGACCTGGCACTTAGCTACTTCTCCAACCTGCTTACCCCCCAACCCACTACCCACTGACTCCGCTCGACTGGCTCCAGCCTCCTGCTTATCTCTCATGTCTTCCGTTCTACAGTCGGTTGCCGCACTTCCAGTCACTACGCCCCGAAACTCCGGAAAACTCTTTCTCTATCCTTCCACCTTGCCCCTTCCTTCCCCATCTTCAGCTCAAGCCTAAAGACGTTCCTCTTCAGCTGTCCCTACAGTCACCTCCCCCCGGCTCAGTGTGGTGCTCAGCCACCCTCAAGCTCTCTGGGACGCTACCCTGCATGATGGGCTATATAAATGCAAGTTGTTATTGTTTCCTGTAATGTGGTGACCAGAACTGTACACAGTATTCCAACTGTGGTATAATAATAATAATACTTGCATTTGATTTAGCGCCATATCATGTCTTCAAGACTTCTCAAAACGCTTCACAGGATATACTGTAAAGTGGATTGATTACGTATTTTATGGGCGAGAGGTTTTATATAAATTTAGCATTACTTCCCTACTTTTATACTCTATTCCCCTGGACATAAAACCAAGGACTCTATTTGGTTTCTTCATGGCTTTGTCCACCTGTGCTATTACTTTCAGAGTCCTGTGAATCTGAATCCCTAGATCTCTTTGCTCTTCTACCCCTCAGATTCCTATCCCAGTGAATTACTTCACATTTCCCTATACTAAATTTCATCTGCCACCTGTCTACCCATTCTGTTAGCCTGTTGGCTGTTGATTCATTTTAATAAATATAGTTATTCTAGGAATAAGAAGCTCGATTGTCTTAGGTAAAGATGGTGTGTGATGTGTGAAAGGATGACCAACAACAACAACTTGCATTTATATTGCGTCCTTCACGTTGGGTAGCGTCTCAGAGAACTTGACAATGGTGGAGCTTGATGATGAAAAGACGCAGAGTCTGATATGAAAACATAAATGTATTTGTTACCCACAGGGTTATTGTTAATCATGATCAAAGCACTTTGGATGGTGATGTTTTACTGTTTTATATGTCACTTGTGAATAGTAGAGTGTATCATCAAGTTCAATTCCCTCCTTGGTTTCACTCTGTGATCTATCTCCCCGGCCGCTCGCTCCACTCAGTCAACACTGGTCTTATGTCCCCTTCCTGATCCATACCGCTATCTCTTGAACTTCACCCGAAGACCCTCTGCCATGCCTCCCATCTTTCCCCACCTTTAAAGCCTGCCTTAAGACCTGTCTTTCCGACTTTGCTTTCGGTCACCCTTCCACCCCACTAACTTCCCCGTATCCTCCACCACCCCTCCCCACTCCCCCCTGCATTGGTGCCCATTCAACTGTGTGAAGTGCTTTGATATGTCCTCTCAACGCGAAAGGCGCTATATAAATATAAATTGCCGTTGTTGCAGTATGTTATCTTGGATGTGTGATGTTACAAATTAGGGTATTTCACAAGTACGCAGCATAGATAACGAGCGAAAATTTGAAATAGTTTGAGGTTAATATTTAGCAGACTCCACAGCAAGAACGTGAATTCCCAATGTTTGCTTTCATGCCCTGCTTGACGTAAATGTGAAAGTTCCAGGAGGTTTCAATCAATTTTACAACTAAATGGATGTGATTTCATTCACGAGGTGAGCTGTACTCAAGGTCATGTTTTAATAATAAGAATAATAATCCTTGCATTTGATATAGCACCTTAAAATGTTCACAGAATATATTGTAAGGTGAATTGATTGTACTTTGTGGGCGAAACGGAGCAGGCAATTGCTTACAGTAATGCTCCACAAACAGTCGTGGATTGAGTGACCACATTTTGTGTTCAGTTATTTTGAAGGATGATTACCCCCAGGAATCAATCCACTGGGCGTTAGGTTCAGGAGGGCTGGGGGGTGGCAGAGTGGTGATCGAAGATGTGGTAGAAGAGCAGGGGATTGGAGGCAAAGGAGGTGTTATTTTGGTTTATAAATTTTTTGAATTTAGACAAGTAAGATTGATATTTATTTTACATTGATTTGGATACCCTTAAGCATGATGATGGGGGTCTGTTCAGTGTGCACCTTGGTTCTCCTGCAATTTAATCAGCTAAAGCCACATAACTTGCCATTGAGCGCTCTTAAGCGCTCTGAGGCTATCCTGCATGTTTGTCCAATGAGACCCATCCTAGGGCTCCAGCTTACTGGGTTAACAGGAGCTTCCCATTGTGTTAATCTATTTAAGTTCTTCTGCAGTTTCTTGACATTCTCCTCACTATTGACTACACCTCCTAATTCCATTATATATAACAATAATCCTTGCATTTGATATAATGCCTTATCACTTTGTCGAGACATCTCAAAGCCCTTCACAAGATATATTGCATAGTGGAGTGACTGCGAGAGAAATCAGCAGCCAATTTTCCACAGCGATGTCCCACACACTGTACTGGTTTGAATGACCAAATTTTAAAATTTATTTATTTATTTTGAGGGATTATTACCCTCAGAAAGTGATCCACTAATCGACGAACAACCAGGTTCCTACTTACAGCGAGGTAAACAGCGGCATGTGGAGAAAGGAAACATGCCTAAAGGTTTTACCCCCGCCTGGGAATCAAACCTGGGATCCTCTTGCTTGTGAGTACGCTAACCGCTACGTTACGAGGCTCCGTATCGTAAACTTTGTGGATGAAAAGTAAATTAGAGAGTTTTCATGTTGTTTTGCTTCTTCACTTAACTTTTCCAATATGCTGCTGTTTGTGTTGAGCCTCTTTATTTGTTTCTATCCAGTCACATTGATTTTGATATGCTTTCTATGTGGATCCCTATGACTCGCCAGCAAAGCAGAGCTACAGTTTGTAAAGGATTTCTCCTGTTCATGGTCTGTGATAGGAGGTCAATATTTTCTGACCAGTTAACGTAACCTTGGTGTGACACAATGTTTGACAGGGAAGAACTACGTATGCTCTCATACACGCTTTCTTTACATTGAGGCTTGACTATGCTTGTCAGCCTCACCAACTCCTACCTCCATAGGCTGCAGATTATCCAGAACTCTGCAGCTCGTGTCCTCTCCCACTCCAGGTTCCGTGACCCTATCACCTCCATCCTCACCCGACTCCACTGGCTTCCCATCACACAGAGGATATAGTTCAAGATCCTGGTCCTCACCTTCAAAGCCCTCCATGGTCTTGTTACCCCCTAGCTCTGCGACCTCCTAACCCCCTACCATCCTGCGCCCTCCCTTCACTCAGCAGGCTCCGGCCTGCTTCACATCCCCTGCCTCGCTTGCCCCACCATTGGCGGGTGGGCCTTCTTCCATTCTGCCCCCACCCTCTGAAACTCCATCCTGCAGTCCCTCTGCCTCGCCCCCTCCCCTGCCTCATTCAAGACCCATCTCAAGACCCTTGTCTCCGACCGTGATTTCGATCACCTTGCTTCCCCACTGCAGCCTCCACCCTCCCAGATCCTGACCCCCAGCTCGGGTTGACTATCCAACACCTTGGGACGTCCTCCTGACGTGACGCCAGAACAATAACAACAACACTGAAACAGCTTGGCCTAGTTGACCGAACTCTTGGGTCAGGGTCAGAGGGTTTTGCGTGATTTTGAGTTTACAAAGTTGGGTAACCCTTCAACAACAACAAATTGCATTTATATAACAACTTTCTCATTGGTGTAAAAAAAGTGCAATTTGTCATAAAAAATTGTTGTTGTAGCGGATTGGGCTGAATAGATTTTTTTAAAATTCCGCATATAGACTCCCGCTGGCCCAACTCTCCCCGCCTCACCATCCTGGCTGGCTTTCAGTGGCCAGGGATATTAACTTTGACTCAGTTTGAAACCTGTGAGCAGGAGGTAGCTTTATTTTCTATCTTCTGCTCTTGGGATTCAAATAAATACAATGCCGGTACTGGCATTTACTGGCACTGAAGAAAGCTGATGGGGAGAGGCCCATCAAAGTGGTGTTTTTTTCCTGTTGAGTTGTGTTCGGAGATAGATTATTGTTTAAAATATTGTTTTAGTTAAGTTAGAATGGTTATGCTTGTTACCTGACCCGGAATGACAATGATTTGGTCACTCAATCCACAACTGTTTTTGGGACACTTCTGTGCGTAATTACTGCCATGTTTCACCCACAAAATACAGTCAATTCACTTTACAGCATATTCTGTGAAGTGCTTTTGAGACTTCTCAATATGATAAGGCGCTATATCAAATGTAAGGTTGATTATTATTATTAATTGGTTGTTTTGATCAGGTGAAGGTTACTTATGCTTGGTAGTCAATATCAAAGTGACTTAGAACTATAAGCCTAATTAAATTGAGCTGAACTGTAGACTGTATATCTAAGCGTCAGTAAAGTATGTTACGGGGTAGTTGGTATAAGTCTAGTTGAAATGTCATGGGAAAATATCAGTATGTTGGGCTTGAAGAGTTAAATTGGTTCAGAAGAAAGAAGTGAATTTATTGCAGCTCCCGCTGTCTTGTTAATTGTTGATAAAACCATCCTGTATTATTTTATTCAGAATCATTCCATGGGTACCGAAGGATGGCCCAGCTGTTTAACAGCTCTCAGGTGGGTGAGAACATACAGATTTGCACGGACTGTTTCAGTGTTAAAAAAAAAGGACAACGATAAAAGAGGTGCAGCAAAGCCAGTGGTGGCCAACCTGTGGCCTGTGGGCCGAAAGTGCCCCCTCCTCTCCCCAAACATTCAAGTGAGTCCGGGTAAGTCCGTGTTCCATCGGTAATGATTTTTCAGTTTTCTTCCTGATTTACGTCATGTGACTGACCTCGACTGTTCAAGGTTCCAGTAACATCGGAAGAAAATAAAAAGGGATGAACAGACTACAAAATACGACAATACAACTGCCGCACAACTGCAAGAGATCCAACGCCTGCTATTATCAGCGTTCCAGAGACAAGAGAAATGAAAAGCAAGAGATGTTTGCCTTTCTAAAGCAGTTTTAGCGTATTTTCTTTTTCTGTCATGGGTGTAGTTTTTCATGAGGAAAGTGAAATAAATGTTTATACTAATAAATATATTTGTCTTTACTGCCTTATTAAGTACACAAACTGTTGGACATAAAATACAAGTGACTTTGGATCCTCTGTTCACAGGTTCTGAATTAATTTTTTTTGGCTAAACAGAATAAGCTGGTCTTTTGTGGCTTCGCCTTTTGTACCAGACTTCAACAGAGTGGTTAACTCCACTACTGGCTATACCTTCGATCCCAGTATATTCGCGCAATCTATTCCCACTCTCCTGCTCACTCCTGAACTTTAATATTCTTCGTTTTCAAGCATCCCTTTTCAAAACACATTTTGAAAGAACAGAGCAAAGAGCAAATTGAAAGAGCAAATTCATGATATCCGCATGTCGACACTTACATTTTTAAATCTTAAAGCATAGGTATCCAATGAAATGCTGTTCATTCCTCTTATCCTTTCTTATCTCTCACCATGAAACATTAACTTCTGTCCAAATGTCTTCTTTATCTTGAAAGATTATGAATGCCTCAGCTGCACCACGAATAGAATAGTAATTGGATTGAGGTACAGATCAGCCATGATCTAATAGAATGGTGGAAAGGCTTGAGGGGCTGAATGGCTGTTCCTATGTTTCTACACATGGTTACACCTACAATTCCCCGACGGCGTGTCTCCAACTCACGCTATTCCCCTGCAACTAGCTATAGATTTGATCCAACACCAATTCCAAGGGCCAGTACCCACTGATGTCATCCAATGATGCTGTCATGACCGTTGCACTGAAAAGGCACGAGGGACCACTGGCTAACATCACGCGAAGGATAGCAACAACAATTTGCATTTATATAGCTGCCATCGCGCAGGGCAGGGTCCCGGAGAGCCTCCATCTCCCCGCAGCACTGCACTGGAACGTCAGCCGAGAGACTGTGAGCTCAAAGTCCCGATGTGGGACTTTGGCTCTGGAACTCCATCCCCCAGTGCCTTCGCCGCCTCCTCCCTTTCTTCCTTCAAGGCCGGTCTCAAGACCTTTCTCCTTGACCGTGCCTTCAGCTCCCCTCTCGACTCTCTACCCCCTCCTCGCTCCCTCCCTTCCCTCCCCTCACCCTGACCATTTCCCCCCAATGCTCGGGTCCCGACCCAACCGTACAGCGCCTCGGGACGTCCTCCTGACGTGAAAGGCGCTCTATAAATGGAAACTTGTTGTTGTTGTTGTTGTTGAACCCACGATCTTGGCGAGGACTCGGGAGTGCTCCCGACCGAGCCGGACTGGCACCCACGGGCGCTACCGCAGCCCTGCAGAAGGTCTCAAGGTACTGAGGGCACGAGACGTAAATGTTTGTCCTGTATTTGAGGAAAGTTGGGTGACCGCACATCCCGGTGTCGTCGAGGCAGTGGCCGAACTTGACGCAGCGCCTCAGGCGCGTCTTCCGGACGTGTGGAGGCGCTTTCGCGGGAACAGGTGCGCCGCGAAGTGAACGGGCGGCGGGTTTTCTGGGCGAGAGGGGGCGGGCACCGGCCCCGCGGGCCCGGGGGTGAGGGAGCGGAGGCCAACCGGAGGTCGAGTGGGGCCCCAAACAAATGAAGGCCTCGCCCGTGAGCAGCAGTTGGGAACAGCCTGACAAGAGGTGAAAGGTGAGGAGGTGACACCCGGGCAGTGGGGTCACAGGCGGAACCTCACCCCGCGGCTGGTGCTTCCCGGGGGGAAGGTGTTCCGGGGCGGACGCGCTCTCCCCCCTCCTCCCCCCCCCCCCCCCCCGTGTGCAGCCGGAGTGCGGCTCCGGGTGGTGCGCGCGGGAAAGATGCTCAGGGCCGCGGGGTCCCGGGCTCAGCGCGGGGCCGCCGCCGCCCTCCAGGCCGCCGCACACCGCCTGCCAACCACTGCCAGGCCCCGGCCCGGGCCCGGGCCCGGCAACAGGTGAGAGATACACACACACACACACAGCGTTATATACAACACATATACACATATATATACACACACGGTACCTCCAACCGAGCAGTGCGACAACAACAACAAAATTATATTTTATAGAGCGCCCTTCACGTCGGGAGGACGTCCCAAAGCGCTGGACAGTCAGGGGGTCAGGGCCCCGAGCGTGGGGGAGGGGTGGGGGGGAGGGGAGAGAGGGTGGGAGGGAGGGAGACCCAACGGCACGACCGAAGAGGAGGGTCTTGAGACCGGCCTTGAAGGAGGCCCTCGCGGGAGGCAGCGAGGCCAAGGGACCGTGGGGTGGAGTTGCAGAGTGTGGGGGCAGAGGGGCTGAAGGCCCGGCCGCCGCCGACGGTCGGGCGGGTCGGGCGGGAGACTTGGAGCAGACCGGAGCCCCGATGAGCGGAGGGAGCGGACAGGTCGGGAGGGAGTCAGAAGGTCACCCCCAGCGCTGCATTAGAGTGTCAAATCTGGACAGTGTGACTCCCAGTCCCTGATGTGGGGCTTCAACCCACAACCTTCTGACTTTGGGGTGAGAGTGCTATCACTGAGCCGAGCTGAGCTATCACTAAGTCCACACTAATACAGAGATTCATATTTTATATATATATATATATGTGTGTATTGTAGCTCAGTGGAGTCCTGCGGCTCAGTGATTAGAGCTTTTTCCCAACATTTCCTTCCATTATTTGCAAAGATTATTATTGTATTTCATTAAATAAGAGTAACACATACAGCTCCTTTCACATCTGAAAGCACTTCCCAGGGACCAACCAGGTTAAAAAACAACAGGGATGGGAAGGAGATGGCTGCGGGAGTCAATTTTTAGAAAGATTTTGAACATCCACTTTCCTCCATTTTCCAGCTAAAATATAGTATTTCATAGTATCCTATGAAATCTAGGAGCTTCCCCACCCCCCCCTTTCTTTACTCCTAAACCCTGTACCTTTGAAACGAAAGCTAATTAAAGCAGTTCCATTTGTACTTTGTTTAAAAAAGATTGTAGTTATGCCCAGGGAAAGGAGAACACTTGAGAAAAGGAGGAAATAATGCTCTTAATTAGCTAATGCTGTCACGGTTATATTCTGTGTTGCAGGACTTGCCAGAGATGCATCTTCACTGGCTCTGCTGTGCTCAAGGATGGTGATGAATCCAAATCTCCCGCTGCCCCCTCACTGCAGACAGAGACGGAAGAGGAGAAGAAAAAGTCAGCATCGGGGAAGGCCAATTTGTTGAACCTAATCAGCGGCATGAAAGTGGAAATGAGCACCAAGAAAAGGTTCCAGGCCCTCAGAATGCAAAAAGAAAAAGAGCAAACGAAAAATCGGGCAGGGAGCATGGAGAGTGCAACCAGCATGTTTCAGAAAGCAACTGAGGAAATCAGAAGTCAAAGGTACAGGTTGTTTGTTTACCTGAGAGTCAGAACTTCACTACAAGCAAAACCTCGTAAATCCAAGCACGTTAATATATGAGCAAATGGGTGTGACTGCGTCAGGGCTGGATTTTGTGTGTTCAGTTATCTCTCAGCAGGAATCATGTGCTCTTCTCTTTGGACAATTTCGGCCAATGTTAAAATTTTAGAAATGTTTGTTGTATATAAATAACAGTGGAGCAAATGAAACATGTTTATATGTCTGAAGAAATTAAAGGGAACGGTAAGTTCTGCACATTCAGAATGGAGATCTACCTCAGTTTAATAATCATATAATCCTTGCACTTAATACGGTGCCTTATCGCATTGTTTAGACTGTTGACCAGGACACCCGGAGAAACTCCCTTTAATCAGCATCTGAAAGAGAAAGATTGGCTGAGTGGACCAACTGGGATTCAAAGCCTGAATCTTCTAGCCTCAAGTTAATTTTTACATTTATATGCAGGATAGTGTTTTGGAGGTCTGCATTGTGGCGGATGGGGTAGAGTACCGAGTGAGGGAAAGGTGAGGAGGTGACCAAATACGCGGTGCAAGATAAGTCTTAAGAAGGGATTTAAAGATAGATAAATAGTAATAATAATCCTTGCGCTTTTCATGTCTTCTAGACGTCTCAAAGCGCTTCACAGAATATACTGTAAAGTGAATTGACCGTATATTTGTGGGCAAAACGTGGCAGCCAATTGCGCACAGCAATGTCCTACAAACAGTCATGATTGAAAATGACCAATTTATTATTGTTTTTTTGGAGGGATTACTATTAGGCGTGTGGAGTAAGGAAACTTGCCCAAGGTTTCGCCCTGCCTGGAGTTTTAAATTTAATATTACATATTAAATTAAGATGAATAATTTCCTCCTTAGAACAACATGTCTTCTAGACGTCTCAAAGTGCTTCACAGAATATACTGTAAAGTGAACTGACTGTATATTCTGTGGGCGAAATGGAGGAGATATTAGATAATTCAAGATGTTAAATATTTTTGGCTCGCCTAAAATATCCAAATGTTTAATTTAAAATATGTGCATATTCAATACAAGAGCCCCAAACTAAATCCTTTCATGTATTATTGATGCTGGAAGTCTCTCTCCCCCACCTCCCAACCTTTTTAAAAAAAACAAATATATTTTCACTAAACAACTTTTAACTGAAAGTCTCCTTTTTTTTTGATAGCGAGGAGACACTAAATCCAGACCTTGTTGCAGCTGCCTCAGCAGTTGCATCTTCAATGCCGTTTAATAAGAATCAGATTGAGTCAGAACTGCTTACACAGCTCAGGAAGCACGAATCAGTGACTGAAGCCCAGAGAAGTGGAGATACCAGCAACATTGGGTAAGTCATGGTGAGGTGGTGAGATAATATCAGACTGATATTGGTTTCATCTGGAATGCACTGTCTGAAAGGGTGGTAAAGGCATATTCAATAATAACTTTCAAAAGGGAATTGGGTATATACTTTGAAAAGGAAAACTTTGTAAGGCTATGGGGAAAGAGCAGGGGAGTGGGACTAATTGGATAGCACTTTCAAAGAGCCAGTACAGACATGATGAGCCAAATGGCTTCCAGTCCTGGAGGATTTTGTGTATAGATCATATAGAATATATATTGTTCTAAATAAATGTTTTATGTGTCCCTTCACCCCAGTTTTTTCCCTTTCTAAAAAGATTTGACTCACGCTAGTGTGCCACCTTGCATAGGTGGCTGTTCTTTGTATCTGAGCTGAAATGTAAGTGTTAGCAGGGTATTTGACTACAGCTGACAACCACTCCTCACCTGGCGCCTGCAACTGGTCATGATATCCAGAACACGCAGGGTGCAGAATTTTGAAAAAATCTAAAATTCAGTCTTAATTTGGAAGCTGATTTACCGCAGCTTTTAAGAAGAATTGTGAAAAGTCAGTTTCAGAATTTAGTGTGAATTAAAGATTATTTTTTCAAGATTCTGTACATTCTTACATTTTAAGACTTATTGGATCGTTGAGTCATCTCAAAGCGCTTCACGGGATACATTGTAAAGTGGATTGTCTGCATTCTGTGGATGAAATGCAACAGCCAGTTGTGCACAACAATGTCCCACAAATAGCCATGGAGTGAGTGAACAATTTTATTATTTGGGGATTGTTGGCTAGGACACTGGGAGAAACTCCCTTCTCTTTTTGAATAGTCTAATCATCCAAAGGACGGATCAGGCTAAACCAGCAGAGAATTTCGGACTTAAATTTCTTCCCACTCAGTTCCCAGTAACACTGCAAGCCATAGTCCTAAAGGGTAGGGTAGTTCTAGTTGGACAAGCAGCAGGAAAGCTTGAAGGATGGCAAGTTATGTGGTTTTAGCTGGTTAGACTCCAAGCCTTGGCTCTTTCCAACCTGTGCCTAATACTTTCCAGAATTAGGTAAGCAGAATCCATCCCTTCAGGAAGAGTTTGCATTCTATTCCTATAAATATCTCTGGAATTTCCATGTTTAGGTGGGAGGCATGGAATTCTGTTTTTTGAATCTTCTTAAGCACTGTGATAGGTTTCTGTGTCAGACAGCTGGCTGGCCAAAAAAAGTGTAAATGTCCTGTGTAGAGTTTATTTTTAATTCTGGGTTTTTATTTATTTTCCTTTCCATCTCCGAATACCAAGGGTGAAACTGAGGATCTGCTCCTAAATTTCAGTGAACTCACGTGAACTGGCCACCAGATGGTGTGTGAGAATTGTTGGAGGGCTTTTCTGTAAATTAAATCTCTTCTATGTGACAAAGTACATAGCACAGCTGATACCAGATACTGTTTAGAAACTTGCAGTCCATGATTCAACGACACCAAGTTGCACTTATATAGCGCCCTTCATGCAGGGTAGAGTTTCACATGGTAGCGCTTAACAGTGGCGGAGCCCAACGCTGAGCCGGGGGTAGGGAGGACGTGACTGTAAGCATGGTCGAAGAGGAAGGTCTTTAGGCCTGATATGAAAAAGGGGAAGGAAGAGGCAAGGTGGAGGGATTGAGGGAGACAGTTCCAAAGTTTCGGGATGTAGTGGCTGAAGGCATGGCCGCCTATGATAGCGCAGAGCGGATGAGGGGCATTCAGGAGGCCGGAGCCAGCTGAGCAGAAACAGGGGGTGTTGGAGTGGGGAGTTAACAGGTCAGAAATGCTTCTGAGATTCATGGAGATACACAGGACGATTCAGAAATGCAAAATTAAAAATGAAAGTAAAAGAAAAATTAAAGTAAATGATGATCTTGCATTGATTTTTTTAACGATGTTAATATATTGTCCCTGAACCACTGTGTATAAATATTTCATTTTGTTTAGCAGCTCAAAGTTTACAGTCTGACTACAGTTTCAAATCTATCATCCACCTATATGCATTCGTGATATCCATTGAACGTGTTTCCACTCTGATATTAGGCACGGCTACATTTTAGTAACAGCAATAATGGATGGTTGAATTAATAATAATAGTAATCCTTGCGTTTGATATAGCGCCTTATCATGTCTTCGAGATGCCTCAAAGCGCTTCATAGAATATACTGCAAAGTGAATTGACTGTATATTTTGTGGGCGAAACGTGCCAACCAATTGCGCATAGCAGTGTCCCACAAAACAGTCGTGAATTGAATGACACAATTTTTTTTGAAGGGTTTATTACCCTCAGAAAAGCAATCCACCAATTGACTAACATCCTACTTACAGCTAGGTAAACAGAGGCGTGTGGACTAAGGAAACTTGCCCAACGTTTTGCCCTGCCGGGAATCAAAACAAAGTCCTCTCGTTTGCGAGACAAGTGCTCTAACCACTAAGCTACAGGACTCCAGAATTACAGCAGAGTGAAAATTGTTGGGCATGCTACCCTGTGTGAGGGGCGTTATATAAATGCAATTGTTGTTAGGCAGCGCAGATGACAGTGCTAAAATATGGGATTGATGTACAGAACCTTTTATACCTCCTCCACACTGTTCCACATTAAACCTATTTTTACTTTCATACTGAGATCTTTAAGTAGGTGAACGTGGTTCAAATTACACATCATAAAAAAGTTGTTTTGCTGCTCTCATCACACTCCCTCTATCCCACCACCAGTAATCGGGCTTTAAACCAATGGTCATTCTCGAAACCTCTCTCAAAATCCTTGGACCTTTTCTCCCTGACCTTGACACCGCTTGTGGTCATCATCTCAAACTCCTACCTCCTTCCCACCCTGCTTATCTCATCCTCTGCTTCACCCTGCTCCATGATTCCTTATGTCTTTTGTGAGACATTATCCAATGTGAAAGGCACTATACAAGTTCAAGTTGTTTCAAGAAATCAGCTAAGCATTCTGTAACTAGACCTCTGTACTCTGTAGTGAAGTTAGCAGAACAGGTGACAGTCTGCATGGATTTTATTTTAACTATGGATGTCAGCAGATAGGAAGCTGCCACTGTGATGAACTGAAAGTTCTGATGTTACCTTGAATAACAGCCTCAAAATTTTTGCAAACGTTTTGCTTTTCAAAAGCGAAATCCCCAATCACAAAAGGGGTATTGAATGTTTTAATTTCACAGCTGGATCTGGTTCAATCATTAACTCAAGCAAGTTGTTACCCCCTTGAATCAGCTTGGCTGAAAAAAGTGAACTTGTTTGTCTGAAAACTGATGGAGGTCAAGGCTAAGTAAAACTCACATAAATCTGATCTGTACAAATCGTACAATCACCTAAATTGTGCATCTGCCCAAGTCCCATTGAATTTCCAAGGTGATAGGTGCTATAATAATAATAATCCTTGCATTTGGTGTAGCACCTTTCAAAGCGCTGAACAGGATGCATTGCAAAGTGTAGTGACTGTGTGCCTTGCGGGTGAAAGCTCAGACAATTTACGCATTACACAAGCAGCCATGAAGTTAACGAAATTTGGGGGATTGTTGGCTATTTTTCAATTCAATTTGTTCTAATAAACCTGAATGGGTGCTTTAAACGCTCATCAACAACTTCTAAAGAGTAGAATTTATTCTTCGAAGTCAGCTATCTATAATCCTACTCAGGTGATATTTTTAGTAATTCGGCCAGTCTCTTATTTTTACAAAAAGATGGGGCATATTTATATGGTGGTTATTTATATTTTTCTATTTATATTTACCCTACAGAAAATATAAATAGACAAATTTCTTACCTCGCCATTTCTAAAAGTTCCTAAAGTTCAATGTGACCACTGTTAATTTGAGGAGAAAATTCGGATAAAAAAATAGACCTTGTTGATGTTTGTAAAATAATTGATTGAGATGATGGTAATTATAACACAGCATTTCTTGCTGTGCTTCCTTGACACAGCATTGCTGTTAATACTGGACAGATCACGAGATGCGTGTTTAGTTACGGAGCTTTCAAGATAGTTTATTTTTAGAAAACTCACTGAGACCTTGGTTAAAAACAAATCCATTAAAACTTCTACTCTAGCCAGCTGGCCCTTAAGAAACTAACTAAGTAACTGAAGAAGATATCTGAACATCTCCAGAATGTTATTTTAAATTAAGTTCTACAATTATTGTCTCACTGTGTATTTGTGGGCAGTCACGGCAGCCAATTTATACACAGCAGATCCCACAAACCTCCATGATACCACAACAACAAGATTATATTTGTATAGTGCCTTTCATGTCGGGAGGACGTCGCAAGGCGCTGGACATTGTACAGCATTTCAGACCTGAGCTGGGGTCAGAGGGGAGAAGGGAAGGGAAGGGGGGTGACCAATGGCATGGTCGAAGATGTTTTGAGGCGGGATTTGAAGGAGGCTAAGGAGGGGGCGAGGCGGAGTGATTGTGGGATGGAATTCCAGAGGTTGAGGCTGAAGGCTCTCCCGTCAGTGGTGGGGTGGGCGGGTGGGTCAGGGGACGTGGAGCAGGCCGGCTGAGCGGATGGAGCAGGCGAGTTGGTAGGGGGTTAGGAGGTCACGGCGAGACCATTGAGGGCTTTGTAGGTGAGGACCGGGATTTTGAACTGGATCCTCTGAAGGATAGGGAGCCATTGGAGTCGGGCGAGAATGGGGGAGATGAGGAGAGAGGTGGGGATGGGATCGAGGGAGCAAGTGGTGGGTTTGAGTTTGCGAACAATCGGGGAGAGGAAGGGAGAGATAGGGTCGAAGGAGTATGGGGGGGATGGGTGGGGGTTGGGTCATGAGGGAGAGGTGATATGGGGGTGGCTGTGGACGGGACAGAGGTGGCTGAACGTATCCCCTCGATTTTGGTTTCGAGGAAATCCAGCATCTCCTCACAGTTGTAGTTTGAGGAGAGGATGGGTGTGGCGTGGCAAGGTGGACGGAGGAGACGGCTTGTGGTGGAAAAGAGAAGCCGGGGTTTGTCCTTTGCCTCCAAGATAGTAGAAGGAGTAGAAGGAGGATTTGGCGGAGGCAAGAGTGCAGCGGTAGATCTTGTGTGGTGAAGCCAGATCTGCCAATGGACCGTTAGTTTGGAATTGGTCCAGGCTCGTTCGGGCACTTGTGCAACAACAACTTGCATTTATATAACACCCTTCACGTGGAGTAGCATCAATGTGGAGTCTGACCCCGACCAGTTTTATCTGGGGGATAGTTGTCCAGGACACTGTGAGAAACTCCCTTCTCTTTTCGACTAATGTCTTGGGATTTTTAACGTGAACCTGATCAGGCAGACAGGACCTCGGTTTAATGTCTCCCCCGAAGGACAGCATTGCTCACAGTATCAGCCTAGGCAGTAACCTCAAATTCCTAGACTATTGGGAGTTGTGTAGATGGTTTATCAGCTTGCGTTGTCAGCTTTAGCTTGTGTATGGGTGGGAGTGGGAGTGCTATCGACTATAGATTGTGCATGGGGTTACCTGTAGAGTTTGCATATGGAGAGGTGAGTATCAGCAGTATGTTGTGTATGAGGGAGTTATCCGTTTCTTATGTACAGCGGTTATCAGCCTGCAAAGTAGGGGGTTATCATAGGGTGGTTTGGAGGGGATGTAGGCGAGATTAGCAACCATAGCTTGGGAATGGTTTGCTGTCTGCCACAGTTTGGGTTAACAATCTGTGAACATCCAGCAGCAGAAAGAAATGGAGGACAGCACAAACGAATAGCCACAATACAGTTTGACAATTTTTCTGCCCTTTTTTTGTTATTTCAAATTGCTACCAATTTTCTGCCTGCATGGTTTGTAGAGGTAATAGATAACTGTAGAGTTTCATTTGAACTGTGATATGAAGTATCTGTTTCAGGTGATTTTTGTTGCTGAGGATGATGGAAGGTTGCGATAACGTGGGGACTCTTGCTAGTGAAAAGAGCTAAGCCTTAATGGTCAGAACGTTGAGGTCATTGATCATGGTCCATTAACAACACCAAACTAGAAATCACCATATATATTGGATGTGTTAGATGCGCCTGGCTACTAAAGAAGAGTCCTCTAGCTCAGTGGTTAGAGCACTCGCTTTGCAAGCGAGAGACCTGAGTTCAATTCCCGGCAGAGGGCGAAACCTTGGGCAAGTTTCCTTACTCCACACAGAGCCTAATAATAATCCCTCCAAAAACCCAAAACTATAATAAATTGGTCATTTTCAATCTACGACTGTTTGTGGGACATTGCTGTGCGCAATTGGCTGCCGCGTTCGCCCACAAATATACAGTCAATTCACTTTACAGTGTGTTCTGTGAAACGCTTTGGGACGTCCTCCTGACGTGAAAAGCGCTATATCAAATGCAAGGATTATTTATTATTATAAGATACCGCATTGTAACTGTTTTCCGCAAATGTGTTGCGATTTGATTGCAATACCAAATGTCTTTCTACTTTGATAACTATCCATCTTAGAAGCCTCTCGACTGCCAATGTCATGCCACATCATTTCAAGCGTGAAGATTGGGAGACGCCGCACTTAATGTGTTCTAGTGAGAACATATGGCTCAGGATGTAATTTAGTATTAAGTTAAAGGCAAAAAATCCTTTCAGCTCACAAAGTCCATCTCACTGTAGATCTCAACAAACACAACAAACACAATCGATCTCGGATAAAACAGAATCTAGTGACTCGAGCTGCTGTTAGAGACCCCAACCTTCCAACATCCTCAGCAGCAAAAATCACCTAAAACTGTTAGAGACTAAATCAGGAATTACATTTTTGGTTGTTCCAACAATTCTCTCTCTCCCGATCCCCCAAATTGATCTTGTGGTTTCAAATCATTCTTATGTGTGTCAGGCTGGCTCAGTTGGTATGGTCTATAGTCCACTCCTTTTGAAACACATTCAGTCGATTGGTACAAACAAGGTTTACAGCCACTTTGTGTGGTGGTACGCAGTTTAAGAATGTGTACTGAAATTCAATCCAGCTTTCAGAGCAGGTCAAGACGGCAGCCATATGTGTAACTCTGTTAAACATGATGATGGGTTTCCACACGCGTCAGAGACCCAGTTGAACAAAATAAAAGAATATCTTGTTTGATTTTTCTGTTCAATTTTTAAAGTTTGAGAGCTCAAGGAATACTGTAAAAAGTAAGTCAATTTCCTGAGGTTAGTGTAAAACATAAGCTTATCTCTATCCAATAGTCGGGACATTGCTTGTTTACAATGAATGCATGAGCTTGCTTTCATAAAACCAGAACTGACAAAACTGCATTTACAATGAAGAAATGTAATCCCACCTACTCTGTATTCGGTGATGACATGATCCAGATTGCAAGTCTTTGATGATTTGTGATTTCAGTGACATTATTTCGAGTATGAAGGTTGGGAGACGCCACACTTCACGGGCGGGATCAAGGTCCACTAATCAAATCTGCTTTGATGAAGATGGACAAGGATATGTTGCTGACAAAGGCGTCGCGAGTGAGTTTGATGCAGTCAGGAAGAGGTAAATGTTATTGTTATTATCAAATGCTAGGATTATTATTTATAATATTTGTATTATTTAATATAACATGGTATTAAGTTGCAGGAAAAGACCATTCACCTCAACAAGCAGAACTCTCTTTTTCCCCACAAATGTTTCTGAGCAAAGTGTTTCGTTCAAATTTCAGGTTGCTGTTGTTGGGGTTTAACATACTGTTAGGCAATAATCTTTTATTCTGTGGGAATCGCATCGTAAGGCCGGAACAAAATATTCAATAGAGTCGGAACTCTTTCCCAAAGTCCTTCCTACTTGCCCCCTTCCTCTCTGCCTTCAGAAACTTGGTCTATGTGTATACATTTTGTATAAGGTACTGGATTGAAAGGGCTGTGGGGAAAAGACAGGTAAATGGGACTGAAAGGATTGCTCTTTGAAAGAGCCAGGGAAGATACAATGGGCCAAATGGCCTCCTCCTGTGCTGTAAATGGTTCTAAATATTTGTTGAAAAGCGTGGTATTTAAAATTTCCTGTATTTTCTTTACTCAAGGTGCTATACAAATGCAATGTGTTGTTTCTATTTAGCAGGAATCTGTTTACAGGAAAGAGGATAAATATTTTTCCTGTATCCACTGGTGAACCAGAAACTCTACCACAAATAGGTTTGTTGCAACTCTCTTATTTGTCAATGCTGATCAAACCCATTTTTTAACGTGAAGGAAGTCAGCTGATCTGTGCCAGAAGCTTACGGGGGGTGTGGGGGGGCCTTCAAACAGGGTTGCCTTGTATTCACTGACAGGAGTGAGACTCCTAATGTACGTACATGGATACTGCTGTGTTCAGAGGCACAGACTCCTAGTGTAAAAGCAATTCATGCTAACTGTAAATTCACAGGAAAATAATTTTAGGACCATCTGCATTATAAATTGTACGAAATTAAATTTTTAATGCGGTAATGTAATATAATTTATTGTAGGGACTAATGAGCAAGCAAACCAGTAGTTCTAGAAAGACGTGTTATATTTTTTATGGAAGTGGGGGAGAGGAGGAAAAAAAACACAAGTTAACTAAAAAAAGAAATCTTACATTTCATCCCTGGTTGGCCACTTGGAATTGGTTTCAGAGGACTAGATCCTTGCCCCCATTTCCTGACCAAATAAAGCCTGGGCGATGTGCAAAAGTTACAATTGCACATGATCCTATAACTGCTAGGCTCCGGCTGACTTCTGTTTGCTGGGTTTGAGAATGTGCTGAGGTGAACGCGCAGTTAATACAATGCTTCAGTTTAAAACTCGCCTCAATCCTTTGAAATTCCCTGCCTCAGTCCCTCCGCCTTGCCCCCTCTTTACCCATCTTCAGATCGCACCTGAAAACTTTCCTCTTTGACCGTGCCTACGGTCACCTCCCTTTTCTCCCCGCCTTAGCATCAAACTATGCCATTGTTAAGTGCTCCAACATGTTACCCCGTGTGAAGGGCACTATATAAATGCAAGTTGTTGTTGTAGGACATGTAAATATTTTTACATTTGTTCCCCCACCCCGTTATTCATTCTGCTACTTTGTGAATGAAGCGTGTGTATATTTTAATATTTTGATGAAACTGCATCTTACGTTTTTATCTTCACAATTGACAGTGTCTCCTCCCTCACTGTGGGATATTGAGCTAGCTAACCGGTTAGCAGCTGCTACAGAACAATTGCCACGAAATGGGTTTGAAGAGATGATCCAGTGGACAAAGGAAGGAAAACTCTGGCAGTTTCCAATTAACAATGAGGCTGGTACGTGTTCAAAGCATTGCAAAATGGGGTGGTAGAGCGTAGCTCACAAATTTCTCATTCGTTCAATGTGGCAACTCATTTGAGTGGCAAATAGTTTTCGTCCACATTGTGAGTTTAACTTTTTGAATCTGCAATAACTTTTCAGGTCTAGAGCAAGAGGAACGCGTGGAATTCCATGAGCATGTTTTCCTGGAGAAACATTTAGGGGGATTCCCAGATCGAGGAGCGATCCGACATTTTATGGAACTAGTCATCAACGGGCTGTCTAAGAATCCATATATAACAGTTCAGCAGAAGGTGGAACACATAGAATGGTTCTCTCAGTACTTCCAAGACAAAGAAGAGATTTTGAAAGAAAGTGAAGCATCTATTAATTGAAGTTATTTGTTCAACATTCAAAGCTTCAGAGAGTTTGAGACAACCGAGCTTCACACCAGGAATAGTGTTTCCACTTTCAGTTATGCAGAAAAGCCACAGGTTTAAGCTCTTGTCATAATTACCTGATCTACTGTAAGCTGATTTTCAGAACTCTGCTCTTCCCCATGTTTTTAAAATCTCATCTGGGGATATGTACATGAAACGTTCATAATGTACTTCCGGGAAATTAATCTTAAATTGTTAACATTGTTTTGTTGCGTTTGCTTTTTTTTAATTTCACTACAAATTGTTTCTAAAAACTACACTATTGTGGCATATTCACTTTGTGGCTGTTTGCGGGACATTGCTATATGCAGAGTGGCTGCCACGATCACCTATATAAAAAAAGTCAGTACACTTTACAGTGTATGTGTGAAGGTCTTAGAGACATGTCTCTTCTCCCTCGCACCCAACATGAAAAGGCGCTACATCAAATGAGACTATTATGTATTTTCAGAGGTTTAAGCAAATTTATGCAATTTCTATTATAAATTAATATTTTTTATTAATATATTTATAGTACATTAATTTATACAAGTTCAGTCACTATGCCCCTATCCTCTGGAACTCCCTACCTCTCTATCCTTTGACTCCTCTCTGTCTTTAAATCCCACCGTAAAACTTTCTTTGATCCCCTTGCTTCCTTGGTCATCAGCCAACCACTGTGAATTTCTAAGGCTTCTTCTCTAAGGAGAAGGAATGGACCTGCTTTAAATAATTTGGTGAAAGTTTAAAATTATATTTTAAAGGTTCTCTTGTTGGTGTGTGCAGCAATTATAGGCCTCTTCACATCACAGTTTAACCAACAATTCTATTTCTGTTCAAAGATCAGGAATTTGGCCAACAGTCCCCCAAGTAAAACTGATAATTCACATCATGGCTATTTGTTTGTGGAATATTGTTGTACGCAAATTGGCTGCTACATTAGCCTGCAAAATACATACAGTTACAACACTTTGCAGTGTATCCTGTGAAGTGCTTTGGGATGTCCTGACAGGAAAAGTGCTATGTAAGGATTTATTTATATAAGTTAATAAAGAGGCTGGATGCTTCATCCATGTCCTATCAAATAACCTTGAGTCAAACTCTGTAAATATTTAGAAACCTTGGTGGAAATTGAATCCTGAGAGTTATCTATTGCTGAATGGGTGCCTGAATTTAGTTCTTCAAAAAATATTCTAACCTCCATTTGAACCTTTAAATTCATATAACAGAAGGCTTCCTAATTTGCTAAGATTGCAACCAGAAGCGTTACTTGGAATAGGTACTGGTCTCTAATCAGACCTTTGTGGTTGGCATTCCAATCGAACTTTGCTACGGCTGTTATAGTCCCACTCTCCTACCTGCTCCACATAGACTGTAACATTGAATTAGCAGGGAAATTATAAGATAATAATCCTTACATTTGATAGAGCCTTATAATGTCTTTGAGATGCCTCAAAGCGCTTCACAGAATATACTGTAAAGTGAATTGACTGTATATTTTGTGGGCGAAACACGGCAGCCAATTACGCACAGCAGTGTCCCACAAACAGTCGTGGATTGAGTGGCCAAATTATTATTATTAATTTATTTTGAAGGGATTATTACCCCCAAAAAAGCGATCTGCCAAGCGACTAATAACCGGGTTCCTACTTAATCCGAAGTAAACAAGCGTGTGGAGTAAGGAAACTTGCCCAATGTTTTGCCCTGCTTGGGAATCGAACCCAGGTCCTCTCGCTTGTGAGGCAAGTGCTCTAACTCCACGTGCAAGTGGGAGAACCATAAGCACAGACTCATGTCAATTCACTTTGTGATGCTGAGCATTGGTGCTCCTGCTTTTGTCACTACACTGGTCGCATTGGGTTTCCTTGAGGAGTTAATCCATACCAGTGGTGGCCAACCTTTATGGCCAGCCAACAAAATACATTCTCTTGATTGAATACTTCTGATTTATGCCAAATCCTTATCTATATACTCCCTCTGGACGATGTCATCCACAGACATGGGGCAAACTTCTACATGTATGCGGATGACACACAAATCGACTTTGCCTCCTCCAGTACCAACTTCAGTTTCGCTGATGTTCTGTCAGCTTGTCTGGCAGACATCAAGGCCAGGAATTTCTGCTGGAGTTCTGGCCAACAATCCCCCAAATAAAATTAGTCATTCACTTCATGGCTGTTTATGAGACATTGTTGTGTGTAAATTGGCTGCCGTGTTCACTGCAAGATACGCAGTTACACTTAATCCCATAAAGAGATTTGAGAAATCCTCCTTAAGTTTGCATTGCCGATCAAGAGCAGGAAAGCTACGCAGGCATACGAGTATGACCTGATGTGACCAAGGGAACTGAGGCTAAATTTGCACCTTAATTTCATAAAACTGTTGATTTTTCAGTCAGCATTTCAAGGTGGTAGAACAGAATAGCGAGAGAGATAAACAGAATAGGTCAAAGAGGGGTAAGAAGCTCAGTAAAGAAGATAGGGCAGCAGAGAGTAGGGGAAATGGTAAGAAATTAAAATTGCTATATCTGAATGCACAAAGCATTCGGAATAAGATAGATGAATTAAAGGCACAGATAGATACAAACAGGTATGATCCAGTAGTCATTACTGAGACATGGTTACAGGGAGATCTAGGGTGGGAATTAAATATTCTGGAGTTTTCAGCTTATAGGAAGGATAGACAATGTGGAAAACAAGGTGGGGTGGGGGGTAGCCTTGTTAATAAAGGATAGAATAAAAACAGTAGAGAGGAAGGATTTCAAATCAGATAACCAGGATGTAGAGACGGTATGGGTAGAATTACGAAATAACAAGGGGCAGAAAACATTAGTAGAAGTAGTTTATAGACCCCCAAACAGTGATCACAGCATAACGCAGGGTATTAATCAAGAAATTAGAGGAGCGTGTAGCAAAGGTAATACAGTAATAATGGGTGATTTCAATCTTCACATAGATTGGGAAAACCAAATCGGCAAAAGTAGGGTAGAGGAAGAGTTTATAGAATATATGAGAGAGAGCTTTCTGGAGCAGTAGCTGAGGAACCAACGAGGGGACAAGCCATCCTAGACCTTGTTTTGTGTTAATGAAACAGACCTAGTTGGTAATATAGATATTAAGGCTCCTCTAGGGCAGAGTGATCATAACATGATAGAATTTAGTATTAAGTTAGAGAGCAAATCCGAAGCAAGGGTCTTAAATTTAAATAAAGCTAACTTTGCAGGTCTGAGGGAAGAATTAGCTAAAATAGACTGTGGAATTAGATTAATGGATATGACAACAGATTAGCAATGGCAAACGTTTAAAGATGTAGTGCATAATCCTCAGCAGTCACATATTCCCTTGAGGAATAAGAGTACCACAGGGAAAGCAGTTTATCAGTTAGCAGTTAGAGAAAGTATAAAACTAAAAGAAAAGGCCTATAAAACTGCCAAAAAGAGTAGCAAACCTGAGGACTGGGAGTGTTTTAGGGACCAACAAAGGAAAACCAAAAAGCTCATTAAGAGTGAGAAAATGGATTATGAGGGCAAGCTAGCTAGGAACATTAAGACAGATTGTAAGAGTTTTTATAAATATATTAATTGGAAAAGGCTAACAAAAGTAAATGTGGGTCCATTACAGGCAGAAACAGGAGGAATCATAACGGGGGATAAGGATATGGCAGAGTCCCTAAATAAATAGTTTGCTTCTGTCTTCACGTTAGAAGACACAAGAAGTTTACCAGAAATAGAAATGAATCAAGGGGCTGATGATAGGGAGCAACTTAGGGAAATTTACATTAGCAAAGAATTGGTGCGAGGGAAATTGTTGGCATTAAAAAGTGACAAGTCCCCAGGACCTGATGGTTTGCATCCTAGGGTTTTAAAAGAGGCAGCTCATGAGATAGTGAAGGCCTTGTGTCTGATCTTCCAAAATTCTTTGGATTCTGGAACGGTTCCCATTGATTGGAAGATCGCAAACGTCACATCACTAAGAAGGGTGGTAGAGAGAAGATGGGGAACTATAGACCAATTAGTCTGACATCGGTGGTAGGGAAAATTCTGGAAGCCTTAATTAAGGATGTCGTAGTGGGATACTTAGAGGATCACAATATGATTAGACAGAGTCAACATAGCTTTACAAAAGGGAAGTCATGCTTAACAAATCTTTTAGATTTTTTTGAGCACATATCAAGTAGATTAGATAGGGGGGGAATCAGTGGATGTAGTGTATTTAGATTTCCAAAAGGTATTCGATAAGATGCAGCATAAAAGGTTGATCCACAAGATTAGGGCCCATGGAATTAAGGGGAATATATTAGCATGGATTGAAGAATGGCTAACGAGAAGAAAACAAAGAGTAGGGATAAACGAGTCCTTCTCAGATTGGCAGGATGTGACTAGTGGAGTGCCACATGGGGCCTCAACGTGGGCCTCAACTATTTACAATCTACATCAACGATCTAGATAAGGACATCGAACTTAATATATCCAAATTCATGGATGACATTAAACTAGGAGGGAAAGTAAACATTGAGGATGACATTAAAAAAATGCAACGAGATATAGATAGGCAAAGTGAGTGGGCAAATAGGTGGCAGATGAAGTATAATGTAGGGAAGTGTGAAGTCATCCACCAAGGTGGCAAAAACAGTAGAGCAGATTTTTTTTTAGAAGGAAAGAGACTAGGTAGTGTTAGCGTTCAGAGGGATTTGGGTGTCCTTGTACACCAGTCACAAAAAGTTAGTTTGCAGGTACAGCAAGCAATAAGGAAGGCTAATGGTATGTTGGCATTTGGTACAAAAGGGTCAGAATATAAGAGGAGGGAAGTCTTGCTGCAACTGTATAGGGCCCTAGTGAGACCGCATCTAGAGTATTGTGGCAGTTTTGGTTTCCTTATTTAAGAAAGGATGTACTCGCCTTGGAGGGGGTAGATTCACTAGGTTGGTACCTGGGATAAGGGGGATGAGTTATGAGGATAGGTTGAGCAATTTAGGCCTATATTCTCTAGAATATAGAAGAATTAGTGGTGATCTTATAGAAACCTATAAGATTATAAAGGGGCACGACAGAATAGATAGCGGGAGACTTTTTCCCCTGGTTGGAGAAACTATAACCAGGGGTCACAATCTTAAAATTAGGGGTAAGCCCTTTCGCACTGAGTTGAGGAAAAACATCTTCACTCAGAGGGTAGTGAATTTATGGAATTCTCTACCCCAAAGGGCTGTGGATGCTCAGTCCTTGAACATATTCAAGACTGAGATTGATAGATTTCTTGTGGATAAAGGAATTAAGGGATATGGGGATAAGGTGGGTAGGTGGAGTTAGGATAGATCAACCATGATCTTATTGAATGGCGGGACAGGCTCGAGGGGCCGAATGGCCTACTCCTGCTCCTAATTCTTATGTTCTTATGAAATTGAGCATGAACCTACTGAGATTTGAAAAAAATTGCTTTATTGTTCCCAACAGAGTAACAAGCCACCATTTGTGTGGTAGGCCTGCTCCTATGATGGGAATTCAATTACATTTGTCAAAGTACTAAATTGTTCCAGCCAATCTCTACCTATTCTGAAAAAGACAGTGTGTGGTGGAGGGGTAGGCAGATCATCACGGCTAACTGGATCTCAGATTGCTCTGATCAAGTTCAGTCAGATTTATTGCACCTGTCACATTGTTGGCTGATTCTGGTAACAGTCACACATGAGTATGTGATTTCTTTCTGTTGATTTCAAAATGTTCTGTAAGACTGATTTAAAACACTTGCAGCATTCATTTACAGACTTCGATCTCCAGTTTCCAAATTTACTTAAGCTCACCAAAAAACGAGTGCTTGGCTGAATTTCTCCAGCCTCCCTTATCCGCCCTTCCACCCCACCCCACTGGCTTGGCAAACTCAGGCCTGTCGCAAGTCCCCTGCCCCATCGTTGGCAGCCGAGCCTTCAATCACTATTGCCTCCATCCATCTCCTGGACCTCCCTCTCCCAATACCTCCGTCCCACACTCTATCTGTCGTCAAAAGTCTTGGGATCCAGCCCTGTCTGTACAAACCACTCCAAGACTTTTAAGTGAAGGGCGTAAAGGTAGGTAAATGCTAGGTTAATTTAAAATTCTTCAATAAAAAAAATCGCGGCAATCAAACATAGTCAGAGTACATGCCCTGCAGTTTGAACGTAGCCTAATCCAAATAAGGTAGAAAGTATGTGTGACCAATATTTCAGATTTGTCAACCCAATTAAATTCAACAACAACAACTAATTACATTTGTATAGCACCGTTCACATCGGGGGGGGGTGTCCTAAGACATTGGTCGATCAGGGATTTGGATCCGAGCTGAGGGTTGGGATCAGTAGGAGTGGAGGACAGAGAGGTTAGGGGTAGAAAAGTGACTGAAGGTGCGGTCGAAGAGGAGGGTCTTGAGACAGTCCGTGGAGGGGGCAAGGCGAAGGGACTGTGGGATTGAGTTGCAAAGGATGGGGGCAGAGAAGCTCAGTACCCGCTTACAATGTATCACTGCTCTAGGCATTTCCCGGTCAGACAGAACATTTTGTTACAGAGAACCAAGACTAATCAGCAGCTGTCAGTTGGAATGCTATGTACTGCAGATACAGTAATAATAGCCTTATTGAAGAAGTCTGGCTGGTGTATTCCACAGCTCCAGAGCAGTATGGTAACCCAAAAACATAATCATCCACGGTACAGAGACTTTAGGTTGCTTCTTTTTGTGGACAATATTTCAATCAAAAGAGCAATTGTCATAAATGCCTATCAGAAATTGAGGCGAGAGAAACAGCGCTGCAAATTTAGGAAAATGTTCTTGAGCAAAATGCTGTCAGATATTACTAGAATCTTTCAAGGATGATCAGAGATCCATTTTATTGAGTATATGACAGCATACAACTGACTACAGTAGAGCTTTACCTGTTATAAAGTTTGCAATTTGCACAGCAGTATCCCGTAAACAGCCATGAAGTGAGTGATGAATTTTATCTCCTTGAATGTTCAAGGTGGGGGAGGGCGGGGGGCCAAGCAGGGAGGTCGAAGGCACGGTCGAAGAGGAGGGTCTTGAGGTGGGTCTTGAAGGCAGCGAGGGAGGGGGTGAGATGGAGGGACTGCGGGATGGAGGGTGGGTGCAGAGTGGCAGAAGGTCCGCCTGCCAATAGTGGTGCAAGCAAGGCAGGAGACGTGAAGCAGGCTGGAGCCCGCTGAGCGGAGGAAATGAACAGGGCGGTAGGGGATTAGGAGGTCGGAGAGGTAGGGGGGAGCAAAACTGTGGAGGGCTTTGAAGATGAGGACCAGGATCTTGAACTGTATCCCCTTGATGGGAAGTTTGTGGAATTGGGCAAGGATGGGGGTGATAGGGTCGCAGAGCCTGATGCGGGAGAGGAAACGGGCTGCAGAGTTCTGGATGATCTGCAGCCTGTGGAGGGAGGAGTTGGGGAGGTCGACAAGCAGTGAGTTTGTATAGTCGAGCCTCGATGTAATGAAGGCGTGTACGAGGGTTCCGGTGGTCTGTGGTTTGAGAGAGTGGCAGAGCCGGACGATGTTGTGGAGGTGGGGGATGGCAGAGTGGGTCATGATGTAGATGTGGGGTAGAAAGGATAGTTGAGGGTCAAACAAGACCCCGAGGTTCCGGACTGGCTTAGCACGGTGGAGTGTGCAACCATGGATGGTGATGCTATCAGCGCCTGAGGTGAGGAGGCGCTGACGGGAGTCAATCAGGAGAGCCTCTGTCTTGTTGACGTTCAACTGAAGAAAGTTAACTCTCATCTAGGACTTGATGTCTGACAGACATTCTGTCAGCACAGCAGTGGGTCCTGGAGTCCAGGGTGGAGGCAGAGAGGTAGTGTTGGGTTTCATCCGCATACATGTGGAAGTTGACCCCATGTCTGCAGATGATGTCACCAAGAGGGAGCATTTATATGTTGAAGAGGAGGGGACCAAGGACAGAGCCCTGAGGAACGCTGCATGAGACGGTCCTGGGGCTAGAGAAAAAGCCGTTTGCAGAGATGAAGCGCAGACAGTGTGAGAGGTACAACCTGAACCAATCAAGGACAGCGCCGTGGAGGTTGAGGTGAGGTGAGAGGAGAGGCGGTGGATGAGGATAGAGTGGTCGACAGTGTTGAAAGCAGCAGAGAGGTCAAGGAGGAGGCAGAGGGAGTCCTGGTCGCAGATGGACAGAATGTCATTTGTCACTTTGACCAGGGCAGTTTCTGTGCTGTGGGCGGCACGGAAGCCCGATTGGAAGGGTTTGAGAAGGGAGTGGCGGGAGAGGAAGGAGTGAAGCTGAGAAGCAACATCTCATTCCAGGACCTTGGAGAGGAAGGAGAGGTTGGAGATGGGGCATAGAGAAGGGTCCAGGGAGGGTTTTTTAAGGATAGGAGTGATGACAGCAGTTTTTAAAGAGGTGGGAACAGTACCAGAGGACAGGGAGAGGTTAACAATATCAGTGAGTAGAGGTACAAGGAGGTGGAGCTGGAAGGTAAGAAGAGGGGAGGGGGTAGAGAAGGGGTTGAGAGAGCAGGTGGTGGGTTTCATACAGGTTATGATAGTGATGAGGGGGGGGGGGGGGGGGTCCAGTTCAAAGGTGTGGAGGGAGGAGTGAATACGGGATGGGGTGGGAGGAGGAAATAGGGAGGGGTTAGCAGTTGCAGGGGCAGCTGAGTGTATTCCCTTGACTTTGGATTCTAGGAAGTCCAGCATCGCCTTGCAGTTGGCATTTGAGGTGAGGATGGGTGAGGCGTGAGAGGGTGGGCGGAGACGTCGGTTTGTGATGGAGGAGAGGAGCCTGGGGTTGTCCTTAGCCTCCAAGATTGTCTTGGAGTAGAACAACAAATTAGTGGAGGCGAGGGCGGAGCGGTATGATTTGACATGGTCCAGCCAACTCTGCCGGTGGACAGTTAGGTTTGATTTAAGCCAGATGTACTCAGCTCCTGGGGTTCAAGGGAGCGGAGGTGGCTGGTGTACCAAGGTGATTTGTGTGCGTAGGAGACGGTTCGGGAAGACAGGGGAGCGAGGGAATCAAGAGTGGAGGAGAAGGAGCTGTGGAGAAGAGTGAGTGAGGAGGATAGGTATTACAGGAGGATTCCCAGAGGGGAAGGAGTTCAGATGATTCCAAGGCAGCCAAGAGGGAGTGGGGTGGGGAGGGTGGTTCCAGGGGTGGCATAAGATGAGGTGGGATGGGTGGCGGTGGGGAGAGGGATTGAGAAGTTAAGGGAGATGAAGTCATGACAACATCATTAGGTTTACAGTACTTATGGAAAGGGACAAGGAACAATCAAGGGTGAAGATTCTCAACCAGAAGAGAGCTAATTATAGTGAGTTTAAAAAGGGGCTTAACCAGGGTGGACTAGAAAGAAAGATTGGCAGGTAAAACAGCTAACGAGCAATGGGAAGCCTTCAAGGAGAAGATAGTTCGGGGACAGAACTAATACATTCCCACAAAGGGGAAAAGTAGGGCATCCAAACTTCCCTGAATGAATAAGGAAATTGGGATTAAAATAAAACAAAGGAGGTTTATGATAAATGTCAGGTCTAAAATACAGAAGCTAATCAAATAGAATATAAAAAGTACAGAGGAGAACTGAAAAAAGAAATAAGATGAGCAAAGAGATTCTACGAGAAAAGATTAGTAGGTAACATAAAAGGGAACCCTAAGGTATTTTATAAGCATATAAAGAAGAAAAGGTTAATCAAAGGTAGGGTGGGGCCAATTAGGGACCAAAGAGGAAATCTTCTTGTGGAGGCAGAGGACATAACTGACGTACTGAATGAATAAGTTGCATCTGCCTTCACAAAAGAAGAGGATGCAGCCAATGCCACAGTATCAGAGGAGAGGGTAAAGAAATTGGATAAGATAATAATATAAGTGATGCATCCTAGGTTACTGAGGGAAGTAAGGGTGGAAATAATGGAGTCTGTAGGGTAAAGAAATTGGATAAGATAATAATATAAATGATGCATCCTAGGTTACTGAGGGAAGTAAGGGTGGAAATAATGGAGACTGTAGCCACAATCTTTCAATCTTCCTTAGACACCAGGGTGGTGCCAGAGGACTGCAAATGTTACTCCCCTATTTATTTTTCTGACTGGAGGGAAGTGGTGCAGTGGTGTCCCCCAGGGATCAGTATTGGGACCACTGCTGTTTTTGATCAATATAAATGACTTGGACTTGGGTATAGGGAGTACAATTTCTGAGTTTGCAGATGATACTAAGCTAGGAAAAGTAGTAAACAGTGAGGAGGATAGAAGTAGATTGCAAATGGACGTAGACAGATTGATAAAATGGGCAGACATGTGGCAGATGAAGTTTAATGTGGAGAAATGCAAAGCGATGCATTTTGGGAGGAAGAATGAGGAGAAGCAATATAACCTGATGGTACAAAGAGGATGAAGGAACAGAGAGACCGGGGGCTTCATATAAGTAAATCTTTGAGGGTGGCAGGACAGGTAGATAAAGCTGTTAAAAAAGCATACGGGACAGTAGGCTTTATAAATATGGGCATAGAATACAAAAGTCAGGAAGTTATGATGAACCTTTATAAAACACTGGTTAGGTCTCAGCGAGAGACTGTTCAGTTCTGGGCACCACACTTTAGGAAGGATGTCAAGGCATTGGAGAGGATGCAAAGGAGATTGACCGGATGGTACCAGGAGTGAGGGACTTCAGTTATCAGGAGAGGCTGGAGAAGCTGGGATTATTCTCCTTGGAACAGAGAAGGTTAAGACAAGACTTAATAGAAGTTTTCAAAAATTATGAGGGGATTCGATAGGATGAACAAGGAGAAACTATTTCGACTGGTGGGTGGGTCAGTAACCCGAGGATACCAATTTATAATAGTTGTTAAAAGAAACAGAGAGGAGGTGAGGAGAATTTTTTTCACACAGCGAGTTGTTCGGATCTGGAATGCATTGCCTGAAAGGGAGGTGGAAGCCGATTTGATAACAGTTTTTCAGAGAGAAGTAGATCATTATTTGGGGAGGACAAGTTTGCAGGGCTATGGGGAGAGAGCGGGGGAGTGGGATTGAATTGGATAGCTCTGTTCAAAGAGCCGGCACAGACACGATGGGCCGAATGGCCTCCTTCTGTGCTGTATAATTCTATGATTATCTATATAGGAAGAAGAATCTTTACAAACTAGAGAATTGTCAAAAGTCAGACAGACATAGCTGCCCACTAAGGAACTCATATCATTCCCGGATCGCACTTCCTTCCACTCCGGAAACAGTTTGCACACTCAAGTGAATGTGGGAAAAAAAATACTAAATCTACAGAAAAATGTGAATTCTATTTTTGAGGGGGTGGGGTGGGGGGGGGGGGGGGAGTCAAAACTAATTGAATATAATAGAATATATATATATATTAAAAATCAGATATTTTTGCAACACTACAAAACTCCTTCAACACTGTACTGTACTTCCACAGTAAAAAAAAGAGGACTTGGATAGGAATTTATCTGCCTGTCTGCCTCTGCCTCTCTGCTTCGCCTCCTCCTTTACCTCATCAAATCCCATCTCAAGACCTTCATTTTCAATCGTGCCTTCAGTCTTTTTCCCTCCTTCACACCCCCTTGCCCTCCACCCCTCTCTGATCCCAACGCACAGCTCGGGTGCAAAACCCTCATTGTCCAATGCCTTGAGATGTCTTCCTGACATTAAAGGTACTACACAACTACAATTTGTTGTTGTTGTTGTTGTTGTTGTTTCCTATCTCTGTATATTTCTGTCTGTCTCTCTGTCTCTCTGTTTGTGTTTCTCTCTCTCTCTCGCTCTCTTTTAAATATCTTAATCTGTTCTGCCTCAATCACTTTTTGGGGCATAACATTGCACATTCTCACAACACTTTGTGTAAAGAAATGTTTGCTGGTTTTACTCCAGTTTTTACTGCTCCCCCCACCCCTCCTTCTGAGTTAAAACAGCTGCTTTGGCTGTATCAAATTTTACCAATTTTATGTCAAATATTTTGTAAGAATACTGTATCATTCTTTGTTACCATCTATATATTATCTAAGTTGGATAGGAATGTTAGCATTGTGTCTACTTTGGTATATACAGCGGAAAATAGATAATAATAATAGTACTATTGCATTTGATAGAGTACCTTATGCTTTTGAAATATCTCAACGTACTTTACGGGATGAATGCAGAGTGTCATGACTGTATCTTGTTAGCAAATGTGGCTGCCAATTTGCCCACAGTAATATCCCACAACCACCACAAAATCAACGAAAGACAGATGCGAGCTTGGTTTAATGGCTCATCCGAAGGATAGCACCTCCAACAATGTAGTGCTTCCCCAGCACTGCATTGGAGAGATGTGCTCTATATACATTCACAGAAATTGAACAAGAATTAAAGATGGTTTTCTTGATAGGGCCGTATGTATTGAAGAGTGTTTTAGTGACCTTTTGAAGGCAAGAATTGTCGCCACCTCATCAGCATGGACACCATTTATTCTCGGAGTTTCCCTTCTTAAAAGCTTGCTCATGTTTCCTTTAGACCTCAACACATCATATACTTCAGCAAAGAGGTCGGGCAGGTGGCCAGCTCCCAACATCTGCCAGTTCTCTAGCCAACATCTGTCGGTTCTCTAGCCAGCTGCACGTGTGCTTGTCATTTCCCCCCCACTCCTCCCCCCTCCATCATTTCTTTCTGTCTTTAGTTCCCATCTTAAATTATACCTCTTTGAATGCAGCTAAGGCCATCTCCCCCCCCCCCCTTCAGACCCATTTCCCTTCCTTGGTGTCCAACCCTGTGCCTGTAAAACACTCCGAGACATAGCCCTGTGTCAAGGATACTATACAAATGCTATTTGGTGGTGTTGTCCACTACCAGATCACCTTTGTCCCATTTGTTTTCCAAAATTACAACAACAACGTGCATTTATATAGCATCCTACACATAAGCGAACGTCTTAAATTACTATACAGTGATGGGGTTGGACACTGCGCAAGGGAGAAGTGGGAGTGACCATTGGCATATTCAAAAAGGTGGGTTTTCAAGTGGGAATTAAAGATAAGGAGGGGGTGGGGGTGTGAGGCGGAGGGATTGAGGTAGGGAGTTCCAGAGATTAAGGGCATAGTGGCTCAAAGGTGTAGTGGAGGGTTTGGGGGAATATACAGCAGACCTGGATTTAGCTGAGCGAAGGGGTTGGGCAGACGGGTGGAGTTTGAGCAGGTCAGAGAGATAGGGAGGTGCTAGGGCATGAAGGGATTTGTATGTGAGGGTGGGGATCTTGAAATCGATCTTCTCAGAGATAAAGAGGAAAATAAATAATAATGATAATAATCAGAGACAGGGAGTCAATGGAGCCTGCCCAGAATTGGGATGATGACTTTACTGTAAGGTGCAGTGACTGTGTATCTACAGGACAACTTCAATATCTGTTGTTATTGAGAAAATACTGATGAAACTGGTGAAATAAGAGAGGGTTGGACAATTTAAAATGTAATCATGAAGCAGAGGCTCCTACTAGACAGTGATTGTTCCTTGTTGTTTTTGATGTTTTCCTCCATCACCTCTGTCCTCGCCCGCCTCCACTGGCTCCTGGCAGATTGAGTTATGGATCCTCACTCTAACCTTTAAATCCATCCATGGTCTTGCTACCACCCTATACCTCTATAACCTCCTCAAACCCGACCAACCTGACCTCTTCCTGTGCTCAGCGGGCACCGGCCAGCTTTAGATCCTTACTCAACCTACCCCACCATTGGGGAGTCCTGTAGCTTAGTGGTTAGAGCACTCGCCTCGCAAGCGAGAGGACCTGGATTCGATTCCTGGGCAAGGAGAAATGTTAGGCAAGTTTTCTTATTTCACACACCTCTGTTTATCTAGCAGTAAGTAGGAACCCGGTTGTTCGTCAATTGGCAAATCGCTTTTCCGGGGATAATAATCCCTTCTAAAAATTAAAAAAAGTAACAGTTTAGTTACTCAATCCACAACTGTTTGTGGGACACTGCTGTTTGCAATTGGCTGCCCCGTTTCGCCCATAAAATATGCAGTCAATTCACTTCACAGTATATTCTGGGAAGCGCTTTGAAACATCTCGAAGATGTGATAAGGCGCTATATCAAATGCAAGAATATTTATTGGCAGTCAGGCTCACACTCTCTGGAACTCCATCCCGAAGTCCCTTTGACTCGCCCCTTCTCTCGCCTGCTTCAAGGTTGGTCTCAAGACCTTCCTGTTTGACCTCACGTTCGGCCATCTTCCCCCTCCGCCCCAACTCCCTTGGTCCTACCCCCATCTCGGTTGCAAACCCTTGACTTTCCAGCACCTTGGGACGTCTTCCTGATGTGAAAGGCCAATGTAATATAAATGTAATGTACATTTATACATTATAAATGCGAATTTGTGTAGTATTCTATGTAATGAGAATGTGTAACTCCACGAGGTGGCGCCGCAGGGCCACATTACAACTCCATTCAGAGACAAAACAGTGTAGTTGTAATTTGGAGTTCAGGTGAGAGAGAAAACATGTGCCGTAAGAATTGTTAGATGAAAGAAAAACAAGGCCCATCCAGTTCGCCTTCCACCATCCTGGCAGTTTCATGTCACGTCCCAAACTTTTTCCTGTATCCCACGATATTATTTCTTCAGGGAAATCGATCTTATTTGCTTTTGAAAGAATCAACACTTTCTGCTTCCACCAGAACAGCCCCCAGGGAGGTTGTTCCATACATTAACTACTCACTCACTGAAATAGCGCATGATATAGACCTAACCGAGAAGTCAGGAAAATGCAGTGTTTGCCATCAACTGAACGACTTGCCTGATGGGACTTAGTCATGCCAAATCTCACTCTACACTTCCACCATCCAATCTCCAAACTGCCCTACAACTGTATCAGCCGTGCTCTATCCCTCTACAATTTATATCCCACCACTCTCCTAGTTAGCCTCCATCTCTCTTACAGATTCAGCACTGAAGAAAGCAATTGGCCCATGATATCTGACTTGATGCTTGTTCACCCACTGGAGCTATCTGCCATAAGCCTCGACGTGGTTTGTGTGTGCAATGTGTATGCATTGTATTAGAAAACAGGGTGGTCCATTGACGAATCTAAATGTCATTCATTAAGCATTTCTATCTTAAATTCTGTGGTACAGAGAATACATCAAACACTGTTGCTCCCTGGGATCTGTCTGTGCTAAGTTCTTTCATTAGTGTGAAAGATCTGTAACGATGTTTTCTGCATGAGTGAAAGAATGCCTGAAACTCTGTCATGAGTAAGATTCTCTATTTATTCTGGGGTGAGAGTCGCCTGATAAAATTTCACGGCCTCCTAAAATTGCTTCTTGAAAGTCATGCAGTACGACCGTCTGTTAAATGCAAACTCACATGTTCGAGGGTGATTTATTTTTATTATGTGGATTATCCGTCTTGTTGACACTGAATCTACAAACCTGCAAAATGTGTATCCCTGACTGGCTAATGTTGCTGCAATGTGGGAGGAAGCCACAAGTGGGAATTTCTACCTAGACTGCGACAGATGGCAATGGGTGCCACCTTGACTCACTTGCCTCTGCTTATGAAAGTAGTGGGTTCAAGCTTCAGTGTTAAGACTTATACTCATAGTCCAGGCTGACAGTACATTGCTGCATTGACACAGGTGCTATCCTTCAGATGAGATATTAAACTGAGGTCTCGTCTCCCAGCACGATATTGAAGCCCAGCCTATAAGCCCACCTCTTATTGTGACGCTTGCACCCAAACTCTCTGACCCAGAGGAAAGAGATTTACCAATAGAGCCAAGAATTAAACATGTTGCATTTAAAGACACCACCGGTACATGTTTATAATTTTGACTTTTAGTTCAACGGAATTAGAGTTAGGATTTGTGTGAATCATTGTTTCACTCTGAGACTGATTTAGTATTGATTTTTTTCTCTCTTATTCAGTTTATTTATCATCCTAAATGCTTTGAGACCTCCTCCCAACTTGATCAGCACTATATACAGTAAATTTAAATTATATTTTAATGTATCTTGTGTCAGCCTGGCTCAGTTGATACCATTCTTGCCTCTGAGTCAGAAGCTTGTGGGTTTCAAGCCCCACGTCAGGACTTTGAACTCACAGTACATGTAAGGTTGACAGTCCAACACGGTTTAAGTTGACACTGAGCTCATTGAAAGCTACCAACATGTGGAAATGTTTGAAGTAAGATATACGATTAAAAAGGGGCAAGACAGATTGCGAACGCTCTGAAAGAAAAAGATGGAACTGCGCTTATTGAGTGAGATAACATCAAAACAGGTTATATTTATAAACCACATTTAGTGGCTCTCACTCTAAGTGTGTCAATCTAGATAGATCTGCAAGCTTCCTCTGTATGGACTGCAGATAGCTTCATGACTAGCTCCAATGAACGTCTTTACTCTGATAGGCAATTGGACATGTTACAGGGTTTAAAACACAGGGGTTGTTACTCTCTATGTGCAGACAAATTGTAACACGTAACCTCAAACTTAGAATATGAATCGGTGAAAGCTAAATGACAAGTGCTGTCACTTAAATATTTATGTAGTTGGCGAATAAAATACTGTCTGAACTATAAGGTATGTATTAGAAGTATTTAAGGAAACCCTTTATAGTAATAATAATAATCTATTTAATATGGCACCTTATCACGTCATTGAGACGTCTCAAAGTGCTTCACAGAATATATTGTAAAGTGAATTGACCGTGTATTTTGTGGTCGAAAGTCATGGTGTTTTGCTTGCTGCTGATTTTGCGGACATCGCCTACTTGTAGTTTGGATTTGCTGTGCCGCTCGTTCCCCCAAACCACAATATGGAAGTTGGGATTATCGCAGCAAAGCCACAAGGAGCATCCCAAAACTACAACAACAACTTGTATTTATATAGCGCCCCTCACGCAGGGTAGCATCCCAGAGCACTTGACAGTGGCACAGAACGACGCTGAGCAGGGTGTAGGTGACTGTAGGCACGGTCGAAGGGGAAATTTCTTGAGGTGCGAACTGAAGATGGGGAAAGAGGGGACAAGGCAGAGAAAAACAGACCCCCAATAAGAACATGAAGCAACGTGTTATAGGTGATATTGTTTGAGTGTAAAAGGCAAGTGCTCACAAGTGTTTCCTATTCCCGCACTACCTCCATTTTGAGTTATTTCTCTTCCTCTCCTTTCTTTCTCAAATTGCTCCCATTCCTCCACAGTTACAATTCTGTAAGGGTTGCATTACAACAACAATAACTTGCACTTATATAGCGCCCTCCATGCAGGGTAGGGTCTCAGAGCGCTTAACAGTGGTGGAGCTGACTAAGCATGGTCAAAAAGAAAGGTTTTCAGGCGGGGCTTGATAAAACAGGAGAGAGGGGGCAAGGGAAGGGAATGAGGGAGAGTGTTCCACAGGTTGGGGGCGTAGTGGCTGAAAGCATGACCTTCGATGGTGGGGCGGAGGGTGCGAGGATCGAGCAGGAGGCCGGTGCCAGCCGAGCGGAGGCAGGGGGGCTGGATTGAGGAGTGAGGAAGTCGGAGAGGTAGGGAGGTCCCAGGGAGTGAAGGGATTTGAACACGAGTGTGAGGATCTTGAAGTCGATCCATCCAGTGATGGGGAGCCAGTGGAGCCTGGGCCAGAACTGGTGAGATGTGGGTAGGGAGTTTGGTCCGGGTCAGTATGCGATCTTATTCTTTCCTCCCTTCTGTGAGAGGTCCCTCTCTTAACTCTTGGCACCTTCTTTATGAAGACTGGGAAAGATTAACAGAATCATTGTTTAGAGAGACACAAATGGTGACCTGTGCCCTATTATTCTGTGTTTAAGCCTAACAATATTCCAGTGTTACTAGATTCACTGGTCTTCAATGCAAAATATTGCTTTAAAAACACAGGCGATAATGATATCCTGCTGCAACCAACTGTGCTCTCCCCCTACATTGACTTGGACAATCACCAAAGGAAAGGGATATAATTTCCTTTGATGAAATGCAGTACATTTGCTGTACAAATCTCTATGCTTTATGTGCCACATTTCAATGCCAATTAAAGACAACTGCCAAGTTGGTAATCTATCTTTGTAACATTATTTCTGTGACTGCAACACCGTTGATGTTTCAATATAAATCAGCATTTATCCATAAACAAAACAATAACTCGTACGACCTAACAATCTTGGTAGAGTGTGTCAGTCAGACTCAGTTGGCAGCACTCTCACCACTGAGGCAGAAGGTTTTGGGCTCAAGCCCCCACATTGGTATTTTGAACACATAGAATCCTGTAGCTCAGTAGTTAGAGATGGTTAATTCCCGGCACGGCAAAATGCTGGGAGGTGGTGTCCTTCAGATGGTATGTTAAACCGAGGTCTTATCTATCTGTTCAGGTGGACGTTAATAATCCTATGGCACTTTTGGAAAAGACAAATGGGTTTCACCTGGTGTGCTGTCCAAGAATACTCCAAAATAAGTGCCAGGATAAAATCCAGCCCTATCCAATATACTGGACCATCAATGCTCTTCATGGTTCAGGGACAGTGCAGTTATTATCAGTTGGTGAACACACTGAAATATCTGGTTAATTCAATTCTCTTGCCATTGCATTGCCCTGACACCAGCATTGTGGAGAAAGGATTTGGGATAGTAATCTCAGGGTTGATTCATTAGGGTTAGGTTTGGCAGCTCTGCTAGTAGAGCCCATTAGTAAAGGAACAAAATCAGAGAGTATATAGGATTTTCAGTGGGTTTGAGATAGTAAACAAAGATACTTTTGGAAGCACAGCAACAGCAGAGCAAAAAGGACACAGGTTTACATTTGCAAAGGGGCACTGTTGGGACAGACACCAGGAAGTATTTCTTTACCCAGAGAGTAATTAATGACTGGAACAGTTTACTAGGAAAGGCGATTGAGGCCAGGATCCAGGATTAATTTAAAAAATAGCTTGGTGCTGTGACAGGGTAGATAATCTGGAAAGATGAGATCAAATGGGTCGAATACTCACTCATTACAGTTAACAACAATTACCTGTAAAGATATTTCAACAAAATAAGCATTATATCAGATGGAAGGATTATTATTATCATTATTATTACCAAACACAAAGACACACACCACCTCTTAGCAGCCTGTTCACCGGCAGAAGTCTAGGAATGGGTGATCGAAGAATGACCCACTGCATGGGAAGAAACGTGGGAAACAGCAGCAAAACTAAAGTTTACATGAGGACAAATGACTAATATGCTTTTACATAAGCACTTTACAGGAATTCTGGTGATCCATTGGAATACCTAGGTGTGGTATACTGACGTCAAATAATAACCTTTAATTATCCGTCTGTGTTGTCATTTGCCAAGAATGTGCCTGTCATAGATGTTTAGGTTCAGGTGTGGCCATTTTCATAGAAACTAAAGCAATAGGTTAGGGTGTGTGGTAATCTGGAGTGCTCGGGGCAAAGTTAAGAGTGAAATTTGTTTTGTTAATCAATGGTGTTTGCAAACGAAAATCTCAACATTATTCATTGTCTCGGCCTCAATACCACAGATTCAAAGTTCAAGATGGTGCAGAATTGAGGAAAATTCTTAAATGATATCTTAATTAGGAAGTTGTTTTTCCTGCAGTTCTTTTCAAATTCAGTAAGACACCAACCCCCACACCCCCCATTCCCCCCAAAGGTCACTTTCTGTCAGTGAAAAGTCAACGGCAAGCCACTAATTTGATTTCATTTTTTTTAAAAAACAGTCCAAAAATAGCAAGCGAGCCACCCACCAGAAAACGATGATGGACTTCTTCAGCAAACAGTAACGTGATGTGATTGTAGTTTAATTATTATTTGTAATCCTTGTAATCAATCTGCCGTTGTTTTTTTTAAAAAAATGAATCTGGTTTAGATTCCTAAAACAGAGAAAGGAAAAGAGAGAGAGAGAGAGAGAGAAAGAGAGAAATAACACTCAGATATATAAAATATCAAAAGAAGTTATTTCATTTGGAGTCCTGTAGCTCAGTGGTTAGAGCACTCGCCTCACAAGCGAGAGACCTGGGTTCTATTCCCGGCAGAGCGAAAAGTTGGGCAAGTTTCCTTGATCCACACACCTCTGTTTACCTAGCAATAAGTAGGAACCCGGTTGGCTTTTCTAGGATAATAATCTTTTAAAAAAATAATAAATTGGTCACTCAATCCACTACTGTTTGCGGGACACTGCTGTGTACAATTGGCTGCTACATTTCGCCCACAAACACACAGTCAATTCACTTTCCAGTATATTCTGTGAAGCGCTTTGAGGCATCTAGAAGACACGATAAGGCGCTATATCAAATGCCAGGATTACAATTATAATTTTTAAAATTGTACTGTAGATTTTTTTTAAATAAAGATTCGAGCGAAACTTCCTTTTGCTTTCCAGCTCCTGATTACTTTTACATTTCAGTTTTTTTCTCCATTTCTTTAAAAGATTTGGTGTATCTTTTAATATCTCTCTTATGTTAGCGAGGATTCTGTTTCACTGTGCTTATTGGGCTCCGAGATGCTGCCCTGTGTGTAGGCTGCGAGTTGGTGGCTCTTTGAAAGAGCCGGCACAGCCACGATGGGCAAATGGCCTCTTATATGAAATGCAAGTGGTTGTTATTTTTAAATCCGCATCCATCACGGTTTCCCTCTCTATTTCCCACAGTTTTTATGGCGTTCAGTGTTTGCCATCCAGGCTGATTCTCTTCACTTTGTGTTCTTGATCGTGTCTGCAGTTCCCACACTTTTTGTTTTCCTCTGTGAGTTTCGATACTCTTTTCACAATGTTGCTCTTGAAACATTATTGCCCTATCTCATCCTCTCTCTCTATCTGCTGCATTGTTTTTGTTTTGGTCTGCATTTATGTCCTTCTCAGTATCTGCACAGAAAAGGGTCCCTCGGTCTGTCCGAATGTCGGCCTTTTTACTTTCCCTTGTGATTTGTTGATCCAGTACTTTGAACCAAACTGGACACATTTTGTTATCTTCATGTGGGACGACTTCAAAAACTGCTTGGAAAATGTGGGTTGAGGTTTGGGAATGTTTAACGTCAAAGGGATTGCAACTAAGCTATCAAATAAAGAGGGTTTGCAATGAAAGGTAAGAAAAATAAAATGAATATTGTTAATAAATAAATATACAATTACTGGCCAATGAATGAACTGTTCTGATGAATGGGTTGTTCATCCTATCCATGTGGGTTTCCTGTTCTATGTGGATTTTTCAGGCCACAAATTATCTGTAGCCAAGACCAGACAGGTGTTCTAGTCACAGCTAAAAAGGTTTATATTGAGATTTCCTCTGGTAAAGTGCCTGTAGATTACCACTTCTGATGGATTACAAATATTTTCAAGCCACTTTTCTCCCCACATCTCTGAAAACCTCTGACTGTATACATATTTTGCCCACAAAATACACAGTCAATCCGCTTTATACTATATTTTGTGAAGCACTTTGAGACAGCTCAATGACATAATAATAATCCTAGCATTTAATACAGCGTCTTATCATGTCTTTGAGACGTCTCAAAGCGCTTCACATAATATACTATAAAGTGAATTGACTGTATATGTTTTGGGTGAGACGTGGCAGCCAATTGCACACAGCAGTGTCCCACAAACAGTCATGGATTGAGTGACCAATTTTTTTTTGAAGGAATTATTATCCTCGGAAAAACAATCCGCCAATCGACTAACAACCGGGTTCCTACTTACTGCTAGGTTAAACAGAGGCGTGTGGAGTAAGGAAACTTGCCCAACGTTTCGCCCTGCCGGGAATCTAATGATAAGACCCTATATCAAATGTAAGGATTATTATTATCCAAAAGATGGCACCTTCGACAATACATCGTTCCACAGCACTGCACTGGGTAGCTTATGTGCCCAAATCCCTACGTGAAGCTTTGAACACAAAACATGCACATTTTGGGTGTAAATTATATTATATTATAAAAAAGTGGACCTTAGTGTAAATGCCATCTTAAGATAAACAGTGCATGATATTGAATTACAATAATTTTTTTCCATAATTTTATTTCTCCGGTTGATTTTGAATTTCAACTGTTAATCTTAATGATTTCCTTTGGTAAAAGGTCTGTAAATTATCACCTCTGATGATTTACATATAATTTTTAACGATGCTTTTCTCCCCTCATCTCTGGAAGAATCTGACTTTATACAGTGTTCCAGTATCCTGTTCCAGTCATTAATTGCCCTCTGGGTAAAGAAATATTTCCTGGTGTCTGTCATGAAGCCAAAGAAGCTAGAAGAGCCCTAGCTTATCTAATCATTTTTCATAGCTTATTCCTCATTCCTGCCTGAAAGGGTCGGGGAAGGAGATTCGATAATAGCTTTCAAAAGGGAACGGTTAGTTACTTAAAAATGAAAAATTTGCAGGGCTGTGGGGTAATAGTGGGGGAGTGGGACTAGTTGGATAGCTCTTTGAAAGAGCTGGCAGGCACGATGGGCTGAATGGCCTCCTTCTGTGCTAAAAGATTCCATGATTCCTTTAACACTAGGGATCATCCTCATTGTTCTCCTTTGCACTGTCTCTAGGGATTGGCTCATCCCCTTATGCCACAGCAACCAAACCTTAATAAGTATTCTCAATGTGGGCTGACCAGAGCACTGTATAGCAGTAGTGTGGTTTCTGGGGACCTGAACTCAACTGATTACGCAATGTAGCTCAGCATCCTGTTTTTTGAACCCTTACTGATGTTTTTTCTCCTTCCTTAGTTCAGGCCAATTGAGGTGCTCCAACTGTTGCCTAGTTAAGATCGGCTAACTCAGCACAGAGCAGCAGCGGAGCCTGTGACCTTCTGGTCCTAATGGCTTAGTGCCAGTTCTCCTGGTTGAAGGGAACTAAGCTATATCAGCAAAGATAACATCAGTAACCCAAAGTGTTTCAGCAAACACTTCATTTGAATTGGGCACAGTAATTCACCTCCCCCTGCTCTATCAGGTAAAAATAGCTCCCCCAGCCTAGACGTCTGGTGGTGTCATATTCAATAAGTATTGTAATAACCTCACAATAAAACTTAATCTGAGGGATTTGGGTTTTGAGAAAGAAAAGATTCAGGGTTAAAAAGAATAATGATTGAAAAGATTAAAAATGGACGTTTTGCCCGCAAAATATACTTTGCAATATATTCTATGAAGCGCTTTACGACGTCTAAACAATGTGATAAGGCACTATATCAAATATAAGTATTATTATTATTATAATAAAACCAGAAAATGCTGAAAAGTCACAGAGTATCCCTTTGGCTCGGAATTTCTAATGTAAAGGTCACGCTTGAAATGTTAGCCTTTCGCTTTCAAATGCTGTGTATCTCGAACGTTTCCTGTTTTTATTGTCAGATCTTAAGGTTATTATCTGAGGTTTAACAATAAGGAATAAGAATGAAGATAGTAATTTCAGCGTGGTTTGTGAAGTCCAGGACCAAAACAAGAGGTAGATTTTTGGTAAAACAGTTTACATTTAATGGGTGCCTTTCACGTCAGGAGAAAGTCTCAAAGCACTTCACACAGCTGACTAGAAGACTAAGATGAGGCGAGTTGCGGAGGATGGGGAAAATGGCTGTAAGCAGACATTAATCTGCTACTCGGTGCCCTAAAAGTGGAGTTAGTTTTGTGAAGGGCAATATCTCTTTGTCAAGGCCCATCACATGAGCACCCAGATTAAGCAAATGTATAGGCCTGGTCTTGAAACTTGAGTCTAGTATATCAAAGTGACTGACACGTCACAAGATGTCTTGGGTGGGTTCTTCTATAAGTTGAAGGAAGATATATGTCAATTAGCTGACGAGGGAACACAAGCTTGAGACAACAGCTTGCAAGTCTGCAGTACATTACTTCAAGAGATAACAGACGAACAGACGAGCCAGCTTGGCTTAGCAGAAGGACTTGGAGGAGCAGCCCAGACACTGGGGGCAGGGAATCTTTCCACTCAACTCTTGTTAACCCTGCAGGACAAAGCTTTGACGGGTAGGGTGGTCCACACTGGATACTAGCAGGACGTTTACCAGACAGTACTCGCAATGGAAAGCCGTGAGGTTTGAGCTAGTTAAGCTCCAGCAGTAACCCAACACACACTCTGGTGTCACCAAATCTTGACTCCCGCCAATTTGTGTCTAGTACTTTCTACAATCAAGTGAGCAGGGTGTGTTCCTTCAGGGAGAGGGTACACATTCTATTCCAGACAAATGGGAAGTTTCCATTCATAGATGGATTGCATTTGTGAAACTCTCTGATGTGGATAGTATGGCAATGGGTTTCTGCATGTGTCAGACATCTGGCTAACAAAAAAAAATGCTAGCTCTGCAGAATTATCTACGTTAATCCCAATTCCCCTGCTCGTTCCGATATCCCTTCAGATTTATAATAATAAATAATAAACAGGTTGAGTCTTGTAGCTCAGTGTTTAGAGCACTCCCCTTGCAAGCGAGTGACCTGGGTTTGATTCCCGGGAAGGGCGAAATGTTGGGCAATTTTCCTTACACCACATGCCTCTGTTTACCTATCAGTATGTAGGAACCCGGTTGTTAGTCGATTGGTGTATTGCTTTTCGAGGGATAATAATCCTTCAAAAAAAATAATTTGGTCACTCAATCCACGACTGTTTGTGGGGCACTGCTGCTGCGTTTTGCCCACAAGTATACAGTCAATTCACTTTACAGTATATTCTGTGAAGCGCTTTGAGACGTCTAGAAGACCTGAAAAGCCCTATATCAAAATGCAAGGATTATTATTATATTATTATAATTTCCCTGCTAGTTCTGATATCCCTTCAGATCTTTACTCTTTGCGTGTTTATCTATTCTCTTTTAAATGAACTAACCAATTCAGCTACAATAGCCACTTGTGGTAATTCATTCCAGGTCCTAATAACTCGTTACCCTCCCCTTAAATGAACCAAGGTTTTCCTATTTACTAGACAAGCAATTATGCCTGCTAAAACATGCAATTGAAAGGCGTATACTGCATTATACAACATGTTTTAAAGTGTACTATTTCTTTCATTTGTGCACATTTGTTTCCAGACTATACGAGGATTAGCTTGGCTCATGTGCATTCTTATCACTGGACCAGAAGATTCTGAGTTCAAGGCCCATGTTGAAACTTGAGCACATAGTCTAGGCTGACACTTCCACACAGTACTGGGGGGGGGTGTGGGCTGTATAAACTGAGGTTCTGACTGCCTGGTTAGGTCATTACATTTAACACTAGTTACCTGTGAACTCCATTTCAGGATGACAGGTGCTAGAAAAATACAAGTTTCTTTACATATTGCAAAAATACAATGAAAAAATCCTTGCATTTGCAATTCAAGGATAAGACAATGCAATGCAGGGGGAGTGCTGCATTGTCAGAGTTGTCATCTTTCAGAGAAGGCATTAAAGCAAGGTCCCATCTGACTATTCAAGTGGACGTTAAAGATCATGGCACTATTGGAAAAGAGAATCGCATTTATTCTGATGTCAACAATCTCCCTAATACAATTTGTGGTTTGGGAGATATTGCTGTGCGTAAATTGTCTGCCGAGTTTGCGTACAAAATACACACAGTCGTGTGAAGTGCTTTGGGACATTCTCCTGATGTGAAAGGTGCTATATCAAATGCAAGGACTATGAAAGATTTATTGAACTGCTGTCTGGCTTTTTAAGATGGTCACTGCAGACCACGTACCAATTTAGATCCAATCCTAGTACATTCAGACTAGTTAATTGTTGGGTTGCCCCTTCCCTCCCCCATAGTCTCTAAAACCCAAGTTTGTTTTGCATTTTAATAAAAATAATCTTTGCAGTTTAATATAGCGCCTTATCATGTTGTCGAAACGTCTCATTGCGCTTCACAGGACTTCACTGTAAGGTGTAGGGCTGTGAATTCGTAGGCCAATGTATTAGTAACTTTCATGTTTGTTGTTGTTACTAGGTTGAATTAGTGTACACTCCTGTACACTCACCAGTGTGTGGTGGAATGATAATCACTTGCCGTAGCCCTCAGGCCAACAATAAGTCTGACTGACTTAGTCATTTGTGGCCTATTGTCTGAACATGTCAAGCTGTAAATGAACTTAGCCTCTACATTGGGCAATTTATATTTGTCCTTGTAGTGATGGATTGCTTGGCAACGTACCATCTTATCATATGTATCAGTTAGCTATCTTGTTGGTAAGCTTTGAATCATGCAAATGCTACTTTGTACTTCATCAATCAGTCATTTTTTTGAGAACAAAAATCATGTTTTATTATAATGACTTTCACTGCTCTCCCCAACCCCAGCCCAATTTTCTCATTGCCTCTCTTCAGAGGGGTGATTCATGCTGGGCGTGACTCCATGAGAGCAACAGCCCCTTTGGACGTTACGTACCCAAGTGGTTACTGTTTATGTATAAGCCAAGGCACTGACGCCACATTTAGTTTGTGGGTTTGCCTCCAATTCAGTTCTATTGTCAGCAGTGCTGTTCCAAACGAGGCAGGGCACTTTGCCACCCTTTGCGGTGGCCTTAGCTTTTTCTGCGTTTCAAAAAAACAATTTTTTACATTTGTATCGTGCCTTTCTCGCCGGTTTCAGAACTCTGTCGGCTAGCTGCTGAATTCTTACTGGCGGAGGTAAATAGTCAGTGGAACGTGGTGACATTGTCAGATAGCATTCAAATACACAGTCACTACACTTTACAGTAAATCCTGTGGCGTGCTTTGAAACGTTCGAATGACATGATAAGTTTCTTTATCAAATGCAAGAATATTTATATCACACAGTGTCAAAGCATTTCACAGGCAATTGCTGTCAGTTTGAGTGACTATATATTAATAGGCAAATCTGGGAGACAATTTCCACACAGCAATGTCCCACAAACAGCTATGGAGTGAATGATCAATTTTATGAGATTGAGAATAATAGGAGGGATGAAGGCTCATGCAGAGTATAAACAGGGGATGGACTAGTTGGGCTACTTGAGTGCTGCATGGTCAAAGTCATCTATGTAATTCTCCCGCTGACAGTGGAACAAACTAAATTGGCATTAATGATGGCAATGGTAATAGGAAAATGGGCCAGTATAGTCAAACCCTATCTGTCTTTGTCTGACATGCACACGTCCTTTTTCAGCATATGTCATCGAACAGTCAACGAACCCTGGCTGATTCTGCCTTCCCTGACCCAAAAACGTCAAGGCCAATTGCAGTTCTTAAACTTGGGTCCCAGCTGAGATCAGAAGAGAAGTTCGGGTTAAGGTTCGGGTTGATCTTAGCCTTCCAGAATTCCCAGTGTACCATCTCCTCATCATATCAACTACCTCAGCCTAGACCGAGATTCACATCTGCGTCTTCCAGTCTTTGTGGCTTTAAACTAAGTATTCTTATAACTGAGTTCTCTGCAGATTGTATCAATGGTATGATAGTAGGCCTACAGAAGTATAGAATGAAACCAGGGCCTTTATCCACTAGGCCATCAAGAGATGTCAATGTAAGATATTTAAATTAAAAAAATGCAGTCTCACTTATCAATGATTTGCTGATTTTTTCTATCTTGGCTGAAGAACAAGAAGATCTAAACTTTACATTCAATTTACAATGACATCTTGTCAGCAAGATTGGGATAGTATTCATCACAAAGTTATCTATTTTTGTGACTTATGTTGATACAGATTGCTGGGTACAATCAGTCAATAATTGACTCTTAATTTGTGTTGGCACACGTTTGACTGATATGGTCTGGGGCACTTTTAAGCAGTGTGGAGAGAATATAAAAGATTTGATTTCAATGATTGTGTTTAGAAAATGCAGAAGTGGTCCCCCGATAGCCTAGTGGTTAAAGGCACTGCCTGGTCCAGTTGTTAGTTTGTGGTTCAAACCCTGGTCTGTGTAGTTAGCTGATCCCAATTGGGGCAGCAGTAGAATTGCTACAGTTGGAGTTAATGCCCATGTGTTTGGGACTGGAAAATCTGTCGGGTTTTCTGCCGCTGAACGCTATCTGGAGAACTTGGGTGAGAGGTGTTGGAGACGTTGGAGAAATGCAAAGAGTAGAAATTAATAAATAGAAGTCTTCACTGGTAAGTTCTATTCCTTCCCATCCATCACTGAACAGATCGACTTCAAGATCCTCACACTCGTGTTCAAATCCATTCACTACCTGGCACCTCCCTACCTCTCCGATCTCCTCACTCCCCAGTCCACCACCCGATGCCTCTGCTCGACTGGTACCAACCTCCTGCTTGTCCCTCGCAACCTCCGCCCCACCAATGGAGGTCACACTTCAGTCACTACACCCCAAAACGCTGGAATACTGCCCTTCAATCCCTCCGCCTTGCTCCCTCTCTCCCCTCAAGTCCCGCCTGAAAACCTTCCTCTTTGACTGTGCTTAGGGGCACCTCCCCCCTCCCCCCGACTCGGAGTCGGTCTCCGCCACTGTTAAGTGCTCTGAGATGCTACCCTGCTTGGAGGGCGCTATATAAATGCAAGTTGTTGTTGCTGCTACGTGTTTTGCAAAGATTTTTTTAAAAATACAAATTGTGGCTTAATAATAATAATTTGTTAATTTGATATAGACTTCATGTTATGAGGACGTCTCAAAGCACTTCACAGGATTTACTGCAGTGACCTTTTTTGAAGATGAAATTGCAAAACAAGTCCACAAATGTATATTTACTGTATGGACTTGATTGTGGTTAAAGGGGCTAAATCTTACCACCTTTTACCATGCCTCAAAGGCTTTGACTGGAAGTTTCCAAGGGCTGTGAGAAAGCAGGAACAGTAAGGAAGGTGAATGTAAGCGTTCGGAATGGATCAATCTGAACTGGCAAAAACAGCATCAGGTTCCAAATCTCCTTCTTCTGAAGAATTATTTTGCATATGCTGTAATCCCTTTTGACCCTCCCCTCGTGTCTCATTCTGTCAAAGAAAACGTTTAAGTTCCAGTTTTTGTGGGCAATCTGGTTTTAACTCAGTTGGTCCTGCGGATCTCCAAGGTGTCAAACTCAGAAATGTACTGAGCTATATGTTGGCTTATGAACAATAATGTGAGCCACACCAGTCAAAAAAGTTGCATTTGCATATGGAGAGAGCAGAGACATCATGAGGTGCAACTTATAACAACAACAACTTGCATTTATATAGCACCCTTTACGTGGAGCACTTAAAAGTGGCAGAACCTGACAGCATGTGAAGGGATTTGAAGACGAGTGAAAGGATCTTGAAATCAATCCGTTCTGCGATAGGGAGCCAGTGTATCCTTGGCGAGGACTGGTGTGATGGAGGTATGGAGTTTCGTGAGAATACGGGGAGCGGAGTTCTGAATCAACTCATATTCATTTAGATACATGGAAAATGGTTTGGGGGAATTTTGTGTTTAATATGTAACTCACAAAACATGTACCAATTGAGTATTATTCATTTTGCTGTATTATTCATTTTGCTGTATTATTCAGCTTAATATTATTTTAGTTGACTATTTTAATTGAAAATTCGAAAAGCCGGACTGGAGGATTTTTTTTTACCACATACGTGCAACTCGTTTAAACAGCCATGCACGCTCCTCTGTAGGTAAATTGTCAGCGTGAATTATCTGAGATGCATGCTTTCTGCAGAAGCCGAGGCGGCCGCAAATCACCTTTCATGAGCCGCATGTGTCTCGTGGCTCTATGGTTTGACAGCATTGGTATATGTAACAGTCCGTCTTGATATGCAGGTGGGGATGGTGGTGAGGAGGTTAGACTAAAAATATCACAATCAGTGCCCCACAAACAGTTGTGGATTGATGTGACCAATTTATTATTTTTTTCTTGAGGGATTACTACGACTAGAGGATACAAGGAACTGTGCAGCTTTATCTGTCATTAACATCGATGGGGTTTCCATTCAAAATAATAACATTTTGAATTATCTGGCTTCGAGACGTCTTAAAGCGCTTCATAGAATAATTAACTCTATGTTTTGCGGGTGATAGCGGCAGCCATTGCGCACAGCAGCGACCCACAAAAGTGGTGGATTAAGTGACCAAATGGTCATTATTATTATTCTTTGAAGGATTACCCCTGGAAAGCGATCCGGCAATCGATCAACAACCGAGTTCTTAGTTACCGCTGGATAAACGGAAGCTTGCGGAGTAAGGAAACTTAGCTGAGGCAGAATTAGCGTTGAGCTAAATAACCCGCAATCGGCCGACACATCTCAGGTAAAGTAGGATGTGGAGCCGGAGGGAGCAGCAGAAAGCATATTTATCAGTGGAGATAAATTTAGACTGAACTCGGGCTGAACCGATAGATCCAATTACTGTACAAATGGTAAGATGCCGAATACCTTCCAAGTCAACAAACCTCGGAGATTGGATCAATTACAGAATTGGGGTCTGCTCTGTTTTGTTGGTGTGGAAGTGACTCATGTGTGTGTGTATGTGGGGGGGAGGGGGATGTGGAGGGTGTGTGTGTGTGGAGGGTGTGTGGGGGGGGGGGGTGTGGAAGGGGGTGTGGAGGGTGTGTGTGTGTGGAGGGTGTGGGGGGTGTGTGTGTGGAGGTGTGGGGGGGGGTGTGTGGAGGGTGTGGGTGTGTGTGGCGGGTGTGGGGGGGGGGGTGTGGGTGTGTGTGGGGGTGTGGGTGTGTGTGTGTGGAGGGTGTGGGGGGGGTGTGTGGGGTGTGGGTGTGTGTGGAGGGTGTGGGTGTGTGTGTGTGGAGGGTGTGGGGGGGTGTGTGGGGTGTGGGTGTGTGTGGAGGGTGTGGGGGGGTGTGTGTGGGGGGTGGGGGGTGTTGTGTGGAGGGTGTGGGGGGGGTGTGTGGAGGGTGTGGGGTGTGGGTGTGTGTGTGTGTGTGGAGGGTGTGGGGGGTGTGTGTGTGGGGGGTGTGTGTGTGGGGGTGGGGGGTGTGTGTGTGGGGGTGGGGGGTGGTGTGTGTGTGGAGGGTGTGGGGGGGGGGGTGTGGAGGGTGTGTGTGTGGGGGGTGGTGTGTGTGTGTGTGGGGGGGGGGTGGGGGGGTGTTGTGTGTGTGGGGGGTGTGGGGGGGTGTGGGGGTGTGTGTGTGTGTGGAGGGGTGTGTGTGTGGGGGGGGGGTGTGGAGGGGTGTGTGTGGGGGGGTGGTGTGTGTGTGGAGGGGGGTGTGTGTGTGGAGGGGGTGTGGTGGGTGTGTGTGGGGGGTGGTGTGTGTGTGGAGGGGGTGGTGTGTGTGGGGGGGGGGTGTGGAGGGGTGTGTGTGGAGGGGGGTGGTGTGTGTGTGGAGGGTGTGTGTGTGGGGGGGGGTGTGGAGGGGTGTGTGTGTGGAGGGGGGGTGGTGTGTGTGTGGAGGGGTGTGGGGGGGGAGGGGTGTGGTGGGGGGGGTGTGGGGTGTGTGTGTGTGTGTGGAGGGGTGTGTGTGTGTGGGGGGGGGGGTGTGTGTGTGGAGGGTGTGGAGGGGTGTGTGTGGGGGGGTGTTGTGTGTGTGGGGGGTGTGGGGTGTGTGTGTGTGTGTGGGGGGGGGGGTGTGGAGGGGTGTGTGTAGGGGGTTGGTGTGTGTGTGGAGGGGTGTGTGTGTGGGGGGGGGGGGGGTGTGGAGGGTGTGGGGGGGGGTGTGGAGGGGTGTGTGTGTGGAGGGGTGGGATGTGCTGGAAGGAAGAGTTGCAATCCTCACTGGAGCACAGTAACTGCTGCAGTTAGCGATGCAAAGCTTTGGGAAAGGAGCGCACGTTATCCAAACCACTGACCCACGAGAGTGACGGAACCGCACCATTATTTTGGCCGATATTCCCATCAGTTTTCCCGACTGAACGCACAGCCAAAGCCGCCTCCCGGCTGCCAGGTCCCGACCTGTTACACTGTGTGTGAGTGTGTGTGTGTGTGAGTGAGTGTTTAGATCCAAAGACATTAATCGCTCTGATAAATAAAACACTCACACGGTCCGGTTGAGCTGTGAATGCAGTTAGTGTGTGCGATTGCATGTGTGTGTGTAGTGTGTGTGGTGTGTATGTATGTGTGTGTGTAGTGTGTGTGGTGTGTATGTAGTGTGTGTGGTGTGTATATGTATGTGTGTGTATGTATGTGTGTGTGTAGTGTATGTGGTGTGCGTGGTGTGTATGTGTTATGTGTGTGTATGTGTGTGGTGTGTATGTAGTGTGTGTGGTGTGTATGTAGTGTGTGTGGTTGTATGTAGTGTGTGTGGTGTGTATGTATGTGTGTGTATGTAGTGTGTGTGTGTGTAGTGTGTGTGGTGTGTATGTAGTGTGTAGTATGTGTGTGTGTGTGTAATCCTCCCACCATGTGTTTTGCCCGACGTCGATGTTGTGGTGTTGAGTGGGCGGACACTGCACCTCTCAACCAAACCCGAAACAGGGGGCGGGGGGGGGGGGGGGGGAGGGGCGAGAGTGCGACGTCACAATCGGAGGGAGGTCCCGCCCCTCGCAAAGCGGCGTGCGACTGGCTGGGCGGCCCGGGCGGCCGGCGAGGGGGGTGCGTTCCATTGGCCGAGACGGCCGCCTGTCAAAACACTTCCTCCTCCCTCCCCCCCCGCAATGTATCCATGTATGTATCCGCCAGCAGGTTAGGTGGTCACGGGGGGGGGAGAGAGCACAATACAGCGCTTGTCTCTGGGACTGACTGACGGGGAGTGACTGGGACTGGGACTGACTGGGAGGGACTGGGACTGACTGGGAGTGACTGGGACTGGGACTGACTGGGAGTGACTGGGACTGGGAGGGACTGGGACTGACTGGGAGTGACTGGGACTGGGACTGACTGGGAGTGACTGGGACTGGGACTGACTGGGAGTGACTGGGACTGGGAGGGACTGGGACTGACTGGGAGTGACTGGGACTGGGACTGACTGGGAGTGACTGGGACTGGGAGGGACTGGGACTGACTGGGAGGGACTGGGAGTGACTGGGACTGGGACTGACTGGGAGTGACTGGGACTGGGAGGGACTGGGACTGACTGGGAGGGACTGGGACTGACTGGGAGTGACTGGGAGTGACCGAGTTTGCTCAGCGCGGGGTTGGCGAAGTGGGACCTCATAATGGTACGGCAGAGGACAGACGTGACGCTTCATCCACTCGCTCTTTAAATGCTCCTTTCGTCGGCTCTTGTTTTTTTTTATTTGGGGGAGAGACAGAGAGAGAGAGCGAGAGAGAGAGAGAGAGAGAGGGGGACAGACAGACACAGACAGACAGACAGACATCTGCGGTGTACAGGACGGGGCAGTGCAGTGCAGTGCAGGGAGTGTGTGCGGTTGCATCGTCTTTTCTGGAAGAGGCGACGACTCGCAGAAGGTTTTTTTTTAAAAAAGGGAGAGATCAGAAGTGACTTTCCTTCCCTCCCCCTCCTGTCCCCTTCCCCCCCCTCTCTCTCTCTCCCCCTCCTCCTCCTCTCCCCTCCTCCTCCTCCTCCAGTCTATTTATGAAGTGACGAGGTAACTTTTTGTGTGTGTGTGTGTGTGTGTGTGAGTGCGATCTTATTATCGCTGTCTTATTTGGGAACCGATCTCTCCTCCTCCTGCGTTGCTCTTTTAATTTATTTTTGCTTTCCCTTTAAGAGGGAAAGAGAGAGAGACAGAGGGAGAGGGGGAAGGAGTGAGAGGAGAGAAGGAGAGAGAGAGAGAGAGAGTGAGGTGGGTGTGTGGAGGGGGGGGAGTTGGTGGTGGTGGTGGGAAGAGGAGAGGAGAGGGGAGAGGAGGGGAGGAGAGGGGGTTCGTTAACTCACCAGAGCCATGGCCGAGGCACCGACGCTGCAACAGGTCGTGGACATCGACCCCGACTTCGAGCCGGTGCCGCGGCCCCGCTCCTGCACTTGGCCGCTGCCCCGGCCCGACTTCAGCTGCGCCTCCTCCCCGGCCTCGGCGAAGCAGGAGGGGCAGAGCGAGTTCGCCCTGACCCCGGAGGGCAGCGGCGGCGGCGGCGGCGGAGGCGCCGGGGGGCGGGCGAGCGCTTCGGTGTCGCCGGCTCTGGTGCTGGAGGAGCAGCAGCCGCCGCCGCCGCCGGAGGAGAAGCCCCTGATCCTGGGGTCCGATTGCTGCCCCGACTTCCAGTGTCAGCAGCCGGAGGGCTGTCACCATCCACAGCATCAGCACCAACACCAGCACCAGCAGCAGCAGCAGCAGCAGCAGCAGAGCCCGGGGGCCGGAGCCCAGGTCACACCGGCCCAGAGGAAGAGCAGCTCGTCCCGCAGGAACGCGTGGGGGAACATGTCCTACGCCGACCTGATCACCAAAGCCATCCAGAGTTCCCCCGAGAAGCGCCTGACCCTGTCCCAGATCTACGACTGGATGGTCCGGAGTGTGCCCTACTTCAAGGATAAAGGCGACAGCAACAGCTCCGCGGGATGGAAGGTGGGAGCAGGAGGTGGCACTCACTAACGCCCGTCTAACGTTGTCTTTCTTTCTTTTTTTTTTCTTAACCCCCTCTCCTCTCCCCCTCTCCCCCTCCTCTCCCCCTCTTATTAATCGGTGTCGGTCATGTGGATTCGGTTCAACTTTCCCAAACTTGGGGGGTGTGTTTGCCAAAAAAAAAATGAATGCAAAAAAAAAAACAACCCCCACACACACACACACCACCCTCTTTTTTTTTTTTGGGGGGGGCTGCGGAAATCAAGGGGTTTGTGCTGTCCCCCCCCCCACTCCCCTCCATACAAAAAATATGTATCTGATTTTTAATCTGTTCTGTTAGATTCAATTCATTTTTTTGAACCCCACCCCCCCCCCCCCAAAAAAAAATGATATAGAATTCACGGTTTGTCGTAGATTTTAGTATTTTTTTCTCTCACTCTCTCTCTCTCTCTCTCTCGCGCGCGCGGGCGCACTTTTGAGGGCGCAAGACTGCCTCCAGGGTGGAAGGAAGTGCGATCCGGGAAGGACAGGAGTTCCTTCGCGGACAGCTACGTCCGTCCGACTTTTGACAATTCTCCGGGTTGCAAGGATTCTTCTTCCTACGTAGGTAATCGTGGAATTACACAGCACAGAAGGAGGCCATTCGGCCCATCGTGTCTGTGCCGGGCTCTTCGAACAGAGCTATCCAATTCCACCCCGCTCCCCCGCTCTCTCCCCATAGCCCTGCAAACTTGTCCTCCCCAAATAACGATCGACTTCTCTCTTAAAAGTTGTTATCGAATCGGCTTCCGCCGCCCTTTCAGGCAATGCATTCCAGTGTGTGAAACAATTTTAGGTCTGAGTGACCCAGCGCGGGGTACTGTACCTCGCGTGTGCGTGTGTGTGTGCGTGTGTGCGCCATCCAGTCCGCACACGTATTGAAATTGCATCTTTCAGAAGGGATAGACCTGCAGATTTATCACTATTTTTTAAGAGAAAGAAAAGATATACATTTCCCCTGTGTGATCGAAACAGCGCAAGCGTACACTTGATGATAATAATAATACTAATAATAATAATGATGATGATGATGATGATGATAGCACTTGATCTAAGAATCATGGAATTGTTTAAAAGAAATGCAAACACTATAGAATCAATCAAATACAGACCCCCTTGGAATCACTGTCCAGACTGGGATACTGTACTCTGACTAAACTGTCTCTCGGGCTGTCGCTTGTTCTCTTTGAAGTAACTTGTAAATAAAGAGGGAGCTTTGGGGGGGTTGTTGGGGGGTTGGTGGGGTGGGGGGGTGGGGGGTCCCAAATGAGGATTAATATAAGCTGTGAACCCGGTTCGTGGATTGTCAGTAAATCGATATTGATTGACTTGTGTCCCAGGTTTTCAAACCCCCCCTCAAAGGGATTTTTCATAGATCGGGATCAGCGGTGCACTGCTCTGGTTGGGCTGTACAGCAGAGACTGTGTGTGTGACTGTGTGTGTTTATGTGTGTGTTGGTGTGTTTGTGTGTGTGACTGTGTGTGTTTATGTGTGTGTTGGTGTGTTTCTGTGTGTGACTGTGTATGTATATGAGTGTGTTTGTATGTGTGTATGTATATGTGTGTGTATGTTTGTGTGTGTGTGACTGTGTTGGTGTATGTTTGTGTGTGTGTGCGACTGTGTTGGTGTATGTTTGTGTGTATGTTTGTGTGTGTGTGTGACTGTGTTGGTGTATGTTTGTGTGTGACAGTGTTGGTGTATGTTTGTGTGTGTGTGTGTGTGTGTGTGACTGTGTGTCTGTGTGACTGTGTGTATGTTTGTGTGTGTGTGTGACTGTGTTGGTGTATGTTTGTGTGTGTGTGTGTGTGACTGTGTGTCTGTGTGTATGTTTGTGTGTGTGTGTGTGTGTGTGTGTGTATGTTTGTGTGTGTGTGTGTGTGACTTGGTGTATGTTTGTGTGTGTGTGTGTGTGTGACTGTGTGTGTATGTTTGTGTGTATGTTTGTGTGTGTGTATGTTTGTGTGTGTGTGTGTTTGTGTGTGTGTGACTGTGTGACTGTGTGTGTATGTTTGTGTGTGTGAGAGTTGGGGAACATTCTTCGCTTCTCGTAAATGACATTATTTTTGTAAAAAAAAAGCTACTGAGAGCCTCTGATCTGATCTGTGAGGAATCGGGTTACACGTTGGAAAATGGAGCAAATGTCAACAGAGTTCTTGTTAATTGTCTGTGGGGTTTTCCCCGTGAAATGTTGGCTGATGTGTGGCACAGGTACATCCCCGGGGGGGGGGGGGTCCGGGGGGGGGGGTCCTGGGGGAGGGTCCTGGGGGGGAGGGTCCTGGGGGGGAGGGTCCTGGGGGGAGGGTCCTGGGGGGAGGGTCCTGGTCCTGGGGGGAGGGTCCTGGGGGGGAGGGTCCTGGGGGGGAGGGTCCTGGGGGGAGGGTCCTGGGGGGAGGGTCCTGGGGGGGTCCTGGGGGGGTCCTGGGGGGGAGGGTCCTGGGGGGAGGGTCCTGGGGGGGGGTCCTGGGGGGGAGGGTCCTGGGGGAGGGTCCTGGGGGGAGGGTCCTGGGGGGGTCCTGGGGGGTCCTGAGGGTCCTGGGGGAGGGGTCCTGGGGGGAGGGTCCTGGGGGAGGGTCCTGGGGGGGGAGGGTCCTGGGGGGGGTCCTGGGGGGTCCTGGGGGGGTCCTGGGGGGAGGGTCCTGGGGGGGGGGTCCTGGGGGGGCAGTAAGACTGGGGTTCCGGACGCTGTTCATTTTAAAAGTAAATCACTGTTAATGAACGTTGTAAACTCGGGCAATGCCGAGCGTTTGGCACTCGCTGCCCAGTCCTGAACTCCACACACCACTGGGGGTTAACTTAGCGGCGGTCACACCGCCCCGTAACCCCCACTCCCCCCCACACCCACACACACTCCCCCACACCCACCCCCAACACACACTCCCCCACACCCACACCCCCACACACACACTCCCCCACCACACCCACACACACACTCCCCCAACACACCCACACACACACTCCCCCCAACACACACTCCCCCACACCCACACCCCCAACACACACACACTCCCCCCACACCCCCAACACACACACACACTCCCCCCCACACCCACACACACACTCCCCCCCACACCCACACACACACTCCCCCACACCCACACCCCCAACACACACACACTCCCCCCACACACACACACACCCCCCACACCACACACACTCCCCCCCCACACACACACTCCCCCCACACCCACACACACACACTCCCCCACACCACACACACACACTCCCCCACACCCCCCAACACACACACACACTCCCCCCACACCCCCCCCCAACACACACACACACTCCCCCCAACACGCACACACACTCCCCCCACAACACACACACACTCCCCCCCCCCCCCAACACACACACCATACTCCCCCCCACACCCCCACTCCCCCAACACACACACACACACTCTCCCCACACACACACTCCCCCCACACACACCCCCACTCCCCCAACACACACACACACACTCTCCCCCCACACACACCCACTCCCCCCCCACACCTCCCAACACACACACACACGTGTTGTCAGTGCGCAGTTCGGGAAGGACTCGGGATTGTCGGCGGCGAAATATTCGCGTGTGATTTACTATTTAAAGGGTGCGGTGCGGTGCGGTGGTCGTGACGTGGGTCCCGGCGGAGGGACCGGGAGAGGGGCCGCCACCTGTGTCTAAGTCGTCACGGGAAGGACGGGGGGAACTTTACACATATATATATATATATATATATATATAAAGAAGTTATTGCTCAATGTTGAAGCAGCAGAAGCTGTCGGTGAATCAGCGTCGGGGGGGGCGGGCGATGGGGAGGGCGGGGCGATGGGGGGGCGGGGCGATGGGGGGCGGGGCGATGGGGGGGCGATGGGGGGGTGGGGCGGCGCTGATCACACGCCGATGTCACTCAGGCCGCGCCCTGAGCCCCGTGACGTCCCCCGTCACCTCCCCCTCCCCCTCCCATTGGCCGAGGCGCGTCACTCGCGTGAGGTCACAATGGGCCGCGCCGCCGCTGATTGGGCGGGAGGCGCTGTCCATCAGCCGCTTGGCAACGTTTGTGGCGGGAGAGGGGGGGGGGCGGGGGAGCGCGGGATCACCTGACACTGACTGGTTCATTGACAGAAACCGAGGCTGATCCCCCACTGCCCCTCACCCCCTCTCCTGGTGTCCCCCCCAGTGTGTGTTTAGGGGGGAAGCAATTTGTGACAGGTTTTGTGCCCAAACAGATTCCTTTTTTTGTTTGAGTATATATTATATATATATATGTTTGTTTATAAATATAATATTCAGCACCAGAGAAATCTACAGCAAACACAACATCTTCTGTTGCACATTCCCCCCCACTCCCCCCCCCACTGTGTGAGTGTAGTGAGTGTAGTGAGTGAGTGTGTGAGTGTGTATAGTGAGTGAATGTGTGTATAGTGAGTGTGAGTGTATAGTGAGTGAGTGTGTATAGTGAGTGAGTGTATAGTGAGTGAGTGTATAGTGAGTGTGTGTGTATAGTGAGTGAATGTGTGTATAGTGAGTGAGTGTATAGTGAGTGTGAGTGTATAGTGAGTAAATGTGTGTATAGTGAGTGAATGTGTATAGTGAGTGAGTGTATAGTGAGTGTGAGTGTGAGTGTATAGTGAGTGTGAGTGTATAGTGAGTGAGTGTATAGTGAGTGAATGTGTGTATAGTGAGTGAGTGTGTGTAGTGAGTGTGTGAGTGTATAGTGAGTGAGTGTATAGTGAGTGTGTGTGTGTGTAGTGAGTGAGTGTATAGTGAGTGTGTGTGTATAGTGAGTGAGTGTATAGTGAGTGTGACTGAGTGTGTGAGTGTACAGTGAGTGTGAGTGAATGTGTGAGTGTGTGTATAGTGTGTGTGTGTGGGGGTCACAATGTTTTTAATGCTAATGCAGAATAGAAGCTCATTTGACGTTTCCAACCAATCGTAGCCTTTTGTTGATCATAAAAAAAGTACAATCTCTCTCTTTCTCTCTCACACTCTCTCTCTCTCTCTCACACACACACACACACACACAGCAGCAGCAGCAGTTAGCGGAACCGGTTCGTTATTTTTACATCTTCCGGCAAAACAGCCACAATAATAAAAGCGTGTGATGCATTTCCTTATAGGTTGGAAAATAAACACGTTTCTTTTTTTTTGCAGAATTGACTCATTTGAACTTTTGAATATTTGCGCAATCGCCAGTCAGCCTGGAACATAAACTGTGCTTGTAAACACGGGGATTACCTGTGTGCTCAGGTACAGTAAATGCAAAAAAAAAAACATCCTGCTCACTGGGTTTGAAACCGTGGCAGGTGCAGGTAGAGATGGTTCCAGATGAAATCACTTGTGAAATGTTTTTTTATTTGGGGTGGGGGGGAATCAGTGTAATCTCACTAACCTTCTCCCAAACCACGACATAGCAATACATGAATGAAACTCTTGTCCGACTGACTGTTTAAAATATTCTGCTCATCTGGAGAATGAGTCAATCTGGACTTTTGCATCGCTCACCCCCTCTCTCCCTCCCTTTTAGCCACGAAGCCGTGTAACTGAGTACTAATTCGGTGGCCAGGTTATACCAGTTCAATACGACTCGATAATACCGATGGTTATCTTTCGGTAATTGTAGCTGTCAAATATTTACACGTTTACGCTGTCTTCGTGAAATATTGCAGAACGGTAAATACACTTGAATTGTATTTCGCAGGATTCAAGATATTATCATTCATTTTTACAAAGGCAGCTTTGTTCTGATCTCAACCAAGTAACAATTAGAAAGTCTAATGATGTTTACATTAGTTGGATATTTACTGTGCTGAACGCCACTATTGAATGTAGACTTTTATTTTGGAAGCCATTGATTTGGTTTGTATCGATGAGGTATTTTAGTGTGTATTTATGGTCAAATGCCTTGCGAAATTCACATGACAGATCGAATCTCTTGTGGAGTGACTGTTCACATTTTAATATGTAGAAGTATATCATGTGGAACCAACTACATTATGGGGCATTTGGCCCAACTAGTCCTTGTTGTTGTTTATACTGTACTTCAATCATGAACCTCCAATCATCCTCCCATCCAATATTAGCCCTCTATTCCATCTTACTCGTGTAAGATTCATACTTTTCAATCTCTATCAGGACCCCTAACAATTATTTCAGGGAAAATTTACTTCTTTACGTTTGTGTCTTATTTGTCTGGATATGAAGCCAAGGACTCCAATTCCATAAACATGCTGTAATACTGTATTATTATACCTCTACACATCTGATAGACATGGTAAAGTTAATATCAGTTATATCTTATAGGTAGAAAAGCTTTCGTGTTAATGAATAGCACAGAATTAGTGTGCTAGTTGCAAATTGGCATTGTAAATGAAGTTTGTGGTGTCGGTTTTACCCAGTTGATAGAACTCTCACTTCTGATTCAGAAAGTTGTGGTTTAAGCCTTACTTTGGGATTTGCTGCTAGTTTCTAGTGCAGTGCTGGGGAGTGTTGCATTGTTTGAGGTACCGTCCTTTGGATAAGGCATTAAGTCCTGTGTGCCTGTTCAGGTGAATATTAAACATCCTATGCCAACACACTATTTGGAAGCCATTTCCCAATGCCCTGACCAACATTCCTTCTGATAAAATTAGTCATAGTCACTTCATGGCTGTATGTGGGACATTGCCCCGTGCAAATTAACTGTTGTATTTGCCGACACGTAAAAATTCAGTCACCGTACTTCATGGTCATATTCACGTGAAGAGCCTTGAGACGTTTGACAAAGTGCTCAGGCACTATATCAAAAGCAAGAATTATTACTAGAGTTGTGAAAGATAGTTGTTTGTTGCGTTACTGCCATTGATATTATCTGAAGTTAATGGAATTTATGCTGATTCATTTTATGACTCAGCCAAGTTAGAGATTCTGACAGTAGGGGTCTCTGATCTACTTGCTCTGCTGTTCCGTCTCCAGTTTCTTTTTGTTTGTGATTGATTGTGTGATTGGATAATGTTTACAAATTCTTGGAGATTAAACCAGAGAGCACAGTTCCTTCTTCTTTATATATATATATATATATATACGCGTGTGTGTGTCAGAGAGATTAGCAGCAATAGGAAATTGGGCTCACCTTGTATTGTGAAATATTTTTAAAGTTCTTGTAAGTCTCTCAAGTGTTCTCATTTTAAACACCACAGAAGAATCAAAAGTCTCCTTTTCCTTCAGAGAATACCGCGAGCTAAGAAAGATTTTCTTGGTTACAGATTTACCAAAAAAAAACATATTGTGGGACATCAGCTGACTGAAAACTGTATCTGTTACAAAAAGGGCAGCAGATTTTGTGGTTAAATGATTGCAAAATTATGGTAATGAAACTTTTGATTGCAAGCCAGGGTGATGGGAAATGCAGAAGGAAAGAGAACTTAACGAAAACACAATCGTCACAATACTTCAACCGGTGGAAAATATATCATTTTGCGAGTTTAAGTGAGAATGAATGACCAAATCAGACTGTAAATAAGCCCTTTGCTTTGACTGATTAAATGATGACTGAAGAATGATTATTCTAACTTGATCAGTATAACACAGTAAGAACTATTAGATATTTTATTTGTGGATCATGTTGTATATTTCTATAGCTGCCCTATCTTCAATAATTGTTACATCATGAATACTGCCTTGTTGGTCCTATTGATTTGTATATTTACTGAGTTATAGGACGGTTCATTAATATAGGTGAAAGCAATGCAAACATAATATTTCAAATACGATTTTACCAAACTTCCAAATATTGAAATATTCATTAAGTATGAACAAGAAGCTTTGCAAGAATGACTAAATCTTGTCAGTGTTGAACAAATATGTCTTGGGGGACCTTTCTATAAAGATATATAAAAATCATAATAATCCTTGCATTTCACATTGGGAGGAAAGCTTCACGGGATTTACTGCAAACGGCGGTGACTGTGTATTTGTTAGGTGAGTGCGGCAGCCAGTTTGCACACAGCAATGTCCCACAAACAGCCATGAAGTAAATGACTAATGTTATCTGGAAGATTGTTGAGCAGGATCTTGGCAGATTCTGAACAAAGGATAGCAGTAGCAAGGATTCTGTGTTCAGTTAGGTAATAGCTCGATGCTGTAATGGGAAGGTGGTAAAAATTAATATGTGGCAGGCTGATATCACCTTAGGCAATACTATTGCTCCTCAGCAAGGTATAAGCCAGAACAGCTCCCAACAAGTTAATGATAATAAAAATAATGATAATCCTTGCATTTGACATAGCGCCTTGTCACGTCTTGGAGACGTCTCAAAGCGCTTCACAAAATATACTTTGAAGTGAATTGACTATATATTTTGTGGGTGAAATATGCATCTAAGGTAGTATGTTTATTGCTGGTTGTTGCCCTGATTTTTGTGGTCTATGGAGTATTAATAACACTGGCAGTCTAGTGGTCAGACAGTAGCGTTGATATTTTGGAAGGAGATCAAATGTGCTATTTTCCATCCAAAACTCTATTATAACCTTATAATTCGAATAGTGCCAACTGCCTTTTAAATCTACTTTTACTATTGTTCACTCATCAGGTACTTTGGGATCGATGCAAAATAACTGTATTGTGTTCAGTTTTAGTGCAAGTACTTTGCTGCCTAGTTGTGTGTTTTTTGCTCACGCTACATGGATTGTAGCCACAGATGTCACTGGAAGCTGATGAGGGCTCGTGGAATCATCAGAAGGTTATCTCAGAATAACGTTCATGTAGATCTCGTAGAAATAAGGCTGTGTGGGTTTTTGGGGATCATGATATTGTGGTGAGAGGGAGAGAAGTAGAGAAATATAATTTCTTTGTGTTCTAAATGTCAGGTTGCAACTTCAGTCAAAGGCAGCAGCGTTACTAGGAATGTTGGCTGCAGTGAGTCATACTGTCTGTGTTTCGGTGGTTTAAATAAGCACAAAAGAAATGCTTTGTCTTATGTGATTCTTATGAGTAATAATTCAGTGACTGTATTCAGGTAATCGTGCTTCTCGTCTCGTTCCCATCACTAATCTTTGGGGACAGGAACTTTGGTTCTCTCCAGCTGAAGTGAACTCATTTATAACTTCTACTTCCCAGCACCCATGAATGCATTTGTGGAGTCCTGTAGGGTATTGGTTGGAGCACTTGCCTTGCAAGCGAAAGGTTCGATTCCCAGGCAGGGTGAAACTTAGGCAAGTCTCCTTACTCCACATGCCTCTGTTTATCTAGCAATAAGTGGGAGCCCAGTTGTTAGTCGATTGGCGGATCGCTTTTTCCGTGGGTAACAATCCCTTCAAACAAAAGTACTTTGGTCACTCAATCCATGAATGCTGTGTGCATTTTGGCTGCCGCATTTTGCCAACAAATTATACAGTCAATTCACTTTACAGTATATTCTGTGAAGCGCTTTGAGACATCTCGAAGATGTGATAAGATATATTAAATGCAAGGATTATTATGATACATAACTGCCCACTCCAATACACATGGCGAGGAAGCTCCATTTTTCCTCCTCATCTGGTGTTCTCTGGCTTCATTCACCACCGCTATGAATGATATTTTTCTTGGCAGCACCCTATGTACAAATGCAACAAGACTTGCAAATTAAACACAGACATAAATATGGGTCGAGAAGCTCCCATTTGTTTTCAGGTTATGGTTATCGTGGAAACCGCTCATCCTCTAATTTGGTTGCCCAAGAGATGTTGGTTGGTTGGTGGCTTGCTTGCTAATGTTTCATTTGGTTATCAATCAGCTTTATGAATGGAACTGGGTTGACCTGGCTTGGTTCCAACCCGATAACAGGGCACCTTTTGCCGCCACACAGTTGAACCCTTTAAGAATTGTTTCGAGATTGAGTGATGGTGCGCACACTTCTAATACAATAAGAAAGCAAAAGTCATTTGTCAAGTTAAGACCTTTCCTTCCATAATCCACAAAGTAGATACTACTGGAATTCCAATGGTAATTGAGTATTTTGTCCCAAACACTCTCCATCTCCACAACCTTGGCCTCTTTCCCTTCATCCACATGGTTTTTCTCCTCCCCTCAACCTCACCTTGATCTATCGGTAATTACCTCTATATTCTTCACACTGTTCTCGTAGCTTGAAGGAAATTTGCTTTCCAGGAAGTATCAATGATGTGGACTTTGAAGGAACAGGCTTAAAATCACCAAGTAGCCTCTTGCCATTCCATGATTTCTTGATTGTGTTAGAAGCAGATGCATAATACAGTTGTTTCTGTGAAGGAGTTCTGTTGCAGCATTTGTTGGGCGTTCACTTATCCAATTTTCTGCAGGTTTTAGTTGGGTTTCACAAACTTGCAGTTGTAGCAAACCGTTTAATTAATTGTACGTTTAAAACATAATAATTGATCCAATGTGCAGTGCAGCATTATGTTCAGTTGGATCATTTATTCACAACTCATTTTGACTTTGAAATACTCAGATGACTCGACTAGCTCAAAATTGGAATCTGTGGCTTCATACCTGCTTCTTTTTGCCTATAATCAGGTGAACTTATCTCTTTCAGGGGCAGTTTTATCCTTTTAGCAGTTCCACCCACATAACCTCAGCAATGTCCCATACTTACTCACTGATGATTTGACTCATCCTACATTCATTACATATCTGTAAAGTGCATCTCATTAATCACTTTTAAGGACTTGTTTGAGAACTGCAAGGCATCTGCCAAATTGGTTTAAGTAATAACTAATGTTTTGCTTGAATGGATGACACTTTTGACCAACACAACTAAAAGTGAAATTTTCCTTTCAGAGAATTTGATTTTAGGAGTTTTTGTTAACAGTTTTCCTCAACTTTGAGAGCGAGTGTATTTTAATCAGAGTACTCCTTGCAGTTGATATAGTACCTCTCACATCAAGGGGATGTGTCAGAGCGCTTCACAGGATTTACTGTAAAGTATAGCGTCTCTACAGTTTGCATACAGTGATGTCCAACAAACGTATAACTTAATATCTCATCCAAAGGGCAGCACCTCCAACAATGTTCCACGTTGTAGTGTTAGCCCAGTCCTTGTGTTCAACATCCTGATGTGGAGTTTAAACCCCTGACCTTCTGACTCCGAAGCAAGAGGACTACCAACTGAGCTAGGCTCATGGTAACATCTGCGCAGGTCCATTCACATATAATAATAATCCTTGCATTTGATGGAGCGCATTATCACGTCTTTGAGATGTTTCAAAATGCTTCACAGAATACACTGCAAAGTGAATTGACTATATTTTGTGGGTGAAAGAATAGGAACAATGACTTGAGAAATGTGAGCTTTACGAAAGGACTCCCATCTGCCTGCCCCGAGAAAATGAGCTAAGTGTCTGATACAACCGAAACAAGGTGGGTATCAGAATCTTTGAGATCAGAAAGCAGTAAAGTCTCAAACGTGGTTCCAGGATTGTTCAGGAACATTTTTCCCATTTTATCCATTTCACTGTTAAGATCGCTCAAACTCGACAAACTAATCGCCGTGTGGAATTGTAGGTGTAATCACGTGCACTATTCATGGTGCAGCCAGTGCGTTTGTAATCTTGCAAGATAAAGAAGACATTTGGACAAATGTTAATGTTTCATGGTGAGGGATAAGAAAAGATAAGAGGAACGACGCAGGATTTCCATTAGATATTGCAGGAATTTAACATTTTAAGTTACACCTCTAGAACGGTATCTACATATCTACGTGGAGTCCTGTAGCTCAGTGGTTAGAGCACTCGCTTTGCAAGTGAGAGACCTGAGTTCAATTCCAGGCAGAGGGCGAAACCTTGGGCAAGTTTCCTTACTCCACACAGAGCCTAATAATAATCCCTCCAAAACCAAAAACAATATAAATTGGTCATTTTCAATCTACGACTGTTTGTGGGACATTGCTGTGCGCAATTGGCTGCCGCGTTCGCCCACAAATATACAGTCAATTCACTTTACAGTGTGTTCTGTGAAGCGCTTTGGGACGTCCTCCCGACGTGAAAAGCGCTATATCAAATGCAAGGATTATTATTATTATTATTACATGAAGAGTCTTATATAAATGCAAGCTGGCTTTTTGAAGTGTTGGTAAAGTATGTGAAAATCCTGACTTTGCCTATTAAAATACATTTCGAAACGGGATCTCCGACTGCTTAAGCTGTTTTGTTGGTAATTTATGTACATCCAGCCTAGCTGTGTGTTGCACTTTGCAAGTTACGAAGTGGGTTGTGTTTCAGGCGAGGGTGGATGGTTCATATCTATGTGGTTGGAAGAGTATTTTCTTACGAAAGGAGACCAAAAAAAAAAAAAAATTCCCCCACACACACACATACAATGCCCTTGTCCTGAAGTGGGAGAGAACCCATGCAGAGGAGCGAGTCTTTTGACTGGTTTTGTCTTGTTATAAGATTTAGGTTTATAAAATGGTGAAAATCCTTCTTGAACCTCCCGGGCATTGGCTGCCATCCAGTACTTCACTCAAGCAGCCATTCTTCGTTTGTGAACTTAGACAGTGAGTGTGTTGTCAGACTGCTCAACTATGCGAAGCGTCACAGCCAAACCCTTATGCTGTTCTCACTCTATGCCTATCCTTGCAAACGTTCTGGAGGGAGGGGGAGGCGAGGGGATGGTGGGGGGGGAAATCAATAAATAACAATCAGGAGCAGTCTTGTATCTCAAGAACTGTAGAAAAACGTTTTTAAGCCAACACTGAATTTAAGTACGCACCAAAATTCTGCTACCATCTTAAGGTTTGAAGGCTGTGGTCGTAAGATGTTTTGGGCTATTAATAAAATCCGAAAAATGCTTGAAATTGATCAACTAAGCGTTGTCGATCAGAGTCTAAAGGAAAAAAAGATCAGGATGTCAGGCGCTCCCTTTAAGTGGCAAATCCTTTATTCGAACAGAACACACAGTGTGAAAGCGTCACATTCAAATCATTAGCCTCTCTTCCAATTTCTGTACAATCCATTTCTGCCCTCTATTTATCATTTCCTGCATCTTCGTTCATAGCATTTGGTTTGGACTTTTTTTTATTATGGATGTACAGTAACATACAAATGGTGAGCAGCTGTTCAAACTCTATTGACGTGATTGTTTAAAGTGATTGTGATTTCAGGTTATCTCCAGGGAGGATGGGTTGGTGCATAGGTGATCTTTGCAGAATTAGCTGGTTAACGAGATGATTGCAGAATTATCTGTCTTGGTTAGAACTTTTCCAGGCAGCTCCAAGGGCCACAACAACAACAACAAATTACATTTGTACAGCACCTTTCACGTCGGAAAGATGTCCCAAAGCGCTGTGTATATTTTGCCAGAATTTTGATGCTGTTTTGTACATGGAAAGTGATGGGAATGTGGAATTCTCTGCTGCTGTTGAAGCAGAATCCTTAAATTCTTTTAAGAGGGAATTACTGTAGACACATAGTAGATGCTTGAAAAAGAAGAATGTTAATGGCTATGGGGGGGCGAGCAGCAGAGTGCCATTAGATTAACGAACACTCTGAGATCTGTGTGAAGGACGCTATGTAAATGCAAGTTGTTGTTAGGTTGAGTGGCTCCCAAGGCAAAATATACACCAATGCGAATTTGAAGGACTGAATGGCTTGTTTGAACACGCTGACATTCTGACTATATGATGTACGTGACCTTGTTTAACATGTCCACCCGCTAAATCTCATGATGGAGAGGCAGTTTGGAATTGATCTGAAATATATCTGGCAATTTGTGTTGCATTGAATTAATAACTGGTTTAGTTAGTATGATACTGCTGAACTGAAGCACAGGCCTTAACAGATTCTATCATAAACCCCCTGCGTGAGTTATACAATGCTTTTGTTTCACTTCTCCTTTAATTTTCCCAACAAAATGTTAGTTTCACTTGCCCCCCCATCTCCCAACCACAGAAAAAACTGGCTTGACCTTAAACTTGTGGTTCTTTTCACAAAGTGGATTGCAGGAAATGTTATTTTTACCATAATTCTTGGGTTTGCTATAGCGCCTTTCTCAAACGGAGGACACGTCAAACCACCTCACAAGATTTACCGTAAAGTGTATTTTGTAGGCGTAAGTGCAGCACGGATCCACTTATTAGGAAGAAGCCATAGAGTAGCATATGTATTTGGTCATAGGCTTATGGAAATCTAATCTTGTAGCTCAGTGGTTAGAGCACTCGCCTCGCAAGTGAGAGGACCTGGGTTCAATTCCCGGCAGGGCGAAACCTTAGGCAAGTTTCCTTACTCCACATGTCTCCATTTACTTAGCAGTAAGTAGCAACCTGTTGTTAGTTGATTGGGGGATCACTTTTCCAAGGGTAATAATCCCTTTAAAAAAATGAAATAAAAATAATTTGGTCACTCAATCCACAACTGTTTGTGCGCAATTGCTTCTGCGTTTCGCCCACAAAATATACAGTCGATTCACTTTACAGTATATTCTGTGAGGCGCTTTAAGATACCTCGAAGATGTGATAAGGCACTATATCAAAGGCAAGGATTATTATTATTAATTCAGCTCTTTGCAGCTGAACCTGCTCCGAGGAGACATGCCTACTGCAATAACAATGAACAGGTGCGCAGCTTTCCAAGAACAAAGGACGTGTCCTGAAACCAGCGAGTCAAAGTACTGAGCATTGTGCTGTCCAGTTGCTAATTTTAGTTCCTTTTTCTCCTGATGGCTCAGGATACAGCAATTTTGAGTGTGATCTGTCAGGACATAGTAACGTGTTCATCGTAATAATAATAATGCTCCTTGCGTTTGATACATCACCTTATCACGTCGTTTGTGTGAGCGAAACACCGCAGCTAATTGGGCACAGCAGTGTCCCACTAACAGTCATAGATTGAGTGACCAAATTATTATCATTCATTTACATTCTGTGCTTTTAAAATGGATGGAATTTGTAGTGATAATAAATGTGGTGAAAATGGGTTTACGAGTCTGAGACGATGGCATCCCAAGAAAATCCCTGGAACATTTGAGTGAGTTGGAAGACTGGAAGAAGGTATTATGTGCTTTTCAAGAGGACTTTTGATCAAGTGACCTCCTAGAAATTGGTGGCAAAGGTGTGGACTCTGGATTTTCCAGAGAGCGATAAAGTGGTTCAAGCTATTGAAGCGACTAGAAGAGGGGTAGATGATTGCCAAGAGACGGTGTGTATGCTGAGGTAGAAAGGACGTTCCCAGCACTCAGCAGTCGATCTCAGTTTTCTACAGATTGCAAGAGGATTGAAACGACCGCTGATGGCACTAAATTGTGTGTTGGATGTCAAAATGCACAGTGTGAGCAGATTGCTTCAAAGCAATTAGCTTTGACTGCAAGTGGTCCCATTGTGATAGTTGGTAATGGATCAGAAACATAATTTTTGAATAGCCTTTTGACGAAGCATCTGCAGGATAACAAATAGTGATTTAATTGGAGCAGCAAAAAGCTTACAACAACTTGCATTTATATAGTGCCTTTCACGCCGACTGCATCTCGGAGCGCTTAACAGAACATTGCACCCAAGAATCATTTTCTTTCGGTCAGACATTTTTTTTTCATTTATATTTTTTAATACCGTCAGTAGGCTTTTATTTCATTTTGTCAATTGCACTGTAATTGGTGGACAAGCTTTGTTGTGGATTGTGGGCAAATACATACTTAAAAAAAAAGTCAAGTTCTGTGAGGCGTGATGTGAACTTAGCCAATGAAAAGATAATGCTAAATATAATATTAATCCTTGGATTTGATATAGCCTTAGCACGTCTTTGCGATGTCTCGAAGCTCTTCACTGGATATAATGTAAAGTGAATTGAGTGTAAATTTTGTGGGCAAAATGCGGCTGCCCATTGCGCACAGCAGTGTCCCACAAACAGTCCTGGTTATACACAGGTTATAAAGAAACATTGTGGAAAGATTCAAATAACCAAATATAGAACTGTTAAGCCAAGAATGACATATGTACCAAATACGCTGCACTGTCTCTAAGGATGCGTGTTCGTTCTGGTGCTGAACAGAAGGATGTTGGCAATGTTGTCACGCATTTCTTACTGTGCTGTGCTGCTTACCTTGCAGCGAGTTGTTGGTACCTGCTCTGCTCTCTGCCTAGTGAAGGCTCTTATCTGCGCGTGTCATGATGTTTCCAGAGGACCTCAGTTTGCTTTCCTAGGTCCCAAAGGCTTGGCTCTTGCCAATTTTTGCCCAAGGTCTCTCGGTTTAGGTGAGGAGAGCTCATGCCTCAGGGGAGAGAGTGCGATCTCCATACCAAACAAAGGGAAATTTCCACACACGTGTGACACTCTTAAAAAAAATTCCGGTTTGGAGACTCTTAAAGCATGGCGACAGGCTATCCGTGTGCCAAATACTTGGCTGAACAAAAAATATTCCACATCCTTTCGAGTTGCTTTGCACGATTGTGACTTTCCCCCTTTCCCCCACGAGCTGCCGTAAATAAATGAACTTTGCAAGCTCAAGTAGTCGAAGTCTGAAAACGATACCTTATCAATTAATAATGTGGCCGTTCACTCAAATGTGGACTACTATGAATTAATTTTCTTGGACAGAGGAGGAAATTTGTTCTCTTTCTAGTTTTTAATGAACTGGATTTACTGGAGTACTGTACTGACAGTTTGCGTCTTTAGACTTAAGAGGCCTCGCTTTAACATACCGCTCTATCAGTGTAAGACAGGACTTCCTGGTTAGATTTTGTGTTGGAGGAAGTCTGCCATTACCTCTACAGTGAGTCATTCATTCTCCAGCACTCAAGATTTTGACTCAGGATGCGCCAAGTATTTTACTCAATGGAAATGTTTTTTTTCAACCAGGATATGTCTTGCAAAAGGGCTTTGAATAATGGATTTTCAACGTGAACGGGGAAAGCTTTTTAAATTGGCTTTTCAGGATTCGGGGTGTGCAGGTGGTAGCAGCACTTTCGCTAAATGTTTACCTTTAGTAGATGGTATGAATATTGAAATAAACTTACCCCGAAAGGTTTAACAATTGGAAGGTTTGGCCCGAGAATGGAACTCTTTTGTCTTCCTTAAATTCATTTTTGGTTCTAAATATTCCCACCTCCATTTCTTTTCCTCCCTCCCTTCCCTCTCCCACCCACAACTTTTTTAAAAAGTCCATTTAAAAAATTCTCCTATTAACCAAGAGAAGTTTTTTATAGATATATATATAATATATTATATATAAAAAAACTTCTCTTGGTTAAAAGTAGATTTTTATATATTTTTATATATATTATACATAATATGTATTGCTTAAAATTTTGAAATAAGTTGGCTCAAAAAGCTTAGACCAGCCTGTTTCGCTTCGTAGAATTTTAGTTATCGCACGATTGAATTTTTTTTAAAAAAATTGCATTCTTTTGATGTTACAGAGCTCTTTAGAGAATTGTTCTGCCATCTTTCACCTTTGCTTTGCTTGCATTGGACTGCAAGTAAAAGTTGCATAAGTCTACAAATTGTGTAATCACCAAAGTCATACATCTATCCAAGTCCCATTAAAATATTTATATTATCACAATAATAATAATAATTCTACACACGTTTGGCATAACTCATACTTTGCATAAGTCATATTAAATGTATGGTCCCAACTGATATGACTAATGTGAGGTTAACTGTACTTGAATTTGCTGCTCTTTTCTACACTTGTGTCCTGTAAAATGTTCACAATGAAACCCATGTTCGTTCAGCTGATAAAGTGACTTCTGAGAGCTCTGAATCAGTTAGTGGTTTTCGAATGAGTAAGGTTTTGAATAAGTGCACCAGAAAGCATTACTGCAATTAAAAGCTTCAATGGCAAATCACCTGACAATTCAACGTATCACCCGACTAGAGAAATCGAACTTTGCGAAGAAATATTAAAATTCTTTTTAGCTGTTGAGTGATTGGAAACCTTTTGAATGTTGGTTAACTGAAAAGTTTTTCAGGCATGGGCCAATGTACATTTCATAGTTTCTGCTTGTGTGATCCACTTACAAACTCTTATATTGTTCAATATTGTGCTGCTTAATGGTTTTATGATTTATGTTACATGATACCTAGCTAAACTTCAAAGAGTTATTAGTAATAATCCTTGCATTTGATGTAGAGCCTTATCACGTATTTGAGACATCTCAAAACACTTCACAGGATTTACAATGAAGTGTACTGACTGTATTTTATAGGCAAACGCAGGGGAGAATTTACACACACAATGTCTCACAAACAACCTTGAAGTGAATGATCAATTTTATTTGGGGGATTGTTGGTCAGGACACTGAGAGAAACTCCCTTCTCCTTTCAAATAGTGCCTTAAGATTGTTAAAGCCTGAACAGGCACAGACGGGACCAAGGTTTAACACCTCATCTGAAGGATAGCGCCTCCGTAATGCAGCACTCCCCCAGCATTGCACTAGAGCGTCATCTTAGGCTGTTATGAAGGCTTTTTCACGACTGCAATATCATCAATTTGCAGCCTTTTATGAACTTAAATGAGGTGCTTTGAGACGTCTTGACAACATGGACGTGGAGTCCTGTAGCTCAGTGGTTAGAGCACTCGCTTTGCAAGTGAGAGACCTGAGTTCAATTCCAGGCAGAGGGCGAAACCTTGGGAAAGTTTCCTTACTCCACACAGAGCCTAATAATAATCCCTCCAAAACAAAACAATAATAAATTGGTCACTTTCAATCTATGACTGTTTGTGGGACATTGCTGTGCGCAATTGGCTGCCGCGTTCGCCCACAAATATACAGTCAATTCACTTTACAGTGTGTTCTGTGAAGCGCTTTGGGACGTCCTCCCGACGTGAAAAGCGCTATATCAAATGCAAGGATTATTATTATTATTATTATATTATGATAAGGCACGAAATAAAAAGCAAGGATTATTATTACACGGCCTTATGATTAACTGTTTTCTCTAGGCCAGATGTGCACGTAAAATGTTACGTTACCTAATTTGTAAAATCACATAAAAGGAATCTGCCCTTTAGTTATCATTGGGAAATGCTGTTGGTGTTTGATTACACTGTTATTCAAAGGAAAATAGTTTTTTTTTGTCTATTGGCATCCTGTGACCGAGTCACAGGATAGGATATTTCATTAGGTCTTTGCCAGGGAAAGATTTCCCTGAGATCAGCTTTGGCCGGGAATGTTCTGCCATTGCCAAAACAATTTTTTTAAAATTCATATTGTGTTAAAAGAATTGTGCCTTGAAGCCTTGACATGAGGCGCTCATGAAAGTAATCCACTATGTTCAACCAGAAGAGATAAAGAGAAAAACCGTGCAAAGATTGGAAATAATAATAATAATCCTTGCATTTGATATAGCACTTTATCACGTCATTGAGACATCTCAAAGCGCTTCACAGGATAAAGTGGATTGACTGTGGGCAAAATCTGAAATAACAAAATAAAGGCTGCTATTTTTGCCTCGTCTCAGACAATATGTACGTCACTCCTGTCTGGGTTTGTCTTTGTTTCCCAAGCTTCCCTTTAACACCCATTCCAGCATTTCACAATCTTAATAATGGCCCATTAGCTGCCTCTTTGTGTGTGGAATTGGCTTTTTTTAAAAAAAGGTTCAATTTTCCTCGTAATTTGTTTTTAACATGGGGGTTTCTACTTGCCTTCCATCTTATATAAGGGGCTTTACCAGTCCCACCACTACAGTTCTCATTAAAGGTCACAAGAGAAACAACTTTTTCTTTCAGTTGAGGATTAATCTTAATGTGCATAATTTCAATTTCATTAATATCTAGCCTCCGCACATCGCAGAGATCTTACTGCAAAAAAACGCCTTCCTATTTGGTCATTCACTTCATGGCTGTTAGTAGCACATCGCCATTTGGAAATTGACTGCTGCGTTCACCTACACCTGTGGTTACTACACAAATGATATGATGTCTTACTATATCAAATGCAAGAACTGTTATAAACTAGGCAGACATTAGAGAACAAGTGGGAATGTAATTTTGTGTCTTAGTGAAAAAACAAATCAATCTCCTCTCTTTATACCATGCGCATATATACACACACACACACACAAAACCACTTCCCTATTACCAAAATGCACAGGCAATCAATCCACTTTACAGTAAATCCTGTGAAGCCTCTTTGAGACATCTTGATGTGATAAGGCAGTGTATCAAATTATTAATATTTATTCTTTATTATTGCTAAAACATACCATAAGTGACTTGGTCCGACTTTTATGGTTCACTCGCGGAAACCCCTCCATCTACTTTCTGCACTCCGGGGATTGAACCCGTCAGTCTGCCGCGACACACTGCCAGTTACCTGCGGGAATCCCTGTTCGCGACTCTGAGTGGCTATTAGTGAGGCCCGATGGGAAAGGCTGCTTCCTCGACCCCTTTATCTTCACATCTATTTAAGCAAAACTGTAGGTGACATGTTCAAACAGGCAGTTTTGCATGTGTGAAATCGGATCAGTGCTTTGAAGGTGATGATTTAATTATCTTCTGCTACACATGACAAACGCAGAATACCTAATTGGTAGTGCCTGCCAAAAGGCAATCCCAAATTAAAAATAGTTTATTGTATTTATAAAATGTGGTTTCAGGTGTTATTTTAACTTAACTAATTTGATTAATTAGCTTTTTGTCCATTTAAAGTGTCTCATGTCCTACTTTGAATTCCATCTTCACTAAGATTATATTCTCATCGTGATATGATAGTATTGTCCTTTGCCCCCAATAGTTGGATTATGCTTGAAAAACACCTTTTATAGAAGACTGTACCAAGAGAGTATGTAGCTATCGTTGCATCAGTTCATGATAAGTATGAGAAAAATCCTTGCGTTTACACAGTCACTACACTTTATTATTGGCAGGAGGCAAGGGAGATGCTACAGTCTGCTTCAATGACAAGTATTAAGAAGCGAGAAAAATCAAGCAGGGGTTTTATTAAGTTTCCAGTCTGATTCCTCCAGTTGTTGGGGAAGTGTGCACATGTTAATACCAGGTGTGAACGGGAAAACCTGGGGTACAATCAAAATCCCCTCCCAGCAGTCAAATAACCTGTGCACCCACTGTCTAAGCTCACATGAAAAATGTCAGTTGTAGTTCTGTTGAGCTACCATTGCTTGTTGAACCTTATTCCAATATGAGTGGGTACAAGTAGTCATCTACGAGAGTATTGTCTTGCTCTCTCTCAAAGATGATTGCTTTAGTTGCTTGATGTCTTTTTTTGGGGAGTTAGTGAAATTTTCTCCCACATCTGCGTGAAATTAGTCGACATTCCCTCTATCAAAAATGTAAGTGTTTTGACCTTGTCCCTAACGCCAAGATAACTCACACAATCCCATTCCAGTTGTGGGCCTCAAACCACCACCAAGTAGGGCAGGCTCCAGTGTCCATCTCTTTATGGCTTCATGATCAAAGATCATTCCACCGGATCTACTTCCTAGATCATGTCCATACTTCAACATACTCCCCACACTTGGGAAGTATGTCCCAAGTGTCCCAAATCTCAGTGCACTGGGCTACAAATAGAGGAAATTAAATTTTTTTTTAATTCTTTAATTTCTGTCAATTTTTTTTTAAAAAGTTACTTTTTATTTTATTCCTTTTTAAAAGAATTTACAACAACTTCAACAGAAAGGGGAGACGGCCGTAGGCCGAAGAGAAAAGTCTTCAGGTGTGGTCTCCTTCAAGACCCAGCTCAAGACCCTATTCTTCGACCGTGCCTTCGGTGTCATCCTCCTACCCCTCCCCTCTCCTCCCTCCACCCCTTCTGTTCCCAAACACCAGCTCGGGTGCGGATCCCTGACTATCCAGCACCTTGGGACGTCCTCCTGACGTGAAAGGTGCTATACAAATGTAATTTGTTGTTGTTGTTGACCTGAAGACTGGTAAAGACGGGGTAGGGAGGAGGGTTTGAGGCAGGAGTTTTCCAGAAGTTTTTGGAGCATAGTGGCTGAAGGCATGGTTGCCGATGGTGGGACAGAGGGGCCGAGGGCAAGCTTATCCCCCACCGCTTTAGGTGGGCGAGCTTTCATTCCATTCTTCTCTCTGAAACTCCATCCCGGTGGCCCTCTCACTCTTTCTCTTTCCCTTCCCACTTTCACATCCTCTTGACGTGAAAGGCACTCTAAATGCAAGTTGTTGTTGTTTCAAAGTCCACCTTAAGACTTGTCTCATTGACCGTACGTTCGGTTTTCTTCCCTCTTTCCCCCCCCCCCCCCGACCACTACAAACGCACACGCAGTATCCTTTTCAGAACCACGCAGCCAGCTGTGTAAACCAGTGTATAAATGTAAATTATATGGTATCACTATCTGAGCAGCACTGAGTGAGTGGACCACAGTCTTTGTCTCAACAGGGAGACTGAGACCTGGCTTATCTCCTCGTTCAGGTTGTGAATGAGCGCGACTTGAAGATGACGGGAGCAACAGCCAGCCCCGATGTGGTAAGGGAAGCGTAAGCCAGTGTGGAGTAGGAGATTAATTCACGTTACGATCCATACTCGCAAATCGCAGGTCGGAGTTGAGTAAAAGTGCATTCAGTAGCGGGACTTCTTGAAGTTCAGTGGATAATCCTTTGAAAGCTGTTGTGATTTAAGTGCTGGTTTGTGTACGAAATACCAGGTCTGTACATACCATGTGAACTCTCTGAGTTGACTGGTGTTTAGACGGTCAATGGGAGGTCACTGTTTTCATGCATTGTCTTGAAGATTAAGCCCTTATTTCCTGAGGATGTTCTGTATGTACCAGTAGCAAAACTGCAGCAAAAGTAATGAGCCACATTTGTGACTGGAGTTCAACACACTCCAAGGCATGAAAGAGTAGGCGGTGCCTAAATACAACTGAAGATTTTTTCATGAAGCACTAAAACCACTGTTTTATTTTTAAACCACATGGTTTTATGAAGGGTGGAGGGATCATGTATCATGGCTTTGAATAAAGGAGAGCGAAGCTGCTTAATTATTTAAATAACGCTTCTGTAAATCAATCATTTTTCCTCATTTTGAAAGACTATGTATGTGTCTCAGACTGGCTCGGTTGGTAGCGCTCTCGTCTCCGAGTCAAAGTCCCACTTCAGGACTTAGAACTCATGTCGTCTAAGCTGACGCTCCAATGCAGTGCTGGGGTGTGATGCATTGTCGGAGGTGCTGTCCAACAATTCCCCAATAAAATTGCTCGCTCACTTCATGGCTGTTTGTGGGACATTGCTCTGCGCAAATTGGCTGCTGCTATAAAATACAGAGTCACTGCACTTTACAGTATATTTTGTGAAGAGCTTTGGGATGTCCTCCTGACGTGAAAGGCACTATCCCAAATGTAAAATTTATTATTATGTTGACTTCTGGTCAACAACTGTGTATAATAATCCTTTCATTTTTTAATGTATGGCACCTATAACGCAGCTAATTGCTAATTCTTTTGAAGCGCTTTGAGACACCTCAACTACATGATTAGGTGCTATATTAAATGCAACGATTATTTATTTGTAGGCAAACTTGATTGGCATTTTGCATACATAATGGCTCACGAACAGTCATGAAATGATTAAAGGGGTTCATCTGGATGGATTATTGACCATGACACCTGGGGAGTGTCATAAGATCTTTAGCATTGAACTGACAGATTAGACTTCAGTTTAACGTCTCATCCAGAGGATGCCACCTCCAATCATGCAATGTCAGCCCAAGTCCCAACCCTCAATTTTCTTGCCCAGCTGAGCCCTGTGTGTCGCACAAGTTAATTTAAGACAGTTGCCAAAGGAAATAAAGGGTAGATTAGCAGCAATACTTTTAAACAGAGAGTTGTTAGGATGTGGAATACCCTGCAGCATTGGTTGATGTAGGATCCATAATAGATTTCAATAAGGAACTAGATAGATATCTAACAAGTAGTCATGGCCTTTACCTGTTTTGTAAATGTCCCCTTGCCCCATAAAAACAATTCCTTTTAAGATACGTATCTAGGTCCCTCTTGGAAGCTAATCCAGACCTCATCAACAGAAGCAGAGATACAAACAAGGCCTGAATACAATGACCCAGTGTGTTTTTCTGTCATTTCCTTTCGTGATGTGCTGTAGATCTGCGTGTTGCTTATAACCGAGCTGCCTCAGAAACTACTTTTCCATGTTTTTTTTGGTCAATCGGGTGTCTGACACATACGGAAACTCATGCTTAAGAGTATTCAAACCAAGCTGAGAATTACATGCATCCCACCTACACATGGAAATTCCAGCGATAGATTATTGGAATGGAATGTGCACTCTCTCCCTGGAGGGATGTATCCCTCTTACTCAAGTAAAGTATTAGGCGCAGGTTGGCAAGAGCTAAGGCTTAGGGACCCCTGTGCAGCTATACAAATGTAATTTGTTGTTGTTGGGGTACTGCTGCAGTCTAGCCAGCTAAAATCGGATAGCTTGCCATTGATATTGCTGTCTGGCAAGCTTTCCCACTGCTTGTCCAACTAGGACCACCCTACCTGTTAGGGCTTTGGCTTGCAGGGTTAACAGGAGCTGAATGGATGGCTCTTTGACCCCAGTGACTAGTCTGCCCTTCCTGGTCCTGCCGATTAGCCAGGCTTTTCCCTGTGCTATTTCCATCGCCTGAGCCTATTGATACTGAATCCTCTTTGTCATGGTTTCTCTTTATTTCCTTTTTTAAATTAAAGGATCTGAAAGTTTATATTTTCAGATTTTAGTCTGTGAACCAAAAAGGCTTTGCTTATTGTGTGAAACACAGAACAGTGCACTCTGATGCAAAATTGAGGAACATAGTTTGCATAATATTGATCCTTGCATTTGGTATAGAACCTTTCACGTCAGGAGAATGTCTCGAGGAGCTTCACAGGATTCACTGGAAGTGAAGTGACTGTGTACTTTGTAGGCACATGTGGCAATCAGTTCGCGCACAGCAATGTCCCATAAGCAGCCATGAAGCCAATTGGCAAATTTATTTGGAGGCATTGTTGGCAAAGGCAACAGGAGAAACTTCCTTCTCTTTTCAAGTAGTAACATCCACCTGAACAGACGAGATGGGATCTCGCTGTATCATGCCATCTGAAGCTCAGCACTTCCAGCAATTCAGCACAATCCCGGCATTGCACTGGAGTCTCAACACAGACTATACGAGTTCCAAGTCCTGACATGGGTCTTGAGCCCACAACCTTCTAACCTTCTAGCCAACCTCGCTAGACTGACAAACAAAAGTAAGACTAAAACGTGACTTCTTTGTCGAATGTTTTGATGGACAGTAATCTGAATTTCGTTGGCATGGTTGAGTTTGTAAATATTGTGGTAAACAAGTTGATCAGAACCCATTGCTTATTTTTTTCACTGTTTTCCAGAAAGTTGGAGCTAAAGTAGCACTTGTGCTAGTCAACAGGTTTAAGTGTGGGGGTGGATACCAGGAATGCATATAGTACTATCTGTAGCCTTGTCTGATTTGGGATAAATGTGTCTCTGATTCAGTTACCCTCTATAGACAATGACCTCAAAGGCACCACGCCAGCAAATACTGGCGCTTCAGGTAATTCCCAGTCAGATGAGTAATGTGCTGTAACTTGGCACAGTGTTTATTATGTAGACTTACTTGCAAGTTGAGACACATGTTAAAGGAGGAGTTTGGCACACACAGAGAAATGTACAGTAATGGACCTGCCTGTCTCCTTACTTTAATGTATTTTGTTTCATAATATCATTTTTCTATCCGGGGAAAGATCCCCGGACATCTTAACATGTCTCTGGTCATCCTTAGAGCTCTTTCAATATGCAATGTGGCACATCTGGGAAGGGCAATGATTAAGCTTAATTAAAATATGCGATGATTCTTTCTGTGGTCGTACAACTTCCTGAGCCAGTTAGTTGAACCCAGAGGATATTGGCCTGAAATAACCTTTTGTACATGCCCATCATTTCAGATTTATGATGGGAAAAATTCCTAAAATATTGCTTGGGTTTTTGCTGGCTTTTGTTTGTTGTAGAGGAGGGAATTGTGGCTTTGTGGAATGGAGTTTGCTGTTTATTTCTCCTTTAACGTTCAATTATTGTCATCCGGTCTACAATTTACGTCAACTTTGATGTTTCATGTATTGTAAACACTGAGGTTTGTTGCGTGCATTAGCAATGAGGCTTGCTCATTGCCGTCATATACACTCTTCTGTAAGCGAAGAACTGTTTGGGTTAAAAAAANGCTCATTGATCAGTTAGTTTTCATTAATCAGTTAGGACGTGGAGTCCTGTAGGGTATTGGTTAGAGCATCTGCCTCACAAGTGAGAGGACCCGGGTTCAATTCCCGGGCAGGGCGAAACCTTAAGCAAGTTTCCATACTTTAGATGCCTCTATTTACCTAGCAGTAAGAAGGACCCCGGTTGTTAGTCGATTGGCCGGTGGCTTTCTGGGGGTAATAATCCCTTCAAAACATAAATAAAGAATAAGAAGGTAGTCACTCAATCCATAACTGTTTGTGGGACACTGCTGTGCGCAATTAGCTGCTGCATTTCGCCAACAAAGTATAGTTAATTGACTTAACAGTAAATACTGTAAGACGTCTCAACCACGTGATAAGGCACTACATCAAATGCAAAAATTATTATTATTTTAAAGGCGCTGTTTTAGACTATTAGAGGATCAAAAATGCAGGAGTGACAGAATATTGGATCAATTCTGCCATTCTTTAGAGAGGCATCAAGCAGAGGCCAGGCATCATCGTGCAGGGAGAGAGCAGAAATTTGGTGAGTCTTTTGGGCCATCTCCTAGTAGAGCGGTTGGGTTTCAAAGCACCGCCGGTGGAGTCCTTGCTTTGGACTGTACAAAAATTCACCCAGAAATTGTGTGCAACTTGAGAAGACTGTACAAAAAGGGAGGGAAAACACAGGTGCCGGGGACTGGCCAGATGTGACCCTGTTTGTTGGTGGCCAGTAAGTGCACCTGGGCTTTGCACTTCCACTATTTTCTTAGCGTTTCAAAGGCTGCAGAATTGAACAAATTCTCCAACTCAATCTGAATCTTTTGAGCCACTTTCCTTCCTGTAACTTCATTTGAGGTCTCAAAGTTAAAACAGAATTTAAGAAGCTGCTAATATCATTATGCTTTGAAATGCTGGGAAAATAGGTGGAATCCGGAGGGAAATCCCTTCACTGATACCTTTCTGCATTCCAGCACTTAGTGTCATTGCTCTTCCTCAAACCTTTAGCTGAGCAAATTCTATTCCTGTGACTTTCCCTCTTTTTCTTCCACTAAATCATGCCTTATAAAGGTGAATCTATGAAGCATCAGCTTGCAAATCGCAGTGGCTAATTTGCATGCCGTAACAATAGTAATCCTTGCATTTGATACAGCGCCTTTCACATCAGGAGGACTTCTCAAAGCACTTCACGGCATTTGCTGTAAAGTACAGTGATGTGTATTTTGTAGGCGAATGCTGCAGCCAATTTACACGCAGCAATGTGACGTCCCACGAACAGCCCTGAAGCTAGATACCCATTTTATCTGGGGGATTGTTCAGCAGAACACCAGGAGAAACTCCCATCTCTTTTCGAATCGTTGAATGGATGTCCCAAAGTGGAGACACTGAGTGACAGGCAGGAGATTTCCAGGAAAACAGCTGAAAGCATACTAATGGCTGGTTGTGTAGCAGGAGAGGGCTGGGGGACAGCTTTACAGCTCATGTGCTTTGATGCCTTAGAAAGTAGTGGTATTTGAGACTCTAAAGAAGCGGGAAAATTCTGCTAACTGCATCTGGGTCCCTTTGCCCAGGTCCTGTCTGTTTAGATTCTGTGTCTGCAAACCATATGTCCTTATACAGTGCTTTTGTACCCCAATAAGGTTGCAGATTTTTTTTGTGAAGGGGGAGGGGGAAGCGTTGCTTTCGTGAACGTTGCTCATTCTAGTTTCTACAGTTAACTGATTTTTCGCCCCACACTTGTGGCATACGACAGTTGAGTACGTTTCTTCTATTTCCAGTTGAATGGGTTATGATTTGCATAACACATTCAACTGTGTGCTGCAGCACCTCTGCCCTACCTCTATCTCGTTCCTCACCACTGAACACTAAGCTAGACCGACAAACCTTCAAAACGCGCCTTAAAATCTAATCTAAATACAACTTGTTTTGCCAAAATGATTCACAGCCTCAATGAGTCTGTCAAAGTGTGAAGTAACCAATTTTGTGCGTTATCAGAGATTGTTCTACTCCCAATATTGAGGTAAAGTGTTTCTAAGAGAAGGGAAAACTGCCTCATGGTGCGCTTAGCAGTGTGCTGTGCCATGGTGTCGAACATTGGTTGGTGGCTGCAACGTTTTGCATGTTGAGTTACGAACGTCAACTGGGCTTCTGCAGAGGATGCGCTCAACTCATCTGTCCTCCCCTGCCCTCACCACTGGGGAGCCCGGTTCCATATATTTACCACTTGCTCACTGAAATAGTCTTTCCGCAGATTTGTTTTGAATTTATCCCCCTTCAATCGCAGGCTGTGTCCTCTGGTTCACATCCTTTGAACGGGTGTGAGTGGCCCTAAATTGCTACCGCAGACTCCCGAGTACATCACCATTCTCCACATTGCTTGCCCTCCTGTGAGAACCTAATTCGTTGCCGAGTTATCATTTCACTGTGTTAATTGAAGGTTTCAGAGCAACATTAAGAGTTTCCCGAGAGCAAGTTGCTTGCCATCTCCACATGGTGTGATACGTGGCACCAAGAGAGAGAGTCAGGAAGGGAAAGGGGAAGGTACCTTTCATATCACAAAACAATAGACCCACACCGATTTATCCTTTACATTTATCCTGCAATTGTAAACAGAATTGTTATAACGCATGGGTGACTTTCAGTGCGTGAGACAGACCAATATAACCAGCTCAACTGTTTCACTCGTAAGTTGCATAAAATATTTGTCATGCAGTTTTTTCCTTTACTTGTGGCATAAGTTTAGCATTCACTGATTCACCACCGAGCATCCTCTTGCGTTGTGTGATGTGGAGAATGGTGAATTCCTGTGTAACTCATCATCCAAAATAACTTTCCACCCCATTGGGTCCTACCAGTTCCAATCATCCCGTGACTGCAACATTAATAGAAGTGGTGGCGGTGAAGGGTTTAACTCCATATAATCCAAAAGCTCACGCTTGGTAAGATTACAAGGCGGGATTCCAAATCCACCATTGACAAGCAGTTTGTTTGAGCTTTCCTCTGTGGTTTGATGTAATGAGAGCCTCCTTATTGGATTACTGATCAATTGGCTGTGTTCAGTGCAGTATTTTACACATATTTTACTATGGTGGCTAGTTTTTTTTAATGTAGTGTAACATTGCATTTATTATTCAGGTTCTCACAAGTGCAGTTAATGTCTTCTACATCTGGCTGTGGATCTGTTCATTCGTACAATGTCTTTTTGTGGAATAAAATGTGAAGGCAGGTGTTCGATCTTGTGATAGCAAAGGCATATCATGTAATCTATCCCCACATCTGGGTAACTCGCTGGGGCCTCGGGACATTGGTATTAATTTGTCAGGCAAATTTCTTTGAGGAATGGCTTCATCAGGGTATTGATGTGCTGTGGGATGGGGGTGCTGGAATGTGGCTTGTTTTCTGCTATCTCTCATAGTCGGTTCCTAATCATGCCTGGGTGATGCTTGGAAGATCAGAGAGAGGAATAGAGTGGGACACATGGGTTGAAACAGATGGCTACAATTCAGAATTGACAAGATTACCTGTGTTCACATCTGTAAGAGAAAAGAATAATTGTGAGACATCACCTCTTCCACTCTGCCCCAATAATGCATTTAACCTTGACTTCAGAAAAATATCACCCTCTACACTAGTGGTTTCTATTACTCACCTCCCAAACCGTCCCTTGGCTTGTCTGGGTGAGATTGCTAGTTTGATGCGGTCTCTCTTTTTCTGATGCTACCGTTTTGCTTGTCTGCTAAAAATTGAGATGCAACACGTTGCAACATTCAGATCAAGAAGGAAGGCCCTTTGGACAATTTGAGCTCGTCCTCCAAAAACACCAACCTCAACCTCTTCTCATTTCAGCATCAAACTGTTTCTTCAATGAGTCCAGTACTCAGGCCATTACCACCATTCCTGCCTATAGCACATGTAAGGTAGTGACTGTTGCCAGACAGTGAGGAATGGGATTTTCATACCACTGCAGCGGTCTGGACTGGAGTCGACCCAATGTCCCAGAGGACTGGTCTGTGTCTCTATGAATCTTCTGTGCCCAGGACCTGATGCGTCCAAACATTGAGGGTCTCCAACATTTTGCACCCCTGGAGGCCGTCAGTGACCTATGTAAATAGAGCTCCCTCTAATGGAATAAATCCTAAACTGCTCCACGAGGTACAGAAAGTGGCCCATGGACTCGGATCCAAATTCCTTTCTTTTCTCTCCCTGATATTGATGTGACGACAAACATACGGAAGCTGTTGGTGAACTCTGCATTATTCACCTTCTGGTGTGTTTAAGCCTTTAAAATCAAATCTATAGATCCTGGTGGTGGGTTTCTGTCTAGTCTGGCAAGCTATGTGTTTTTAGCTGGTTAGACTCCCAACAGTTACCCCAACAGCTAGTCTGAGGTCTCCAAGTCTTGTCTCTTGTCAGCCTGCGCTTGTTCCTCTCTGGAATTCGATAAGCAGGTTGTGTCCGTCCAGGGAGAGAGGGCACATTCCATTCCAAAATCTGGGAATTTCCATGTGTAGGTGGAGCTCTATTGGCTTCAATACCCTTAAGAACCATGATTGGATTTTGCACGTGACATATACCCAGTTGACCCAAAAAGTTTTTTGTAATTAAATATTATGCTATAATATATTCCGCTGTTAATATGAGGATGTTTCCTCTTTATCCATTGCTGTTCAGATGAGATCATTGGCTAGTATAGGGTAAAGGCAGGAGAATGGGACTAAATGGATAGCTGTTTCAGAGGCAGCACTGACACAAAGGGCTAAATGACTGCCTATTGTGATATACATTTATATGGTTCTGTGATCATTGTTTTTTAAAACATTATACACTGGGATGGAGCCTATGGTTGTACATGGGATACATCCTAGAGGCCAAATCCTATTGTCTGACCCTTTTAATGGTTTAGAATAAAGGAGGGACAATTGGAAACACTGACGTTAGCTATTTTGCTATTAGTTATTTGTAGCAAGAGGTCTCTGTAGCAAGAGTTAGCACTAAATATTACGACAATTACTAAATATTCCTACTCTAAAAATGAAACGCTGTTCTTCAGATCCTGGGTTTGCTTATTGCGAAAGAGTTGATGATGTGGGCTGGAAATCTGAAGGATCTTAGAGGATCATTGGAAGTTTTGACCTCAGGAATGTTTTTTTAAAAATGATACAAAAACAACAACCTGCTTTTATATAGCGCCTCTCGTGCAAGGTAGTGTCCTGGAGTGTTTGACAGTGGCTGAACCCAATGCCGAGCCAGTGGGGAGGAGGGAGATAGTTTAAGAACATATTACTTTTGCAACTTTGGATGGCCTTTTTCTCCAGATCATATTGCACAGATGCAGAGCCCAATCCAGTGTTTTAGGAGATTTGGAAACAAAAAACTAAAGATGAATGGCCAAGGAGTAAGGAAGAACAGCTGAAAACTGTTGTTTGGCTAATTCTACAACAGCAATGCAACTGATTCAGTCAGGTTATATAAACGTTTGGCCCAGCCCTAGTTTTTGTAATGTGTTTAGAACCAGTTGAGTCATTTTATGGCAACCCAACTGACCTTATTTCCTGCTTCATCAGTGTAGACTTTGAAGGAGGTTTATTGGTGTGGACTATATAAAGTATAAACTAGCTTGTACTGTTCAGCAACACATATTTCCTTTGGTTTTGTTTTAAAAGAGCGTTCCTATGTGTTTCTTAGCTTCTTGGGTGTGGAAGAAAATGACCTTTGCGTTAGTGACTGCTCCTGGGGAAACTCGAGGACCCGAGTGTGTACCAATATAAATTCTACTATGGAGAAATAGCAACATTGGCAGCGGTTCAGATATCAGAGTGAAGTCACAACACTTTAGCCTTGCCATCCCCACCGCCCCCCCCCCCCCTTTGCTTTCTCTAACCTTTTTAGCACAGATGTTGAAAGGTTATGGGGGCAGGGGGAAGAGCATTGCTGAATAACAGCTGTGTTGATATTGCACAACAGCCAGCAACAGTGACACTGGCAGTAAGTATTCACAGTCTGCCATGAATTAGTAGCTTTGAGTACACATGGCTTTTCTCATTTTTCTCGGATGTGAGGAATTTTTCTGAAGGGATTATTCGTTCTCTTATGCGCTTCCCCTTTGCTACGCTCTCAAGTCTTGACAAAATATATTAACTCTCGGTTATCCTGCCTGAGCACACGGCAATTCCTCGCTGGAGCAGAAGCCAGGTCAGCCGTTCCTTGGCTTCCGTTGCTGGTGTTTTGGAACTGGCCACTTGGAGGGAACCCTGCCATAGTTTGGGTCTCGCAACAATTTTATCTATTGCTTAGACCTCGGTGTACCCTCTCTGGTTACACAGAGGTCTAAGCAATAGATATCTCAAGACTGAGGTGCATAGATACTTGTTAGGTCAGGGTGTCAAGGGATATGGGGTAAGGACGGGTAATTGGAGTTGAGGTAAAGATCAACCATGACCTGATAGATTGGCGAAACAGGATCGAGGGGCTGAATGGCCTACTCCTATTTCTATGGGTACCACAGCATAGATTGGGAGTTTTATTTGGAGAGTTGAGTGCATAGCTGCACCCACCTGTGTGGTTGAATAATCTACACTTTTGATATTTTGCCAAGAAAAATTTTACAACTTTTTAAGCAGTCTGAGTTGCTACCTGCGTGAAGGGCGCTATATAAATGCACGTTGGTGTACATTCTTTGAGTTGACCTATTTTTTTTCTTAGCTTGGTTGAAAACAGCAAATGTACTTGTTCAGCACTATCTGGGTGCAGACTTGTATCGTTTTACTTTTTACAGTTTCCTCACTAGCTGCAGTGCAAATTAAACCTTTTAACACAATGTTGATTGCCAAGGGCTCTTTTTGCAGTCTGTTCCTGCCCTGGTTCCTCCTTACTCTTGCTTGTGAGCTACTTGTACATCACAGGGCATGGATAAGTGACCTTTGTGTTGACAACTGGGCTTGAGGAAAAGGAACCAGAATTTGTACCATTGTAAATTGTGTTGGAAGTCATTATTTGATTGGTTTTGTTCTCTTTTCAACTTTGGTTGAGTCTTGCATTGTGGCCACTGTCTCTACCCATGAACTGTCGTGGTCAAAAGCCTGGGAGGAAGTAGAATACCTGGCAAAATTAAACATGACGCTTCATAGCATTGCTTGTGTGCAAATTGGCTGCTGTGTTCACCTACAAAATACACAGTCACAGCACTTTGTAGTATATCCTGTGAAGCTCCTCTCATTCAAGGCCTGTTTCAACACATACCTCTTTGGCTGTGCTTTCGGTCACCTTTCCCCTCCCCAACTCCCTTGTCTCCCACCCTAAACTTGAATGTCCAGCCGACATTGTTGAATGTTTTGGGACGTCCTCCTAACGTGAAAGGAATTATTTAAGTGTAAATGACATTCTATTGTATCGTAGTGAAGCACTTTGAGACGTCCTACCAAGATGAAAGACCTATACCAAATTTAAGGATTACTATTTAATTCAATCATAGAATTCTATAGCACGGAAGGAGGCCATTCGGCCCTTCGTGCCTGTGCTGTCTCTTTGAAAGAGCTACCAACTAATCCCACTTCATCGCTTTTTCCCCATAGGCTTGCAAATGTTTTATTTTGAAGTATACATCTGATTCCCTTTTGAAAGTTAGTATTGAATCTTTCACGCAGTGCATTCCAGCAACAAATGTGGCATCTGTTGCCACGCTGGCATCACAGAGCAGCTCTGTACGTTGCCTGAACGTTCGTTTTTCTGAGTACGTAGAACTACTTGTGTATTTCGTGGCATGCAGAGGTCCAGCGCGTTTCCTCTCCTGGCACAGGATGAGTAGACTCGCGCAAAATTTGCTACTTGGGCTGAATTCCAGTGCAAGTGGCAAGCAGCACAAAATGGCAGAATTGTCTAAATGAGCCAAGGACTTTCTGACCAGTTGTAAACTGAAACAGAAGTAAGAGTTGGAAGAACAGTCTGCTCTACTATGCAGCGTGACTGTAGTAATCCTGTTGAAATGGTTTCTTCTACCACTGCACGCTTTAAGAGTAATCGTTTGGCACAAGGCAGCATTTATATATAGGGACAGAAGTTTTTGGTCATTTAGCCCCTTGAGCCTGTTCCGCCATTCTATATATCATGGCTGATCTGGACCTCAATTCCAATTGAGGTACACACCTTTGCCCCATATCCCTCGATACCCTTAGTAACAAAAATCTCTCCACCTCAGTCTTGAAAATGTAAATGGATCCATCAATCGCAGCCTTTTTTTTACTCTTGGAAGGTAGAGACCAAGATCTCCATATTGTGTGAGTGCCCTGCGTGCCACCTACCCCCCTGAAACCCATGACTGTTTTGAGATTGCTTCTTTTATAGTTGTGACTTGGGGTACTTGTATACTTCTTTGCTACTCTACTGCAGCAGCCCCTTCCCTCTCTGCACCACCATCGCTGGCTAAGCCTTCAGTTCTTACACCTCTTAACCTCTGCAACTCGTTCCCTCTTACACTCCATCTTCCCCACTCTCTTTTTCTGCCTTTTTGATTCCTACCTCTTTGATCATACCAATGGCCACCTTTCCTCCACCCCCCCCCCCCCCCCCCCCCGACTTCTCCTTTGCTTGGTGTCGAAACCTGTTCTTTATAAAGTGCTTCGAGACACTACCCTACTCAAAGTGCACTGCGTGAATGCAGGTTGTTTTTCACCTTATAAAATGGTGAAATGACCTTTGGTGCTAGTTTTTCAGTAAAGAATGTGATAAACCAAGGTGGAAGGCCTGAGCTATTACAGCAACAGCAGATTCTCTTTGTCAAAAGTGGTTTCATTAAAACCATTTTCTATTTTTGGACATCATCTATAAGGAAGTCGGGGAAGTGATTTGGTTGACTTGAAGATTTATGACATTTATAGTGGTAGGAAAGAACCGTCGCCATTTCCTTCAGGTTTACCGACATTAACACATTGAAGACGGGCCAAGGTGGTAGCAAACGAACTGTATGTCATCTTACTCCGAGTTGTAAGCTATGTTGTGAACGGATATACTTGCCTGTATTGTGAATTGGGTGATTCATGCCATATTACTTTGGCGTGAGTCATCCAATCCACAATACGGAAATTGTCAAAAAAATAAATTGGTCACTTCCATCTATGACTGTTTGTGAGACAATGCTGTGTGCAATTTGGCTGCCGCATTTCGCCCACAAATATACAGTCAATTCACTTTACAGTCTATTCTGTGAAGTGCTTTGAGACGTCTAGAAGACGTGAAAAGCGCCATATCAAATGAAAGAATTATTATTATTATTATTGCCACATGATGTTAATAGCTGGTTAGTTTTGAAAACATAGTCATCCCTGTTTTGAAGGATGGGCACTGATTTAAAGTACTGGGGGGAAGACTGGTGGTGGAGGGAATGGGATTCAGTTCAGGTTTTCAGTGCTTTATTTGCTCTGGGTCAGGTTCTTTCAGAGTTCACATGTCCACAAAAACAGCTGAATGCCTGATATAACTGGCCATGTGTCAGAAGGTGAAGAAAATGTTCAAGTTCCAATCGAGTAATTTGTCTCAGAGATTGTGAATCATTTACCGGACCTTTATTGAGAGAGTAGAATTACAATTTCTGAAATTCCAGTAAAATAATAATAATACTTGCATTTGAAATTGCGCCTTTCATGTGGGGAGCACATCTCAGAGGCCCTCACTTTAAAATCCAGTGACTGTGTATTTGTAGGTGAACTCAGCAGCCAATTTACTCACAGCAACGTTCCTAAATCCGCCACAAAGTGAGTGAGTACCCGGTTTTATCTGGGGGTTGTTGGCCAAGACACTGGGAAAAACTCCCTTCTCTTTTGAAATATGGTCATGGGATCTTTAACATCCACCTGAACAATTTAAAGTTTCATCTGAAGGACGGCATCTCCATCAGTGTATTGGAGTGTTAGTCTAGAAAGATTATATGAGTTCAGAAAGTTTGTTTTTTTTACTGAAAACTTCACATTTCTATTTTTGAAATAAATTTCAATCTTGTATCTGAAATAATGCCTTTCACGTTGGGTGGAACGTATCAAAGTGCTTCACAGGAATTACTGTAAACTGTAGTCACTGTATTTTGTAGGAAAACATCTCCAAAACCCTTCAATGGAATATAGATAGCAAACAATTATGCTGTACCCTATTCTCTTTACGCCACTCCCTTTTTTTAAGGCAAAGAACAAATCGGCTCAACAGATTTTTTGATATTTCTGGATGTTTCATTGTTTTTTTGTCAATCCACCAAATTAAATACAGTACTTGAGCAACTGTTAAAAGCATTGAATATTTCAGAGATATTTTTCTCCCTAAATTGGATTTTAGAGGCTTTAGTTTCTCTCTGATTTTTAGCCTCCAGAGAGGGGACGGAGGTTTGATGAACAAGTGCAAGATACTGAGTGATTGTCAAGCTGTGTGGTTACAGTCTTGGGTGGGAGTACTTTACTAGAATGAATAACATAGAAACCTGGCCTCCTCTTACAAAGCCAGGGTAAATCTTAAATCTTATTTTTTGCTCTGGTTCCATTATCTCCACCAAAAGCTTCTATGCTTTCCTCATTCATCACTCCTTTCTTTAAACAAAAAGAGAACAGGAAGTGTGTGGTGGGATGTGGTTGACTTATAAGTCAATCGGTTCAACATGATGTGCCTGTGTAAAATTGCAGGATGGGCAATACAGCAGAACAATTAATTATGGAAACAAATATTGGACTTGTACAGTTAAACATGTTGTTGAGACTCATACTTAACCTAAAGTGTTCTTTAAAGATTTGATTTTGCTGCTAATGTTGCAATTTAGACACTGTAAATGTGCTGGCTTGCAAATAGAGAACCCAAACCTTTGGATCAGACGTTAAACCAAGGTCTCGTCGACTTGTTCAACTGGATGTTGATGATCCCATGGTACTAATCAAAAAGAAAAGGGAAGATTCTGGTGTTCTGACCAACAGTTCCCCAAATAAAGTTAGTCAATCACTTGATGACTATTTGTGGGTGGTTACTATGCACAGACTGGCGGCTGCATTTGGCTACGGAGCACACAGTCACTACAATTTACAGTGTACAGTGAAGTGCTCGTGGATTATGAAGTGCCACAAATTGAAGTGTAGTATCTTGATATATGCAAATTGGCTTAAATCCATCTACAAAATACACAGTCCCCACACTTGGTTTCTTGGTGTGTGTCTGTGTGTATTGTGCTCTTTATCTCGTACCTCAGGAAAGAAAGGACCACATTTATGTGATCAGCGAGTGATTTTATTTCTCTCTCTCCTCTCTCTTTTTTTCCCCTGCCCCAGACAGGACTGGGTGGTGAAGTGTACGAACTCTTGGTTTAAAGTTGAGTACTCTGTTCTTTCAGATATTCGGTTCTTCCTACTTCAAGGTTTCTTTTCTTCCCACTTCACGATCTCTATTCTCTGAATGACACACAGGTCAAAAAGTCCCCTTACTCACACGCTAAAGGGAAAGAAAGAAAGCCGGTAGATCTTGAAGAAAAGCTGCAGGCGTTGTGTTGAAACCTTCCCAGTGTGTCGGTGCAATACTGGGGTAGTTCAATGCCAGAGGGTTTAATGATGGCCATTCAGTTGTGTTGTGAACACCAAATAGTTTTGCTGCTGTTTAAAAGTGGGGCGATTGCTCTTAACAGTCTCTCATCACAACGGATGGTGTGAAACGACAGAGTTCTTTGAAAACAAATGAAAAGGAGAGCTTGAGCTGAGATGAATCTCCTCAGTTGTATGGGTTTGAACCCGTTATCAAACATCTTGGGTGGGGAGGCATAGTGACCGCAATGGGTGCACGGCAGAGACTTTCTCAGCTGTCAGCTCTGCTTGTTGCTTTCCTGGCATTCACATGCTTCTCTGATTCAGTGCAATGCGAGACCTTTAACAAGCGATACTGTTTTGAACATTGTTGTGTGGGGTTACAGGCCGGGGGGGGGTGGGAGAAAACAAAACACGCTTATGGCTGGCAGACAGCGGTGCAGTTAAAGATGCTGCCGAGTCCTTTTGTGATCTGCTGTTGCACGACTATACCTTGTGGAGCCCTCGCTCGCTGCGGGCGAATCGCGTGACTTTTCCTAGCGCAGTGCAGATCCTGAGCGAACATCACAATGTGAAGGTCTGGCCGGCTGCGGCAACTGTGGTGGTTTTGGTGACACTTTTGATTCTCACCGCTATCGTGTGTACGCGATTCTGGCTCAGAGCCGATGGACTCCTCCAGAACCGTTGCGGGAGGATTTTTCCCTCCCTTTACCTCCCCGTCATTCTTCAGTAAAAACAACAACTTGAATTTACATAGCGCCCCTCACGCAGGGTAGCGTCCCAAAGCGCTTGACAGTGGCGGAGCACGATGCCAAGCCGGGGCGGAGGGGGAGGTGACCGTAGGCATGGTTGAATAGGAAGGCCTTCAGGTACGACCTGAAGATGGGGAAGGAAAGGGCAAGGCGGAGGGATAGCGAGAGGAAGGGTGTTCCAGAGTTTCAGGGCGCAGTGGATGAAAGTGTGGCCACCAACGGTGCAAAGGAGGGCACGGGGCACATGTAGGAGGGCGGAGCCAGTCGAGCGGAGGAAGCTGTGTTGTTCCCTTTTTTTTTGTCTTTAAGTCCCATTTCAAGTCCTATGTCTCCCAACACGCCCATAGTCCCGACAACAACACCCGGCTTGGTGTCCAATTCCGTGCCCTTGTAAAGCGTCCCAAGACATTATCCTGCGTGAAGGAGACTATATAAATGTAAGTGGCTGTTGCAGGAGTATTAACAAATTTTATCTCGAGGATTGTTGGTCAGGACACCGGGAGAAACTCCCTCCTCTTTAAATTGGATAAAACGCCCCGCCCCGATTCACTTGTATCCTTACCCATTTTAAAAATGCCGGTTAATTCGTACAACAATCCTGTTAATCTGGGTAAAATGCCGTGCTGGTCGCTGCTGAATGTACTCACTGCCTGGCAATGGGAGGGAGGAGGCGCTGCTCCAGTTTCTCCTCTGCTGGACAGGAAGAGGAAATGGAACTTTGGTCAACCTCGGACGCTGCTTAACCCGGACAAAACGCCCGGCCCCCAATGTATCCGGTTTAACCGGCTTCCACTGCTATTTGCAAATCTTACTACAGGTGCTTCAAAGTAGGAGATTCTAATCAAGGTGGACATGAATTCTGATGTGGGGATGGACAGAGATTCTGGCGTTTCCAGATTACCTTTGGCGATTTCTGCAGAAGATGGAATAAGTGGTGCGGAGTCAAAGCGTAGGGTAATACTCTAATCAGTGCCTATGGAAGAAGTTGGCTGAATTGCCTTTGCTTGATCCATGTTACGTTATTAATGAGTCTAACAGAATTGCAGTAGTAATGGGATCAATTTAACAAAGTGCTTGTAATAGGAACCGATCTATACATAATCCCTGGAGTCTGCGAACTCTCCCTTTTGTGGCATAGGTAGCGCAGTGCTGAGGATCTAAGGTGTTCTGTTGCCGGTGTAGAAAGGGGATCCTGTGGAAAAAAATGAACTTTTAATAATACACAAAAACTAGAAATAAATATTATAAAAGATCCTTGTAGAAAGGTTTAATAATAGAATTATCCTTGCATTTGAGGTAGCACCTTTCATTTCGGGAGGATGTCTCAAAGCACACCACAGGATTTTCTGTAATGTGGTGATAGCTATGTATTTTATTTCACCCAATCCACTTTACAATATATTCCGTGAAGTGCTTTGAGACATCTCAACGATGTGATAAGGCGCTAGATTAAATGCCAGGATTATTATTATTATCATTATTACTGTAGGCAAATAAAGCAGTCTGAGAAGGATGCAGAGATAGAAGACTGGTAAAAGTCACACTAAAGGGTCTTTAAAGAAAGGAAATATAGTGAGAGATGAAGATTTAAAATAAATTTTGTAATAATAATAATTTGGCCAGTCAAAACGCGACTGTTTGTGGGACACCGCTGTGTGCAATTGGCTGCCGCATTTCGCCACAAAATATACCACCAATTCACTTTATAGTATATTCTGTGAAGCGCTTTGAGACGTCTAGAAGACATGATAAGGCGCTATATCAAATGCAAACATTATTATTATTTACAAAGAATATACAGCACGGAAATAGGCCCGTCTGTGCCACACGTGTCACAATAACAGTGTAAATGAAGAAAAAAAGGAAATCCTGTCCATAAAGTGTGTGTGTGTGTACACACCTGTGTGCATTTATCACATCACATCAGTGATTGCTTGCTGTTGAGCCTGCTTCTAAATAGCACTTTTGGCCAGTGGTGGCTAACCTTTTTGATCGGCCAAACACTGCTTTAGGCGTTGTCTTCATTTGCTTCACTTTCTTTAAGAAAACCACACGGATCCACCTTTCAAGGCGTCGCTTCGTTGGTGAATGATAGGACAGTAGAACTTTATAACCCGAGTGTAGGGTGTGGTCCTGATTCATTTAAAAAACCCTTGTTGTGGTGTCTTAGTGGGTGGATGATTGATCTGCACAGAGAACATCTCCGCCCATCTCCCTCGGCTCCCATCCCTCCAATTTGTGGTCTGACCTTGATTCATAAACAAAAAAAAATCGTCCCCCCGCCCCACTCGACCCAACCATACAACCATTGTGGAGTCCCATAGCATAGTAGTTAAAGCACTCGACTCGCAAGCGAGAGGACCTGGGTTGCATTCCTGGCAGGGCGAAATGTTGGGCAAGTTTCCTTACTTCACATAATAATGATAAAAATAATAATCCTTGTATTTGATACAGCGCCTTAACAACTCTTCGAGACGTCTCAAAGTGCTGTTTACCGAGCAGTAAGTAGGAACCTGGTTGTCAGTCGGTTGGCAGATTGCTTCTCTTTAAAAAAAATTGTCACTCAATCCACGATTATCTGTGGGCCACTTCTGTGCGCAATTGGCTGCTGCATTTCGCTCATAAAATATACAGTCAATTCACTTTACAGTATATTCTGTGAAGCACTTTGAGACGTCTCGAAGAGTTGTTAAGGCGCTGTATCAAATACAAGGATTATTATTTTTATCATTATTATCTACTAAATTGTGATCAATTAATGGCCTCGATCTACAGTCACCAACACAAGGTGTGAAGCTGAAGAAGTCAAATCCAAATAAATGCGTGGAGCAGGGAATGGAGTTAAAGTGAGCTAAACATCAGTCACAAAGTAAGGACCGGGCTGGATGTTGAGTTGGGAAAGAGGAGCTAAATTGGGATCTAAACGTACAGTAGTTGTTGCTGTGCCAGCAAATTGGTACCTTGAATCGTGTAATTTTACCTTAATCAAACAAAACTCCAGGCACGCTTTGTTTGAAATTGCCATATATAAATAAAATTTGCATTAGATACAGTGCCTCGTCATGTAGTCGAGGCTTCTCAAAGTGCTTCAAGATTAAAATCCTTGTCCTTACCTTCAAAGCCCTCCATGGCCTCTGCGGCCTCCTAAGATCTCACCAACCTGTCCGTGCTCTCCACTCGGCCGGTACCTGGTCTGTTCCACGTCCCCTGTCCTGCCCTCTCCACCATCGGAGGTCGGGCCTTTAGCTTTTCTGCCCCCACCCTCTGGAACTCCATCTCGGAGCCCCACCTCATTGACCCCTCCCTTGCTTCCTTCAAGGCCCATCTCAAGACCTTCCTCCTCGACCGTGCCTTCGGTCATCTCTCCGCCACTCCCTCCTCCCCATGCCCTTCACCCCTCTTGACCCCAGCCTGTAGCTCGGATGCAAACCCTGTCCAGGGCCTTGGCACGTCCTCCTGACGTGAAAGGCGCTTTATAAATGCAATGCGTCGTCGTCGTCGTTGCTTCACGGGATTTACCGTAAAGTGACCGCGGGTGGATTTTATTTTGTGGGTGAACGAGGTCGACTAAATCCAAAAGGAGCTGGTGAACTGCTGTAACTTGACATTGTAGCCTCTGCCACTTTCTCTCCCCCCCCCCCCGAAGTAGACAGTCGGAGCTCAGCAGTGTGCTCAGATTGAGCTGCTTCCAGTCAGTCTCGTGAACTCCATCTTCACAGGAAGTTGCTGTGTGATAGCCTCGTGGTTGAGCTGTGCACAACTTGCGCTGAGAACGGAAGAAGTTAGCAGAGGTGATGTCGGGTTACGAGAGGTTTTGCTGCTCGTCGCTTGTTAAACGCGCGCAAGGGTAACAAAAGGGAGGGTCTCCTTTTTATTTTTAGGTGGTTTCTTTACTGATGCCTTTTATATTTTTGACAAATTTTAAAAAAAAATCACGCAGAGCCCCAGAAGAGCGCCTGAACCGTGTAATTTCGGTTACGCAATCGTTGCCGCCCGTCCTTTGAAGGCAAACACTGGTGTTGGTTCTGCAGACGATCAGTGGGAACGTACAGCTGTTCTCTGTGGGTTTCACACTTGATGCGCTTCACTCTTGAGCTCTGGCTTTGAGGTTTAATCTCCACCTGTGGCAGAGAGTGAGCTGCAGAAGGAAGGAGCTTGTAAGAGAGAGAGAGAGAGAGGCTGTTACCTGCTACACCCAACAGATCTCTGCAAGAGACCGAGCCCTGACGTAAATTGTGGCCTGCCCTGTTCTGCACAAACCATGTTCGCTGCCTTTTCAATGTTAAGCGTGCTGTAGCAATGCCACTCGATTGGCAATTGCGAAACTCTGCTTCCGATGCAGTGACTAGTCAGACTCTTTGACACTTGTACCTTTCTGCACTCACTGCCAAACCAAAAGTTATTAAAGGTTGCAATGCAGTATTGAATATTTTGCAGCTTAGAAAACACTTGCACTTTCTGATTATTTATCGTGGGGTGTTGTTTTTGCACCCTTAATGTTTGCAAAGTTGACTCTTCTTTCCTCCTTTTCTTCCACCCCCGACACACCCATTTCATTACTCTGTTACTTCCTGTAGTGCAGCGTCCAGCTCTGAAGTTGGTCAGCAAGGAATAACCACTGTGCTTAAAGGGGAATGTGTGGACAACCAAAGCCGATTCCTCCTGTATTTACCGCTGTCCTTTCCTCAACACACTCCCCCCCCCAAACCTCCACCTCACACATCCCATCACCACCACCCACTGTTGTAGATAGCTCTGATTTCAGATCAGACACTCTTTGCAGAGGGTAACACTGAGCCCAGGCAATTCCCGAGCAGATCTATTAGATTTTACGATTTTTTTTGACCTGTTAATAAACATTGCGGGACACTGCTGTGCGCAACTGGCTGCTGCGGTTTGCCCACAAAAAATATACAGTCAATTCACTTTACAGTATATTCTGTGAAGCGCTTTGAGACATCTAGAAGACGTGATAAGGCGCTGTATCAAATGCGAGGATTATCATTATTCGTTTGTTTTTACTTATTTCCACTTTGAAGGATGTCACTGAGTGTCTTCTCCCGCAAAATACCCAGTGCCACACTTTACAATAAATCTCACAAAGCACTTTTGGAACGTGTTCCCGACATGAAAGGCTGGATATCAAAAGCAACAATTATAATTTTATTATTATTTCTATTTTTCCCTGAAGAAATGGCAGTTTCGGTAACTTAATGGAGTCCTGCAGCTCAGTGATTAGAGCACTCTCTTGCAAGCGAGAGACCTGGATTCGATTCCCAGCAGGGTGAAACTTTGGGCAAGTTTCCTTAATCCACACCTAATAATAATCCCTCAAAAAAAAATTGGTCATTTCAATCCACGACTGTTTGTGGGACGCTGCTGTGCGCAATTGGCTGCTGCGTTTCGCCCACAAATATACAGTCAATTCACTTCACAGTCTATTCCGTGAAGCACTTTGAGATGTCTAGAAGACGTGAAAAGCGCTATATCAAATGCAAGGATTATTATTATTATTAATTTTTTCCCTCACACATACATCAGCAACCTGTTTTGGGATTTCGTACGTTTTTTTAAAACAAAAGAGTAATGAATTGTGCTGGAATTTGCAATCTGTGCGTGTGTCTTTCTCAATGTTAGTGTTGGCAATGAGATGCCTGTCGCAGCTGTCATGCAGGCCTTTCTGTGCTCTATACCGTAGGAAAAACCACCTGATTTCTTTTGGAAACCGTGGCGGTTTACTGATTACAATACTTAACAGATTATTGCACGCAACTGATGTGTCAAGTCTCAGACAAAATAATTCAATGCAATGTCCCACCCCTGTCACTTTTTTTAAATAAGAGTTTTTGCAAGCACAGTCACTATGTATCCTGTTCGTACAGTGATTTGCAGAGACTTGCATTTCTGACTCATTAATGTCTCTGCAAATTCAACATTTCCCCCCCTCCCAATCTTTCTTGGTAATCTGCCTTGCATGTATTTTCCATTGTCTTTCCAAAAACAACTGTTGCTAAGTGTGGCCTCTGTTAATGAAATGTAAATTAAAGGGCAAGAGCTTGACTTTGACCTCTCGAGACTTGAGTTTGAATCTTACAAACTTGCCTACGAGTGAACAGTCACTTCACAGAAACCTTTCTGAAGCTCGTTGCGACATTCTCCATGTTATAAGTGCTCAAATGCAAATATTATTATGATGATAAGTTGATGGAATGGAATGCTCATTTTCTTTTCAATCTTCATTGACTGTTAAAGCCTCAAACGAAATGAATTGGAAATTGAGAATCGGCTGGTAATTAAGAATCAAGTTAAAGGGTGAGGCAGCTGTTGCCATTTGGGGGAGGTTTTGTTTCAGTAAATCTGTCAGAAAATATATTCCTAAAATATAAAAGTATTTTGCCCACAAAATACAGTCAATTCACTTTATAGTGTATTCTGTGAAGTGCTTTGAGACGTCGCAATGACACGATAAGGCTCTATTTCAAATGCAAGGATTATTATGATTAAAGTCATTGCTTTAGGGTTGGCATAAGTCAGCACTGCAGTGGATGTGTTTATCTGCTGTAAGTTTTTGGCTTGGTATCCCAGGACGTGAAAAGCAGAAAAAGTCACTCGGCATAATTTTATTTATAAACTTGGCAAAAGTGCCTCATTTGGCAGAAATGCACTTCACGCTGCCAAAGTAAATAGTCAATACTATGGACTGTTTTCAGTCTCAATTCAGATACATTTATTTGTTGGTGATCTTTTAATAGACATTTTCAATATGTGCGCTGCACCTCTCTGAAGTTCCACTTGTGTGCCTTTCTTCCATCAATTTCCTCTTCCCGTCTACCAACCCCTAGTGCAGGCTGTGACTTGCGTTATTCCTCAGATGCCAGCAACTCTTTTCAAGTGACCGTTCTTCAAATGGAGTCTCCTATTCGGGCTCACTTGACTTCATCGGATTGTATAACAGACAAAGCCAAATGAACAAAGGAACATAGGAACAGGTGTAGGCCATTCAGTCCCTCGAGCCTGTTACACCATCCTATTAGATCATGGCTGATCTGTACCTCAAGTCCAATTACCCGTCCTTGACCCATATCCCTTGATGCCCTGACCTAATAAAAATTTACTCACCCGAGTTTTGAAAATTTGAGCGGATGCAGCATCTCCTCTGGCGAAGGTTGATGAAAATAGTTGCAGTGCCCCCATCGCTGCCCTAACGCAGGCTAGGTTGGGATTCAACCCGAGACCAAAGCCTCCAATTTGCATGTTTCTAACAGCTTTTATATTTAATACGGTATGTTATTATTTGACACAAGATTGCAGGCCATCCGTACTTGTACTGTAATAATGCTTTTTGATAAATGTAGCATAATTTGAACCAAATGCCAGGAGCCCTTACCTTCCAACATTAGATAATAATAATATAATAATCCTTGCATTTGATATAGCACCTTATCATTTCGTTGAGACGTCTCAAAGAGCTTCACAGCGTTCCACAAATAGTCGTGGATTGATGCAAGCCAAAGAAACTTTGCAGCAACGTGGCTTTCACCCCAAGCACTCGGGAGTTGTTCTACATGAAGGGTGCTATGTGAATACAAGTTGTTGTTCTTGTCGTAGTAAAAAAGCCCCCCCCCCCTTTTACTGGATCACTGCAGTAGCATTTCCTTTCCCGCAACACTCAAATGTTATGAGTTGCTTGAGGTGAAGCTGCCAATTCTGTGGCAATTTATAATTTTGCGTTGTCTGCCTCACAGCTGCTAAACTTTACTCTCTCTAAGAATGCTTACAACTGCGAAAAGAGGCATGCAATCAATCTGGACTAGTTTTCTGGTTGGAGTCCCAATCCATACCTCTCCTCTGTTGTTTTCTTCATTGTACCATCTGGCTAAATGTGAAACTAATTTCTGGGTTTGATTCACAAGAGTTCAACTTGGGATCCAGGTTCTGAATCAATCTAATGTAAAGTAATCCTCCATTGCTATGGCCTTAGTTGCCCCCTGGTGTGGGCTTGTGCGCGTTGGTTACTTTGGAGCTATTTCTTTTCATTTCCTGGCAATACTTTGAAGCGAAAGGATGGCAAAGCTACAAAGTGTTTAAATAGGGATCTTGGGATGCTATGGTATTTGTAGGAAAGTGATTGCTGTAACCAGTGTCTGGTTAATAATAGTACCAGTAATAATAATACTTGCATCTTATATAGCACCTTATCACATTGTTGAGACGTCTCAAAGCGCTTCGCAGAATGTACCGTAAAGTTGTTTGAACTGTATTTTGTGGATGAAACATAGCAGCCAATTGCGCACAGCAGCGTCCCACAAACAGTTGTAGTTATGGCTCCGAAGCAATAGTAAGTAAGTGGACAGCCTGCTTAGTTTTGAGGTGACTTGAGTTTCTGAGTTTGCATAATTTGCTGAAAGATAGCTACCTTTAGATTTTTAAAAATAAATATATGCATATATAAAAAAACACTCGGCAAAAAAAGGAGCCAGGGAGCTGCAGCCGAAGCCAAAATACTTCAGAACTCTTTTCACTGCAAAGAGTTTCAGCAATTTCAATGGAAATTGGCTCTCTACAGTTCGGCCAGATTCCTGGAGAAGAGATGAATAGTAAATTAACAGTCGTTTCTCTTCAGCTCAGTTGTTTTCCAAACCTGCTTTTTTTTTAAAATATAAAAAAGATATGTTTCATTTGCACATTTGAAACTGTGGCGCAACACAATTTATGCGTTTTTTTAACTTTTAATACTGGAGGGGGAGAGGTAAAAAAAAAAATCTTTTGATCCTTAGGATTTTATTTTGGTTTTCTAAATATATCCAGGAATTGGTTGAAATTTCCCGATTTACTCTTATTTTCTTAACCTTCTTTTTTTCAGCGTCCAGTATTTGGCAACTACTTAAAGCCAGTTTCTCTCTTTTTTAAGAGCTGCAGAAAACTGGCTTCAAAGCTGCGACTGAATTGCACAGTTTGCCCGAAATCGAGACACTCTTGAAATGCTAAGGAAATGGAGTAAATCTAGAGCCAATAGAGATTTCTCCCTCTTTTTCCCCATAAATTTTGAAAACTGAGTTCTTAAAGGATAAGTTCAGGTTCCAAACAACTTTTTCACATTTAACCAATATTCAAATGTATATTTTAATAATAATCCTTGCAATTTGATATAAGTGTCCATCGTGTCATTGAGACATCTCAAAGCACATCACAGAATATCACAGTCACAGTAAAGTTGAATTAAATTTGACTGTATTTTGTGGGCGAAACGCGGCAGCCAATTGCGCACAGCAGTTGTGGATTGAGCAACATTGCTGTGTGAGCCTTGGAAGTATTAGTTTTTTAAAATATATTTTAAAAAGTTTAAGGAATCTGAACTCTTCCTAATAAGCATGAGTTCACAGCACAGATCGGCATCAACGACTACAATGACAAAATAATAATAATTCTTGAATTTGATATTGCGCCTTTCATGTTGGGAGAACTGTTACTGACTACTGTTAAAAATATTTCAAAGCCTTTATAGGTTTTTGCCTCGTCCTTCTTTACTCCCGCCCTCTCTCCCTTCCTTCCTCGTCCCCAGCCTCCCCGCCAAAAAAAACCCAGCTTCCACCTGCTGCCACAACATTTTGTCTAAACAAAACAACAAAATAATGCAAGAAACTTCCAAAACTGCATGTGTACAAACTGCAACAGGAAACACATGTTTACCAATTTTAAGGATATGTCGGGAATAAAAAGGACTAGTGGACCATTGGTCACAAGACAGCTGTTTTCCTTAGTGTATTTTAAGCACATTCGCACTGTGAATGGAGTCGTCGTTTTTGTTTGGGGAAGAAAAAAAGCACTTTTGAATACATGATTCCGATCATTATTAAATCCGAACCATCTTTTTTTTATTAAGACCGTCAGAGTCCGTCTGACTATTTGCTGGTAAAGTGTTGCCGCTTGAGGCACTGAAGATCGTTGTGTGTAACCTGGAATCCATCACTTCAACCAGCTGTACTCAGAAGCCCACTTGAGTAAAATTGAACTGTTACATCTATCACAGGAGGCTGGATGGGAAATCACTTTCAGATGTGCTGTAACAAAAGCACCTTGTTAAAGCCCGCAGTATCCGTTTTTATGAACCGACATAAATCAATTTGCAACCAATGCCCAGGATTGGTCTGTCTGCCATATCTTGTAAATCATAACCCCAGTTTTAAGTATTAAAAGATTAAAGGAAACGCTGTCCATTTAAATCTGGGAGCCATGTGCAACTGTTCTATTCCGACCTCGGGAAAAACACTGTCGGGAAAAGATGGGTTAGCCTATTAACCCACTTCTTCTGCAGATCTGATCATGGATTCAGTTCCTCCCATTTAATCTTCAGATTGAAAATGTTCCCTTAACTCCTAATGGCTGGTTGGCAAACCTCCCATTGATCTTCTCGCCTCCACTGCTCAACACAGACGGAGTTTGGTCAAAGACAACTGACATTTATATAGAACCTTTCATGTCCCCTCCTACCTGCCACACTACTGGGGCCGGTCTTTCAGCCTATCTGCCTCCACTATCTGGAACTCCATGCTGGAATCCTTCCGACTCCCTCCCTCCCTCACCTATTTGACAGCACTTTGGACATCTTTCCCCTCCCCACCCTCCTTGGCTCCAATACCAATCCAGGACTGCCTGTATAAGGCACTTTATAAATATAAACTTGTATTTCTATTGAATTCATTTTGCATTTCTCACCAAATCCAATTACCTTTGGCAGTCAGGACCTCTCAGCATCTTGAAGATGTGGACCACACCTGCGGCAATTTTCATGCTTGTTGCCTCACGACAGGCAATTGACCTGGTGCTGCAGGTTGTTAGTGGATTAATGTGCTGTTCTGCATAACAGTAAAATGTGGGCTCGCCCCCACATTACCCAAACCATTTTCTGATCTTGACTAATTGAGAGGCAAGTGGGATGTCTTCCCACACCTGCGGACTAGTATTACAAGTATTCTCCGGCTCACGCTCACTGAGCAGAATAGGCAGAGGCCAGCAAGTGGGTAGTACAGCACAAGGGGGGAATTTTGTCAGAAGTCAGAAATTGCTAAGAGCAACCGAATCGATGCGTAAAACGTTACTCTCTGTTTCCTACACCGAGGGTTAGTTTAGTTTCGGAAGCCAGCTCCTCACTCTGCACGTTGCATGAAACTATTAGAGACAATGATACAGACAGCTGGAGATAGCTTGCTTGATAGGGGGTCCTTTCAAATAAGCCCATGAAGGATTTTATGGCTGAGTTATAGCCTCCATGGTACAGAATGAGGTGGGAAAATGGAATACTGTAGCTTTAACTTCAACTATTTATGGAGTCGGACAGAATGTATACACGAGTGTCATTCTTGGCTGTTGCCTCAGAAGCTGTTTGTGTTTTCTATACCCTTTCCCCTCCTTCCCCTTTACCCCCCTTCCCCTCATAATCAACACAGTAATGTTGTTTCTAATACATTTTGTGACTGGTTAGCACTTAAGATTTGGATTGTGAAATAATAGCTACTTTATTGTAATGTGGGTGTTTTCGTTCTCCCCCCCTCGACCCGCACCTCATTACTGCAAAACCACTGTATCGCGATGCAACGGCTATTTGGCTTGGGAGTGTGTTCCAATGTTCCATTTCCCTATTTTGCTGCCAACTCGGAGAAGTGTCCTCCCGCTATTTCCAGACAGGAAAGGCCAGTGGAATCCATTGGCTTTCAGTTCTTTTTATCACTTTACAAGAATGTTCGCTGTCACATTATGATAGTAAAATAATAAACCTTGCGTTTGATATAGCGCCTTTCACGTCGGCAGGACATCTCAAAGCGCTCTGTAGGATTTCCTGTAACATGTAGTGACTGTACTTCTTGTGTAGGAGGAGGCAGCAGTCAATTTGCGCACAGCAATCCCCGTTAATGTTGTGAATAAAAATAGTACCAAGTGAAACATTGTCAATGTCTGTGGGATGAGATGTTGAATTGAAATCCTCTTGTACAAAAAGTCTCTGTGATTTGCATTTTACGTTTGCCTTCATATTTTTAATGCAATCTGATCTCCAGAGCGAAGAAGAGAACTTTGCCCTGCTTTCTTTGTTCGTCATTCACACAGACCCACTTTCAACTAATGATCAACTTTACCTTGTTCTGAGAATGGAATTGTAGGTGGTTATCTCTGTATTTCACTGTTCATTTCAAGAATTGGGGGAGATATGTTTCTGGAAACCTTGCATATCTCGAAAAACCTATTTTAGATAGTTGCTTCATGTGTGTCATCTCACTTGACGTGCAGAGAGCTTGCTACAATTATTTTTAAATAATCTTTGCAAATTGAGAGCGAGAATCTTCCTGCCCACAGTTTAATGACCTCAGAATATTGAGCTTCAATTTAGCACACGAATGTCTTTGAAACAGCTGAATTTTCAGATTGGTAATCGGTGATTCCTCTATTAGTACTTGGCTAAAATTTCCCATTGTAACTCTTAGTTGTAGGTTGAACATAATATTAATCCTTGCATTTGATATAGCAACACATCACGTCATGGAGATGTCTCAAAGGGCTTAACAGGATATACTGTAAAGTGGATTGACTGTGTATTTTTTTTAAGGCAAAATGCCCCTGACAACACTAGACTAGACTCTTGAGTGAAAAGTCCAGTGATCCCTCAACCTTCTGACCCAGCAGCAGGAATGCTACCAACTGAGCCAGGTTGATGGAAATAAACAAATTACAAAAACTCGCCAAGCTGAGCCCTAGGCATTGTAAATTTTCTGCATAGTTTATTCTTGTTGCATAATACCACCTTCTGCAGCTAAAAGCTATAATTTTTACATTCCAGTGGATAACACACTGCAAATTTTAAAATCATAGTGCTAAGCTGCCAGATTCTCTGCTACCTGATCCTGATCCACCCTAAACACCCCCTTTCACATATCAGCCCAGCAGAAGTAAAGAAAACCTCCACAAGCTGTGCCACTCGGACAGACATGTTAGGAAATAAAGTTTAACAGAGCAGTCTTTTATATGACAGACAGTGTAACGCAAAAGCCTCGCTGGATTTAAGTTATGCAGAGAAAGCTATGTACTACCAGGGAAGAGGAAGGAGAGGAAAATTGTGGATGAATCTGTATAAATATGAGCCACACTACACACACATACACACACACAAAAAAAAATCACATTGTAGCATGATGAAGTGACCTCAGTTGAATGAACCAGAATGGACATTACTGAAAGAAGTCATGGTAGACTGCACTACCAACTCAGACCTATAGGTTAGAGTTGCATTGGGCAATTTCGGGACAGACACCAGGAAGTTTTTCCTTGCTTACTTAGTTAACGACTAAAACAGGTTGGGACAATATTGTCCCCACTCTCTGGAACTCCATCCCAAGGTTCCCTGCAACGCCCTCCCTTCCTCTGTTTAAAGCCAAACTCAGAACAGTACATCTTCGACCAAGTTTTTGGTCATCTCTCCCCTCCCCACTGCCCTTGGCTCCTACCCCCAGCTCAGGCACCCAAACAGCAATTTGATTAGGGGTGTAGTGACTGTACATTAGAATATAAAATTTTGAAGACAGTCTTTGGGTCCCTTAACGAGAAAGTGGGGGGGAGGTACACGTTTCTCAAATAAGAGTGTTAAGTCCATGTTTTACCCACAAAATACACGATCAATCCACTTTGCAGTGTATCCTGTCAAACACTTTGAGACATCTCGATGATGTGATAAGGAGCTATATCATATGCAAGGATTGTCTTTTGGATGAGATCTTAAACCGAGGTGCCACCTGTCTGTTCAGGTTGGTGATATAGATCTTGTGGGATTATTGATAAAGAGAAGGGAATTTCTCCGGGTGTTCTGGCCAATGATCACACAAATAAAATTGGTCATTCACTTCATGTCTGTTTTGGGGACATTGCTGTGCACAAATTGGCAGCGGCTTTTGTCTACAAAAAATACATAGTTGCTTTACAGTAAACCCTGACACTTTGAGTGGTGGATATACTAATGTGGCTCCTACATTACCTGTGATGATTTTGTTTTGTGCACTCTCCTCCATGCATAACACCGTCCAGTTGGTGTCGTGTTTGTGTGTATTTTGTTGTAGACAGGAGAACCATCCCCAGATGTGTTTACAAATGGGTCGGGGTGCCCCTCTGTGCGCCTGTTGAAAAAAGGCAAGTCTGCACATTCTCTTACCTTTATTGAGGTAAAAGCTACCTGAACTCACTTTACAGATAGAGCTATGGAAGAGGAGGAGTGTTCATACATTTGGAGTTGAACTGTGCATTATATCTCACTCCTCTACCTCAGCCTTGGTAATCTATCAGCGTTAACAGACTTGTATTCGACCTTAACATTGGTGATCTTTCTCTCCTGAAACCCTTGATCTTAACCCATTCTCCTACTCAGTGATGTAGTGCTTCTTACAGAAACCTGAGGACTTGATGATATAACCTGACTGTTAAATTCAAGATCCTTGTCTTTGCTTTCAAATATCTCCATGGGATCTCCTGGCCCAGCCACTCCCTCCGGTCAGCATACACTGGCCCGCTTCATGTTTCCCGCTGTGGGTAGGTGAGCTTTCACCCTTTCTGTTACCCACTCTCTGGAACAACATTCTGGAATCCCTCCTTCTTGCCCCCTTGTTGTCGTTTCGATGTGAAAGGCCCCACTTTTTGTTGTTATCATGTGAGCTGCAGGCTGAATCATTGCACTCAGAACCTTCCAATGCTGGAATAAGAAATGGTTGTGGAACATTCTCCTGTGAACAGTCCCGTTCACAGGAGAATGTGAAATGTATTTAATTGGGTTACTTTGCTGGAGGTTAGTTTCCTCTCCCCAAATTCAAGGAGGACAGATGCAAGGCTGCCCTAATATGGCATTATTGAAACCTAGGGCAATACAGCATGTGGAGTTTATAGATTTATGCCTATACTCACGCACTCACATTCGCCCTCATACACTCTCTCACACACACTCTGTGAATGTTCTGCCTTTCCCACCATATTGGCCTGGAGTGACAAAATGCTTTGCAGTGTGCAGTTTTAGCTTGTTCCGCCCTGGGCTATGGCTGTGAAATAATCATTGCGAGTTTTAATCAAAGTCTGTTTCTCATGCACACTATATTGGCCTACTATGGCATTCATTTTGATATTTGGCTCATGACTTTATACTTTGTGAAAACACAATTTAAGTGGAGTTTGGTGTTCTCTTCCCCATATTTTTATTGTCTGCCTTCCACGAACCCCAGATTATCCAGAACTCTACAGCCCATATTCTCTCCTGCACTAGGCTTGCACAAGCCCATCACCCTGATCCTCGCCGAGCTCCTTATCCCCAGCAAATTTTTATTAATGTTATTGTCTGACTTAGTTTCAGATTCTTAGCGTTAAACTCAAAATACCTGAAAGTTGTTGGGTAATTGTTACTGCACTTCTATTAAGGTAGGAAGCTTATTTTGGAAGATGCATTATTACTTGTTGGTATACTGTGGAGTCCTGTAGGGTATTGATTAAAGTATTGACCTCACAAGCGAGAGGACCTCAGTTCGATTAACAGGCAGGGCGAAACATTACGCAAATTTCCTTACCCACACAGTAGCCGTACGTAGGAGCCCGGTTGTTAGTCGATTGGCGGATTGTTTCTCCAGGGGCAATAATCCCTTCAAAAAAAATAGTAAATTTATCACTTAATCCACAATAGTTTTGGGACACTGCTGTGTGCAATTGGCTGCCACATTTTGTCCACAAAATACAGTTAATTCACTTTACAGTATATTCTGTGAAGCTCTTTGGGACGGCTCGAAGACGTGATAAGGTGCTATATGAAATGCAAGGATTATTATTATACACTGTAGGTTAATGTTTTCTAGCCTCAATTTTGAACACGGGTAAAGTGTTCCCGTCCTCCCCTTACCCTAAATTGACTTTTTGTTCAGTACAATTTCTAAATGACATGTCTGGAAGCTGAGACTGCAATCCACTCTAATGGCAGTATAGAAACCAAAACATTTGGGAAAGATTTTGTACTGAAAGGAATAGGGCTGTTTTTTGATGTTGGAGATAAGTAAGCATTGTTCAATAGACCAGTCTTATATACAGTACAAGTGACGGATGTGCCTAACTTTACAGCCACAATCCCATGTTAGCAAGTGATGGGATTCCACGAGCAGTTACAATTGTAAAACTGTGCAGAGTTCTCGCCTTGTACAATAGAGTACAAACACTCCTAAAAACGAACAAGGCAGATTTGTTCTGTGCACAAACTCTTCTTTAAGGTTGGAAAAAATGATAGTCTGGGATTTCGGAGAAAGAAAGGCTGTAAACTAGTAACGAACATTTTAATGCTGCTTTACTTTTAGGGGCAGAATCTTAAGTGCCAGTTCCTCCATTGGGGGCTTTTGTTTTTACAGTCCTCCTTTTAAAATCCTGGGCTTTGCCCTTCCTTTCACAGGACGGCGGTTTCCTCCTATGTTGGGGTTTCCTGTGGGATACAGTTAAGCCCTACTCGAAAGGAAGTGTGAGGCTTTTTTTTAGTTGCATGCTCTTCAGAAAAGTCTCCATAGAGTGGTGGCTGCTTCAAATTTCTTCAATTGCGTTTCCACTCGCAAAGTGAACCAGTATTTTGTTTTTCGCATTCCCTTCCAAGATAGGGGCTGTACTCTTCCCAAATCTCCTCCCATTTTGTGGAATGCTCATAAAACTGATCTTTTTCAATGGAGGCAAGGGAGGGAATGAGTAGAATGCTAACATATGGCTCATTTACAACTTAACCTCGCTGTGAAACAGCAGAACGTTTTAGCATTTAATTTCTTACCTCTTGCATACTTTATGTATATATATATATTAAATATATGTGTGTGTGTGTGTGTGTGTCTCAAGCTCTCACCAGTTTTATTTACTGATGTGAATGATCTAAATATAATTTTTTTAAAAATTTATCTTATCTGCTGTTTATTGGCCTGCTCTGAATTCAATCAAGAGTAACTGGTTCGGCAAAAGCCTCTTTTGTCTTTTGGAACAAAAGAACGTGGAAATGAGCCTCTCTGGGATTATTGATGGCACATCGCCCTAACCCAGATGGAAATTATAGGGGTGTGGAGAAAAGACGTAAAATAATGGGTCTGAAAGGATTGCTCTTTAAAAGAGCCAGGCTAGACACGATGGGCTAAATGGCCTTCTTCTGTCCTATAATTTTTAGTGGCTCTTTGAAGTTACAGCAATATAATCTGAATAAACTCAGAAAAGCCATGTTCAGCACGCGCTCGAATGTTCGGGGTGGGGGAAGGAAGAGGGACATACTTCAAAACCCATTTTCAAGCTGTTCTTTAAATAAGGAACTGAATGCATTTAGAAATACAACACTTGTGACCCCATAATCTTGATTTTTTTAAACAAATGCTATCTATTTTTATATCTATCACTGACTGCTGCATATCTAAACACTTTACCATGAAGTTAGTAAGTTTTTGCTGCAAATGTATAGTTAATTAATCCTTGCATTTGATATACGTGGAGAGGAAATCTCAAAGTGCTTCACGGTATTTAATGTAAAGTGTAGTCAGTTTGCACACAACAAACAATTAAGAGGCGAAAGCTAACAACAACAACAACTTGCATTCATATAGAGCCCTTTTGTCCCGGAGTGCTTGACGGTGACGGGCGGAGTCTAACCCTGAGCCAGGGGGAGAGAGAGGGGAGAGGTGACCGTAAGCACAATCAAAAAGGAAGGTCTTTTGGTGGGATTTGAAAGCAGTGGTGGTGTGCGGGGAGGGGGGTGGGGTGGTGGGGGGAGGGGGCAAGGTGGAGGGATTGAGGGAGAGAGTTCCAGAGTTTTGGGACGTAGTGGCTGAAAGCATGGCCACCTTCTCATCTGGAGCTACCCATCATTTTTAACTATGTAAGGCTTTTAGCACAGACGGATCTCAGCAACATGTGGTTCATGTGGTCAGTCTCCTCTGCTTGGATGCGAGCCAATCACACAATCGGAGCATGGAAGAGTGAAAGGCGTGATCGGTTAGTAGCACTCTCACTTCTGAAATCAGAAGATTGTGGGTTCGAATTCCATGTCGGGTGTCAACTCACAGTTTAGGCTGACGTTCCAATACAGTGCCGGGTGAGCGTAGAGTCATTGGATGCGTCGCCCTTCGGGTGAGACGTTAGACCTAGGTCTGGTCTGCCTGTTCAGGTGGATGTTAAAGATCCCATGTCACTGTTCAAGAGAGAAAGGGATTGCTCCAGTGTCCTAGCCAACAACTTCCTGGATAAAATTGGTCATTCATTTCATAGTTGCTTGTGGGACCTTGATGTGTGCAAATTGGCTGCTGTGTTCACTCACACATATAGTCACTTTACTTCACAGCAAAATCCGAAATCCTATGAAGCGCTTCGGGACAACGTCAATAGCCTCGTGACTATTTGGACCTCGGAGAAGATTGAGAGAATAAAAGCTGCTACAACAACTTGCATTTATATAACGCCCTTCACGTGGGACTGCGTCTCGGGGCGCTTAGCAGTCTGGGAGCCTGGGGCCGAGCCGGGGGAGGGAGGAAATGACCCTAAGCACAGTCGAAGAGGGAAGGTCTTCAGTCGTGATCTAAAAGAGGGGAAGGAGGGAGCAAAGCGGAGGGATTGAGGGACAGAGTTCCAAAGCTTTGGGAGGTAGAGACTGAAAGCGCGGTGATAAGACTAACGAGCTCAAGTGGCATCTGTTGATTTAAACAAATGTGTAATTCCATACATGTTAGTTCCAACATGTTGATGGTGATGGGGATTGAAGTGTTAAGCTTATGGCAGAACCTAATACTGTATTCTGCTTGCATAGTACTACTCTATGCAAGTCTTGTGTTTTCGCTCAGTTTGTGCCAAGAGGACTTGTCTGCCTGTAAGATGTCTTTGATGTGTAATCACACAAGAATTTAAATGAATATGGAGCATTTTGCTGGAGGTTTATTGGGTGGTGGGGAGGATGGGGAGTGAATTTGGGGGGAGGTGACTTGAGAAAAGACCCCAGCTGTAAGAGATTTGGAAAAGATTCCCTGTTCTGTGGCAGGCGATGGCGATGTTGTAATATTAATAATCATGCGTGGATTTCGTGTAGCCTTATCACATTGTTGAAATGGCTCGAATGCTTCACAGAATTTACTGTAAAAAGGTAGTAACTATATATTTTGTAGCCACACAGCAAATGTTCCTCAAAACATCCATGAAGCGAATGACCAATTTTATCTCGGGGGGGTAATTGGTCAGGACACCGGGAGAAACTCCCTTCTCTGTTCAAGTCATGGCTTGGGATCTTTAACATCCACCTGAACAGGTAAACAGGACCTTAGTTTAACGTCTCATCCAAAGGACAGTATCTCTAACAAGCATTCTAACAACCGTAATGTATTGGAGCTTTAGCCTCGACTGTGAGCACAAAGTCCCGACACAAGGCTTGAACCCATAACTTTCTGAGGCAGGCTGACAATCTATACATAGGGAGGACTCCCTCTGAGGAATTTTGTTCTTGTTGAAATGATGGTAGTTTATACAATAAAAATTTCTACCATGTACTGTATGTACATCATTCTTTGTGGATCATATGTTCTATCTGTCCTGTAGCTTAAATTGGCAAATCTCATTGTTCCATGTTTCATGCAACAAAAGTGTTTTTCCTTTTCTGCGTCTCTGGAAAATGTGCGGCTTTGCAATGCTGAATGTAATTTATTTCGGAGTTTTCTGAGGATACGTTCTGATGCACGTTTGTTTTACTTTTAAAATAGTGTGCCAAGAAAAACTATCTAACAAAGGGAAACAAATGTGTTATTATAATTTTTATTCCTATTGACCCCGAGTTTGACAAAAACAACCACACCTCCTCCACCCACCCTTGCTAAAGGTTGGATGGAGCCATTCAGTAACAAACCACCATTTGTAGTCGGTGATAGGAAGGAAATGGAGATTGACAGAGGGCCTTCTAACCTGTGCAGGCTAATTCTAATGTCTCTCTGTTCCACTGTGTTCACTTCAAAGAACTATTAGAACTTGTCATTTGCTTTACAAGGGTTCGATCTCCAGTTCTGCGACTGTAACTGAAATTCAGATGTTTTTCTAAATTGATGCCAATAAGCAATTTGTTCTCGAGCGATTCTGCTGCCTGACATGCAACCTCGTCGTAAAAAGAATAGCTGCATTGTACTATTCAGAAGAAACGCTCATCTGTGTTTAAAACGAGCCTCATTTTCTGTCATTAAATGCCGCAATACAATTTGTAGATCGTTCCAGTGACGACATGTGATCCTTTTGTATAAAGGCTCATTGAAAGATTTCTGATTTCATTTGGATAACTTGTGCTTCTGAAAGGCCTTTGGGTGAAATAAGCAGCACACGTTTAAATTTCTTAAAATAAATCGCCCTTTTTATTTTTAAAATGGCAAAAATCTTCAAAGTAATTGACGGTGAGTTATAGGCACAGGTGTATGTTGCTGATGGGAGTTGGGAGGGAGATGTCCACACATATCCATCCACCTCCAGTGTGGGATCACTGAATATTGATCACAAATGGGATCCTTGATAGTTTCAAAGGAAATCATCAGTAGAAACCCCTATTGGCACAAAGTTGAGAATGTTGGCAGTCACTGACTTAGTGACTTACACTGACTTAGCTGATCTCCGCTGTTGTGGCAGTAAGGGTCCTACAATTGGTCCTTGTTGGTTTCTCACCGCCTTCTCTCTTACTCCACTCTTCCCCCACCCCCCCAGGGGGAATTGTTGGTTGGTTACTCTCCCTCAATCCCTCCATCATGCCCCCTCCTTCCCCATCTTCAGATTGTGCCTGAAGACCTTCCTGTTCGAGCGTGCTTATGGTCAGCGTACCCTCCCCCGGGCTTGGTGTCGTGCTCCGCCACAGTCAGGCGTGCTGCAACGCTACCCTGCGTGAGGAGCACTATATAAATTCAAGCATCAGCAGGCCTCGTGTCACCTCCTCCCCATGATGTAGAAGATGCTGAAGGGGAGCCAGAACCAGTAAACCCAGGATACTCTGCGTTGATCGGGGATTCGAGCTAGCGAGCTCCTCGTCCCATAAGCTGTAGCTCTCTCCACTAAACCAGGGTGGTCCAACTGGCAGCCCGTGGGCAGCATCCGGCCCCTGCCCGCCGATTTCATCCACTCCCACTCCCTCCCCTCCCTCTATTTTATCTGGCCCAACCTGCTCCCTCCGTAACCCGTAAACATTATGTTATGTTTCTGGAAGGGAAACACAAAAAATATAGCGGACTTTTCTCAAGTAGAGCATCCGGCCCTCAGCCTCCTCAGCTTTAAACCATTGGGGCCGCCCCGCATCGTAGTTTTAATTCATTAACTTTTTTTTGTGTCTGACTTGCTAGTCACTTGACTCGCCACCAGTTAGTGGGAGTTATCTTGATCGCTCTTCCTTCCACTCCTTTTGACCCAAGCTAACTGCTGTGGAAATTCCGAGAAAAATGCTCTCTGATTGTTATCACAATAACCGGGATTCTGTCTTGTCTTGAGGAATGTGGTCGGCTGACTGGCTATTTCACAGCTATGATTTTTTTTTCAAAAAAAAAGTCCAGAGTTTCAGCAGAACAGTTGGCTTTTAGCCAAGCCCAAGGAAGGGAAATGTTTTTTTTTGGGTTCTGTGATTTTCTATTTCAAAGGGGAGGAAAATCTTAACTCTTTTTTGTTTGAAAGTGACATTCAGGATATAATAATAATAATAAAAATAATAATAATAATAATCCTTGCGTTAGATATAGCGCCTTATCCAGTACTCAGGTGTATTCGGTTGTCAGTCTGGCTCTCGTCTGTAGCCAGACTCTCAGGTTGTCAGTTGGTAGCACTCTCATCTCGGAGGCAGAAGATTGTGGGTTCAAGGACCAAGTTGGCACTTTGAGCTCACCGAGTCTGGCCTGATACTCCAATGCAGCCCTGGTGGAGTGCTGCATTGTTGGAGATGCTGTTCATTGGATATGACATTGAATCGACCGTATGGCACTATTGAAGAATCGAGAAGGGAGTTTCACCCAGTGTCCAATTCTCTTGTCTCCCCCATCCCACATCTCCAACCCCCCACCAAAATAATTGGCTACTTCTTGGCTGTTTGTGGAACATTGCTGTGCGCAAATTGGTTGCTGTGCTCGCCTACAAAACATACAGTCGCTGCACATTGCAGGAAATCCTGTGAGGTACCCTTCCGACATGAAGGGCTGTATATCAAATACAAGGATTATTACTCTCCATGGTGTGTGTGAAACCTGGATTTTATGAAAATTCTTGTAATCTAGGAACATATAAGAATCTGCATGGAAAGATCTCAAGTTGAATCCTAACAAGCATGCAGAGCCATATCTGATCTTTGACAAATAACATTGCAACATTATATTTGCATTGTGCTTTTTAATTCCAGTTTGAGTAAGAGTGACTTCACCAGCTATAAACATCTGAAAATAGATAGAGATCTGTGCATAAAATCTTTTATAACTTTATGCCCATTTCTCATGCACCAACCCAAAAGGAAAAAACTGGGAGAGTGGGGATTTAACTCATCATACATTGAAATCCACCCTGTGGAATGCCATCCCCGAATCCTTCTGCTTCACCCCCTCCCTCGCCTCCTTCAAGGCACGTCAAGAGACCTACCTCTTTGACTGTGCCTTCGGCCACACTCCCAACCTCCAACCCTTTTGATTCTATCCCCCACCCTTAACTGTCCAGCACCTTGGGACATCCTTCCGATGTGAAGAGCGCTATATAAATGTAATTTGTTGTTCTTGTTGAAGCTCAAACCCAGTTTACACTTTATGGTTGATATCATGCTGATGAAATAGGTCACTTCAGAGGTTGAAATGAGATGCGTTGTTTTGGACAGAGAACTTATTGCTCTGCCTTTAGTCATGCTAAACCTTATCTGGAAATTCTTGATACTGGAACTTGCTGTCCACAGTGAGGAACTTGCTTCTTTTCCAGCCCTGTTATTTTTAAGATCGAATGTGAATGGCAAACAGTGGGAATACACCGACTTAAGTAGATATCGAAAAAGACCCACATTTTAGTGTAGAAGTCAATCTATTATATTTCACATACTGAAACCTTTGATCACAATTTCAATCCATGAGCAAGATCCTGATAAACAACTTGCATTTATATAGTGCCCTTCATGAGGGGTAGAGTCTCGGATCGCTCATAAAGTAACTTTCTGAGAGATTAATCCATTGCACTCCAGGATACAACTCAGCATGAATGGCACTATATTAAAAAAAAAGCAGGGCAGACAGTTGTTGTTGTACACCGTCATCCAGTATTTTCAAATGCATCAATTGCACTGACTTAACTGTATGTCTGACCTGTTTGCAAGTGGTGTTTTTTAGGTCCCTATTAAGTTGCTTGATGGAAATGGCCCATTCAAACTGGTAGAAGCTCATTGTGCACATTACCTTGAAAGTGTTGACCTTCACTCCAGACTACATTGTAAATATTTTGCTCCACATTCAGGCACAGTAAAATCTTGTTGGGCAAAAGTTGACTGACAGATTTTATGGGTAGCAGATATAAACTGTGTTCTACGGTCAGCATTTTGGCTTCACAGATAATGATTTTGGGAACAACATATTTGATGGAAAATGCTTTTCTTGAATCTGAAGTCTTTCAATCCCTCAAGGTTAAACAACTTGTATTTATATAGCATGTATCATGTAGCCCTGCACGGCCTTGCTCCTCCCTACCTCTGTGACCTGCTGAGTCCATATAGATCTGTCTGCTCCCTCCGCTTGGCGGGCTCCGGTCTACTCCACCCCACCTTCGGCAGGCGGGCCTTCAGCCTCTCTGCGCCTACTCTTTGGAACTCCATCCCACAGTCCCTTCGCCTCGCTCCCTCCCTTGCCTCCTTCAAGGCCTCCTGATCCAAATCCCTGACTGTCCAGTGCCTTGGGATGTCCTCTGACGTTACAGGCAATATACAAATGTAATTTATTGTTGTTGGGGGGGTCGGGGGTGTGCATAGTGGCTAAAAGCTTGATCTCTGATGCTACTGAGCGGACCATGGGAGAAATAATCAAAGAGCCAATAACTTCATAACCCATTTCAGGGTGGCATTACAGCCTTTCTGACTTACGAAATATTGTGCATATCATGTGAATATTGTGCACATCTGTGAATATGAAATGACACAATACTTGCACTTGGCGAAATACATCTTTTCAATTAACAGTCTACTGAGCCAAAGATCCCGAGATCTGAATGTGTTTTTTTTTCTTTCCTTCCTTACCTCACATTGCTTCTAAAAGCTTCTGTACGGTACATCTGTGTTGGTTCAATTTAAATGTTCCGGAAATGTCTGCCCTGCTTTTTTTTTGATGACTAATATGGCTAACTCTAAAGTCATTTTTCCATTTTTTTTAATCAATGATTTCCTCTCAGACACTGAACTCCTTTCAACAAACGGTCATTCTGGGAACAGTCCACATGTGCCCCGTCTCCAAATGTTTGTCAAAAGGCAGTCTCAATGCCTGACATCTGGAACAAAATGGCGATTTTTGTAGAACACATTGCTCATGTCTCGGTTGTAAAATCCTATTTTTAAAGCCAATGCGGCAATGGTTCCATTGTCCGAAATATTACTAACCATTGTTCTTGAGCCAACTTCTTGTTTGAGAAGGTATGGAATGAACCAGAAAAGACCAATTGGCCCTTTCGACTTGTTCCTTCCTTCTGGAGCTATTAGGAACAATTTCTCTGCGACTCGAAACATACGTGAACAAACTCCAGAACATCCACTGGTTTTCCACCTGATATTTTTGAGCTCTGGCTGATGGTAGTCTACAACTATCTACTGTGTTATCTCAGCAGTACAGAGACTGGTATGTTCCTGTGGAGTGCTTGATTAAGGAGGTATTTCATTGAACAAAGGGTAATTGACAATGAGAAGAGGGATACCAGGATGGGTGTGTTGAGGCCAGCACGCAAGACTCATTCAAGAAACAGTATGATGCTGTGAGAATGGACAGCAGAATGGGTGTTCTGGAAGAATGCGATCAAGTGGGCCGAAAGGTCTTCTTCATCCCAACCTCTCCTGCGATCTCTGTCTTTATCTAAGGATGTGCCTGAACAGTATATTTTTCAGCTTTTTCCCTTAAAAAGGAATCGTGTTTCTGTAGTCAATATTCAACCATTTTCATTTCTCTTTTGCCTGTTCGCCTGAAGATGCTGATCCTTTCTGGCGTTATGGTTCCACGATCGCCAAAGTATTTCAGTCAAGTATGCATTCTTCATGTGTAAGGCAGTGTGTATGCAGACAACTCAAGATCTATTTAAATGCTCTTGGTCTCTTTATTGCTTGACCACATTGAATAATATCATGCAATATGGAAATACTCTCCTCCATAGGGACAGGAGGCTTGGAAGTGCAAGAGAATAAAGGGCATAAGATTCCTTGGTGGGACCTGCATGATGTAAGCTAATGGGCACTCAGTCCATGTTCACACATTCTCCAAATCACTACACTTACCAACCTGAGGAATGTATTAGCCACAGTAGGTTCATGCATCAGCTGTGAGTTACTATTTCCATACTCCAATCCAGTGAGTTCATTGGGTGTCAGCCTGACTCAGTTGGTAGCACTCTTGCCTCTGAGGCATAAGGTTGTGTGTTCAAACCCGCTTATTGGAACTTTGAACTAAGCGTCTAGGCTGACACTCCATGCAGTGCTGGGGGAGCGTTGCCTTGTTGGAGGTGCCGTCTTTCAGATGAGATGTTAAATCAAGTCTGCCTGTTCATGTGGACGTTAAAAATTCAATTGAAGTACTTGAAAAGAGAAGGAAGTTTGTCTAAGAATCCCCCAAATACGATGGATCGTTTACTTCATGGCTGTTTGTGGGACATTGCTGTGCACAAATTGCCAGCCACATTCGCCAAAAGTGCACATCCAATACACTTCACAGCAAAAGCTTGCGAAGGGCTTTGAGATGTCTGAACAGGGTGATAAGGTCGAGTACCAAATGCAAGGAATATTACGTGATTATTTTGAAATGTGTTCACTAGCAATGTGGTTGTTGGAGGAAGATTAAATCACACAAATCGCTTGATAGACTGTACGTATTTTGGTCTTCAGATTAATTCGGTTCTTTGTTTTGAAACCTTATTCCACAGCAAAATGCAAGAACTGAACTTTCTGTCTTAATTTGTCTTATGTCCATTATCAAGCAAAGCACATTAACTAAAGCTTTACTTCATGTTCATTTACAGAATTACTCTCTGTAATCACTATCTAGGTTTTTGCTTTCCCGCTTATAACAGCACTTAATTTTACTGTAAGAACTCAACACACACATAGTGTAATTGGTGCAAAGGTTCAAGGAACGTTGGCTGTTTTTTGAGGACGAGGGTGTGGGCGGTTACTGAGGGCCTGGGCACCGTGTGTTTATATAAAAACGGGATTTGATTAATACTTGAAGTCAATAAAAGGGTTTAGGGAGTGAGCAAGGCGTTGGGATTTGGAATTGTTATTGGAAGCGCAGTACCAGGATAGTCTCAGTAGGCGGAATGGTTTCTTTCTTGGGTGCTTTTTCTATGATCCCAGGGCCTCTGTTTCCCTACTTCAAGATAGCAGTAACCTTTGCATTGCATTTAGAGTATAATCTTCGAGAATTTTTGCGCAGCAATGTTGCACAAATAGCCATGGGGTGAATGACAATTTCATCTACGGTTTGTTGGCCAAGACATTTAGAGAGACCCGCTTCTCTTTTTCAGTGCAGTGACCCTTTCACATTGTTCTATGGCTGTTTGTCTTGGGCATTGACTCTCAAGTCATTCTGGGTCAATAATAAATCTTCAGCTATCCACCTCGGTGTGGATTTGTGCTGGCTGCAAGCTTGAGTGTGGTTTTCAATATCCAGTGGAAATCCTGATCATCAGCAAAACCATCCTTGTGGTGGTGGGTGGACTGCCTGCCCATGAGTCATTGATGTTTTTCCATAAAGAAGTTGAATTCCTAGCCCAGGGTTTCCATCCCATCCATAAAAAATGGCTCTAGTTCAGCCTCAGAGGTTTGCCATCTCAGATGTTTGTCTCAAATGCATCATCTGAACACCATTCGCTGGTGAAAATAGACAATGCATTCGAGCAGAAATTGGATTTTAGGTACCATTCATCACAAGCATTTTTGTAGCAATTCTTTTGGATATTTACTTGAAAACAAAAAGATTTGCCAGACCATGGGGAAAGAGCGGAGGAGTGGGACTAACTGGGTATCTCTTTCAAAAAGCCGGCACAGGCACGATGGGCCGAATGGCCTCTTTCTTTGCTGTAAGATTCTATGATAACAATGGACAACCACCACACTGTTGGAGGTGCTACCTTTTAGGTGGGATGTAAAGTCCTGTTTGCCTGTTTCCCGCATGGCATCCAGGATCTCGTTATCATTCACCCCACGGCTAATTGTTGACATGCAAATAGCTAGCTGCCACATTTGCCTTCAAAATTACAGTATTACAGTAATTGCCCTGCGAAGCCCTTTCAAACAGTTTTCAATGCGACAATTAAGGTAGTATCAAAAGCAGGTTCTTTGTAACATTAGACCACAATATATATGAAATCACTGGTTATGCAGAAGAAGAAGAATCCTTGAATTTTATATGGTGCGTTATCATGCAATCAAGCTCAAACGTCTCACTGTCTCCAGGTGCTTCACAGAAATCACTGTGAAGTCTCCAGACTAAACTTTGCAGGCAGACGCAGCAGCCAATTTGCAGACAGCAATGCCCACGTCACCGTGCATGACATTCATGATGTGAATGACCAATTTTATCGAGGGGATTGTTGGCCATGACGCTGGGAAAGAAACTCCCTTCTCTTTTCAAACAGTGTCATTGGATCTTTAACGTCCACCTGAACAGGTAGACAGGTCCTCATCTTAACGTCTCATCCAAAGTCCGATCTCCGACAATGCACTGGAGTGTCAGTCCAAACTGTCAGCTCAAAGCTCTGCATGTGGTTGGACCTCCCAGGCCACTTCCTGCAGATACCTAGCTTGACTGCTTTGGCTGAGGAGCCAAAGGAGCTGAGGAGCAGGATCTGCCACCCAAGTTATGAAAGCTTGCCATCACTCATCAATTTAACTGATTCGACATCAAGCCAAGTCATTGAGGGCAGTTGCTTGAGGCAATATGTGCAAACCGGGTGAATGGAAAACCTATAATTAGATTTTTTTTTAGTGTCACTGGCCCACACGAAGCCCACGGCAAGTACTGTGTATGTGATTGTAACGTGCTGTGTGTGGAAAGATGATCACAGTAGCACACCAAAAAGTGCAAAAACATTGCCAAAAGCTGTAGGGCAGATCACTATCTGTTGCCAAGTTCCCTCTTGGAGAATTTAGACGTTCATCGGGTTCTGTGTTTGTGTCTGGCATGATCTGCAGACACAACATCATTAACAGCAGGACATATTTTTCTAAGTTTACCGCTCGATCATTTCTTTTTCCGAGTTGGTAAATTACATTTTCATTTATGGTCTGTGCTTCGTACTTGGGGGTTAGGGGGCGGGGAGGGGGGGGGGAGAAAAACAGGAATTGCTCTTAACGACCCTACTGACCTTTTCCTGTTAGGGAGGGTGAGCGGGTGGGGAGAAGAGACTTTAATGTCTTTTTTGGCTGCATCAGGAGCCGGGCGGCAGTGTGGCTGCAAGCGTGACCTCAAAACCCACCCATTGATCGTAACTGCTGGAACGGAATCACAAAGCGAGTCACTGCCTCTGTAGGTGTCCGTCTGTTTTCACTTACCAAAAACAAAGTAAAAAGAGACCACATGCATGACGAACCGTGAGCTGTGTGTGGATAAGGCAACTAACTGCTGTTGTGACCCAAAAGGGACCAATGTTTTTGTATTCAGTGCAATTGTAATGTAGAAATAATTTGCTCATTGGCAAATGTTTCTTTATTGCTGGGGGTTCATTTTATTTAAAGTTATTTACTTTAATGAAAAGGGTTTTACTTATTGCAAAGCTGCTTACTGTCTTATAACAAATGCTCCTGGATGCTATCCTGCATGAAGGGCACTATATAAATGCAAGTTGTTGTTGTTCTAATAATTATCCTTGCATTTGATGTAGCCTCTTAATCATATATTGTGGTTGAGCTGTCTCAAAATGCTTAATACTGAATACTGCACATCAAACGTATAAAACTGCATATCAGCTAGACACGAATAATAAATATAATATTCCTTGCATTTGATTTAGTGCCCTTCAGGTCTCAAAGGATTTTCTTAAATTTGTAGTGACTGCTTTGTAGGCAAACGCGACAGCCAATTTGCACACAGCAGTATCCACAGTATGGTGTAGATGCATTGGAGTACAGAGAACTTTCTAACTTCTTTGTATGTGTACAATCTGCAAAGACATTTTGGGTGCTTGCCTGTGTGTTTGCAGACTGTAAAGTGCTGCAGATGGCTAAGTGTTTTGTCAGGAACAGTGATTTACAATTGATCAGGACTCCAGTTATCTGATGAGTGACTACTCCTGATTAGTCTGGATTGTTTACTGAATTTGATTGCCGGGCAGGGCGAAACGTTGGACAAGTTTCCTTACTCCACAAGCCTCTGTTTACCGAGCAGTAGGTAGGAACCCGGCTGTTAGTCGATTGGCGGCTTGCTTTCCGGGGGTAATAATCCCTTCAATAAAATAAATAAAAATAATAATTTGGTCACTCAATCCATGACTGTTTGTGGGACACTGCTGTGCTCAATTGGCTGCCGCGATTCACTCACAAAATACACAGTCACTGCACTTTACAGTGTATTCTGTGAAGCGCTTTGAGACGTCTCGAAGACGTGATAAGGCACTATATCAAATGCAAAGATTATTATTATATTATAATTTCCACCTCGGGATTTATGGCACTCTTAAGTAGATCTACTCTATTTTAGTATTTTCAGAGTGCCAGAATTATGCAAATTTTTAAATACTGCCTTAATTGTGAAGCTTAATTCATTGCTCCCACAAAATACTGTCAAACTACTTTACAGTATGTCCTGTGAAGCGCTTCAAAACGCCTCAATGAAATGATAAGGTGCTATATCAAATGCAAGGATTATGATTATATTGATATTTATTTATGTAAATTCTTTTGACCAGCTTCAAAGTTGAGACTGAATTGCCACAAACTGGACACTGAAAATTAAGTAAATCTAGACCCAGATGGAATTTCAACAACAGCAACAACTTGCATTTATGTAGCCCCCTTCACCTCGGATAGCCCCCCCGGAGCGCTTTCCCCCAGCAGTGGAGCTGCTATTCTAACTCTGATTGGGATCCATAAAATTGAAACGAAGAACAACCTGATTACCCGGAAGGTGGCCACGTTTGTGGTATAGGAGGCAAAGATGCACCTGTGCGGCAAACGTGAAGTCGATGGTGACCTAATATAATCCGGCAGTTGGCCATTTTAACACACAATTTGGCCGGCTAGCTTCAATGCACACCTTTGCAGTAAATGTGTTCTCACTACAATCACGCTATAATAATAATCCTTGCATTTGATATAGCGCTTTTCACGTCTTCTAGACGTGGGCGAACGTGGCAGCCAATTGCGCACAGCAACATCCCACAAACGATCATGGATTGAAACTACCCAATTTATTATTGTTTTGTTTTTTTGGAGGGATTATTATTAGGCGTGTGGAGTAAGGAAACTTGCGCAAGGTTTCGCCCTCTGCCTGGAATTGAACTCAGGTTATAGTCACGGGTTTGCATTATAACAATGCATGTTTATAATTGAGCTGCACTCTAATAACTCTTGACAAGGTATTATGCAAGGCTGTACACCGATTGTGCGCAATTGGCTGCCGCGTTTCACCCACAAAAATATACACTCATTTCGCTTTACAGTATATTCTGTGAAGCTTTTTGAGACGTCTCAATGATGAGATAAGACGCTATACCAAATGCAACAATTATTAGTAGTATTATTATTATTTTATGGTCTCAAGTTGTAAGAACAGCAAAAACAAACTATTCCACAGAACGAAGACTGAATTTAAGGAATTTCCAACTTAAATTTTAAGATAATAATAGAACCACGAGCATTTTACCACAAAGTGTATGATTACAAAGACTGTCTTCTCAAGCAGCTGGAGATTAAAGTTTAAGAGGACTCTAGTTTAACAAGCAAAATGTGATTTTTTTTTCCAAATGTTGTTCGTCTGGATTCCAGACACAAGCAACATGTTGTTAACAACCTATATTTACAGTGGTTGGGGGAGACAGAGGCAGACTGCCAACCTCATTATTCCTCATGTTGAAGCTACACAAGATCTTTGTATAATGCATTCAGGTTTTTATCTTGTCCCAAACTGTCAAAACACGCATCCATTCCACTTTGCAGTGTAGCCTGTGAAGTGCTTTGGGACATTCTTTCGCCCACAAAATGTACAGTCAATTCACTTTACAGAATAATCTGTGAAGTGCTTTGAGACGTCTTGAAGATGTGATAAGGTGCTATATCAAATGTAACTTATTATTATTATTATTATCCTCCTGACCTGAAAGGCACTATACCAAATGCAAGGATTATTTTTTGTATTATTATTTTCACCTTTGTGTCTGTAGTATTTTGCTGTGCTCAAATTGGCTGCTGCGCTCACCTAGAAAATAAACACAGCCACTACACTTCACAGTGAATCTTGTGAAGCGCTTTTGAACTTTCTTCAAAAGTGTAGTAAAAGAGGTGGTAATAATAATAATAAATAATAATAATCCTTGTATTTGATGTAGGACCTTATCACGTTGTTCAGACACTCAAAGCCCTTCCCAAAATATACTATAAAGTGAATTGACTATGTACTTTGCAGGTGAATGTAGGTCTTTAAAACTTCAGAATTAGTTTGGAAAACTCAAGTCTCCAATTCTCCTTTTAATCCACAAGCTGCATTGGAACGAATGTATGGTTTCTTCTATTTGTCAACGACTCCTTAGTGTAATTAGGCTAACAGACTAAATGCTCTGGTCCTCGTCCACCTACGATGGCTGACTGGCTATAAAGAATGAACACATCAGGCTATCCATTATTGTATCTCATTGATCTTAAGGTTAATTTTGGAGGCTGCTATTTTGGTGGAAGTGTTTGAGAAAATTGTGTAGCTGCGGAGTTTTAGCGTACAATTATTTAACTAAAGCAATGAATTGTTGGAGGTGGTTCTGACTGTTTTTTTTGGTTGCTTTTGTAGAATTCAATCCGCCACAATCTCTCGCTTCACAGCAAGTTCATCAGGGTTCAGAACGAGGGAACCGGGAAGAGTTCCTGGTGGATGCTGAATCCCGAAGGCGGGAAGAATGGCAAATCCCCGAGGCGTAGAGCTGCCTCCATGGACAACAACAGTAAGTTTGCTAAGAGCAGAGGGAGAGCTGCTAAGAAGAAGGCAGCCCTGCAGGCAGGCCAGGACGGTAATGCGGACAGTCCCGGTGCACAGTTTTCTAAATGGCCTGGAAGCCCCAACTCCCACAGCAACGATGACTTTGACTCCTGGACCACTTTCAGAACTAGAACTAGCTCAAACGCCAGCACGTTAAGTGGGAGGCTGTCGCCCATTATGCCCGAGCAGGACGACATCGGGGACAGCGAGGTGCATCAGATGTCGCCTTTAGTATACCCCGGGACTTCCAGCAAAATGGGGTCAACGCTGCCGAGTCTCAGCGAGATGACCAGTTCCATGAACAATTCCATGTCTGAAAACGTCATGGAAGATCTGTTGGATAATCTTAACCTCTTGTCCCCAAATTCGTCCATGGTCGCCTCTACCCAGCCTTCATCTGCCTCACTCATGCAGCAAAGCACCGGCTATTCCTTTGCGTCGCAGAACACGTCCATCAGTTCTCAGCCGCCCGACTACAGGAAGTGCCTCTACCCCCAAAGCAGCATGAACACTCTGCAGCAAATTCCTTTGCAAACGCTACAAGAAAACAAGCAGGGCTTTGGACCTATCCACCCGTACACCTGCCCGACAGGACTCCTTAAGGAGCTGCTGACGTCAGACTCTCCGCCGCACAGTGATCTGTTGCCACAAGTGAGCTCCGTGGTGTCACAGGCCACCAGCAGGATGCCCAGCCAAAATATGATGATTGCCACAACTGTGAGGTCCTCGTACCCCAGCCAGCCCCATCACACCAAGATGATGAGCCCTAACAGCCAGCAGCATCCAGGTCACCAGCATTCAGTCGCTCTCAATGGCCGTGCCTTGCCACACGCAGTCAGCATCATGAGTCATCCTGCAAACATCCGGCATCTTGCCATGCCGAAAAGCCAGCTACAAGTCCCCATGCAGATAAGTACAATGGATCAGTACTCTCTTAACAGTGGCTATGGAAGAATGAATTTCTCCGCTGTGAACCAGGAGAAGCTTCCTAGTGATTTGGACGGTGTGCTCATCGAGAGGCTGGACTGTGACATGGATTCCATTATTCGCAATGATCTACTGGACGGTGATGCTCTAGATTTTAACTTTGACTCTGTATTGAATAACCAAAGCTTTTCAAACAGCTCAAAGGCGTCCACACACAGCTGGGTATCTGGCTGAATTACTGACAGGTGGGTATCAAAGACTTTGCACCAAAGCAAGTGGCCTGCATTGGTTTTAATCACAAAGGCGAGATTGGAAGTCTGCAGTGTTTGGTGTGAGCTCAGTGAGATACATGCAAGAGCTGGTAATATGATGTTGAGCAGCTGAGAATCTTAGGGGTGAAGATGCATAGATCTCTAAGGTGGGGGTGCAGGGAGAAAAGAACAACAACAGTTTACTTTTATGTAGAGCCTATCATGAAGGGGGAGTGGGGCGGGGTGTCTCAAAAAGCTAATGCTATCATTTCTATCAGCAGTTGCATTCTTGTAGTAGGTGTCTACCTGCCTTAGCTGGTAGTGCTCTTACATGTGAGTTAGAAGGTTGTGGGTTTAAGCCCCACATCAGGGCATGCGATCGTAGTCTAGGCTGATACTCCAATTCAGTGCCCTTGGGAGAGAGGGGGTTGTCGGAGGTGGCAACCTTCAGACATTTTTGAGGTTCTGTCTCCCTGTTCAGGTGGACATGAAAGAAAAAAGAGATTTTCTTTCAGTGTCCTGGTTAACAATCACCCAGATAAAGGGGTCTGGAGTCCTGTAGCTCAGTGGTTAGAGCACTCGCTTTGCAAGCGAGAGACCTGAGTTCAATTCCGGACAGAGGGCGAAACCTTGGGCAAGTTTCCTTACTCCACACACCTAATAATAATCCCTCCAAAACCAAAAACAATAATAAATTGGTCATTTTCAATCTACGACTGTTTGTGGGACATTGCTGTGCGCAATTGGCTGCCGCGTTCGCCCACAAATATACAGTCAATTCACTTTACAGTATATTCTGTGAAGCGCTTTGGGACGTCCTCCCGACGTGAAAAGCGCTATATCAAATGCAAGGATTATTATTATTATTATAAAATTGGGCATTCACTTTGTGGCTGTTTTTTGTGGGACATCGCTGTGTGCAAATTGACTGCTGAGTTTGCCAACAAATACACAGTCACTGCACTTTACAGTAAATCCTGTGAAGCACTTTGAAACATTTCGACGATATGATAAGGTGGTATGTGGAATCCTGAGGCGTATTGGTTAAAGCACTCGCCTCACAAGCGAGAAGACTTGGGTTTGATTCTCTGACGAAACCTTAGGCAAGTTTCCTTACTCCACACGCCTCTGTTTACCTAGCAATAAGTCAGAACACAGTTGTTAGGCGTTTGGTGGATCACTTTCTGCGGGTAATAATCCCTCCAAAAAAAATGTGGTCACTCAATCCAACAGTTTGTGAGTCACTGCTGTTGCAAAGCACTTTACAATATATTCTGTGAAGTGCTTTGAGTCGTCTCAACGACGTGACAAGGCACTGTATCAAATACAAGGATTATTATTATTATACTGCAGAAATGGTCCACAACTGTACTTGCACAAACACCGACACTAATGCAATGGGCTAAAAATGGTCTCCCACTGTCGTACATTTCTGTGCTTCTGTGTAATCAGCGTGAAATTGAAGTGTGAGAAAAGAGCTGATCATTCTGAGCTCAGTGATGATCAGCTGACTTTGAAGCTTTGCTGAGCTGAAGCTGATTTTGTGATAAATATAACTCCAGGTATCTGGTGTAAGGAGCTGTGCGAACTGGAGAGTCTTTTGTAGTGGCTACTGCTTTCATTCTTGAGGTTTTAGTCTTAAGGTATCAGCTGATGCAAGTACTCAGTGCAAGAGAGAAGCAATAGCATTTCACAAGCCTTAAGAGCATTAGATACAGCACTGTACTGCACCACTGCAAAACTAAAACTGGGTTTTATACTCTTACCACACTAGGATGGAGTTAACTAAACTTTTATTTAGTTATATATTCCCCTCTTTCTCTTCTGTCCCCCCTTCACTTCTTTTCCCCCACAACCTTTCTTTTTGGCCATTATGCACCATTCCATGGATGTATAATAATAATTAACTTGCATTTATATAAAGTGCTCTTCACGTAAACTAATGATAATAATACTTACATTTGATATAGCGCCTTATCATGTCTTCGAGATGTCTCAAATAAAAAGTGAATTGACTGTATATTTGTGGGTGAAATGCGGCAGCCAATTGCACAAAGCAGTATCGCACAAAAAGTCATGGATTGAGTGACCAATTTATTCTGTGGGGTTGGATACCGAGCAGTGGAGAAGGGAGAGGAGTAGAGTGAAGGTGATCATAGACTTGTTCGAAGAGGTAGTTTTTAAGGCAAGATTTAAAGAGAGAGAAAGAGAGAGGTAGGGGACGAAATGGAGGAGTCAAGAGAGAGTGGTCCAGAGGTTAGAGGCTTTTCTTCTGAAAGCTCAGCCATCGATGGTGGTGCAAAGGGGCTGTGTCCGTGGGAGGGGAGAGGGGTAAACAGTAAATCTGAATTGGCCGAGCGGAGGAGTGGGGTAGGAAAAGATCACAGAGAATGGGAAGGTACTAGGACGTGAAGGGTTTTATAGGTGAGGATGAGGACCTCGAGGTTCTGTTGTGAGACAGAATAGCTGAGCGTTCATTTCTCTACTGTGAACCACAGGGACTAAGCATTCTCTGCATGTTTCTCACGTAATCAGAACTGAGAGTAAACTGTGTAGGATTTGGGCAGTGGGAGATGAATTTGCAGCCAGCCCTGCACAGAGCAGAGCACTCACTCACGTAAAGAGTTAAGGAAAGAACTTGCTGATTTAATAGCACTTTATGTGTTGAAGTTTCTCAAAGCATTTCAAACGTAATTATGGTCAAGTGTGTAAAGTGTGTGGTGTTCTTAGGCAAATGTGGCAGCTATTCTACGCAAAGCAAAATAAATTCCTATCTCTTTTGTACTATTGTCATGAAATCCAAGTACCTCGATCATTTTAGGATTATTGCACACAAAGCTGCTCTTACCTGCCTTTTACTTTGTGTGTTAAAAACCATAAATGAGAGGCCATTTTCGTCAGTTTAGTTGGAATATTTCCAGGTTTTAATTCAGTAAATCCAGCAGTGAGGTGTTGCACATTTACATCTGTCTGCCCCAGATGACGTATAGTGCGGTCTACCCAGTTTACTGCATATTAGGGTGTCAGAAGTGACCTCTGAGGCAGAAGGTCGTGAGTTCAAGCCCCAACAACAACAAATTATACTTCTATAGCGCCCTTCACGTCGGAAAGACATCCCAGGGTGGAAGACGTCCCAAGTCGCCCTTTGATATTACAGTCAGTTTGTTACCAATAATGTCCCACAAACAATGTATGACCAATTTTATTTGGGGGATTGTTGGCCAGGACACCGGGAGAAACTCCCTTCTCTTTTCGAATAGTGCTTTGGCATCTACCCGAACAGGCAGACGGGAATGGTTGAATTTCTCTTCCAAAGGAAAGCACATATGACAGTGCAGCACACCCCCAGCACTGTATTGCAGTGTCAACCTAGACTTTGTGAATTCAGTCCCGACGTGGGGCTTGAACCCACAACCTTCTGACTCAGAGACGAGAGTGCTGCCGACTGAGCCAGGCTGATGCAGAGAGCTGTATCTTAAGAAATGTGTAAAAATCACTTCTAAATTAAGGCTGAATTTTGTAAAATTCTGTGCATTCTTTTAAGATGAAATGGTTTTACAAGGCTTTGACAAGTGGCACTTTGGGGCTTGTGTGAGGTAATGGAGGGAGTTTGTTTAACATGGGAAACAACTCATTTTAGAAGTGTTAGTAAGATTAAGACCTGATTGAGGGGTTAATTATAACTGCCTCCAGCTTTTCTCACAACGTTTGCAGGAGCATTGAGTCAGTGTTGGTCCTGTGCTCGATGCTTTGCCAATCATTTTTATAATCTCGGTCACTGGAATTCCTCTTTAAGAATGGCAATTAATTAGTGTCATTGGTGCCTCCTAATTGCAATAGCCACGTTCCTTCTAACTACAAAGGACATTGTTGTTTTTAATCGACTTATTGCAATGTGTGCGCAGCAATGTGAATTCACACTCAGTCCAAAAAAACTGACCAGGAGCCTCCAAGAAAGTGAGGTTCTAAGATTCTTTAGACTAGCCTAAAGGGTTAAACATATGTCTCATCCCCATTATTGCCGGTTGCAGACAGTTTTGTGTGGTTTCAATAAGATTATTTAACTGAATTCGAAGTGACGTTTTTTTTAAAAAAAACTGGCTAGAAGTTTAAGGTCAAATGTGAGGACAGTGTCCCACTCTGCACTAATATAAATACTTGATTCGCTTGCGTTTAGTTTAATCTGCAAAAGTTGAATAGGTTGTTGACGTTTTCTGACTAATGCCCTCCCCCCCTTTTTATTTCCCCTCTAGACGTCTCTGAAAGCACCCAGACTGGATTGAATCGAGAGGGTGGAGGGAGGGGGGAGAAGGAAAGGGGGAAAACAGCCCTAAAGACATCCTTCACCCTCTCGCCGAATCTCTTGATAAATGCTCCTTTTTTTTCCCCTCTTTCATCATACTTGGCAGCAGGGAACATTTTCCTGCACAGGATGTTTGCCCAATGTTTGCAGGTTATGTGCTGCTTCAGATAAGGCCTCTGGAATTTGGAACTGTTTGGCTACAAAGTGCCAAACTCACTACAGAATGTCGTTTCCAAATAGATGTGCACCGTGCGCTTACTTAGCCGATTGTCTATTTTCCTTTTGATCACGAGCGATACATAGGGTGGGTTAGATCTGGCTGTTAACCATTTGGCTGTAACAAAGGTCACCAGTTCCTTGTCCGTCTCCAAACTTTACAGTGGTCGGTTAGGCAAGCTTTGACGCAAACACCACCTTTGCTATTCGGTTTACAAATGCCATCTTGATGCAACAGTGGTGGAGTCTTAACCTTTGATCCGCACAGGCTGATTTGCATTCGAGTGTGGGATCAATATGCAGGCATGTTGGAGCTCGTCGGGGTGAGGTGACACACAGTGGTATTAAAGATCTCCTCCCATTCGCAAAGCTCAGGACATACGGCTTGCTCTCTTGCTCTATTGGCGTTGCTTATTGCAGGGCTTAAAGCACATTTTATTTTAACAGCCCTGAAGGGGCCTTTAACGCCAGAAATGTAAACTATATCCCATCCACGGCCCCCAACCCTCTGCACCCATGTGGCATGCTGCGGTGAGAGAGTGGAATGCTTTGATACGGGTTGTATTCTAAAGGCAGCCTTGAAGTGACTCGAGGCTATAGAGAACACCAGCATCCAATAAGCCGCGATATTTGAACGTGAACCTTTACTACAAGAATATCAGGGATTTTAAAACAAAAGTACTTTCTTTATATTAAATGCCATTTGTCAACCCTTACTTACTCAGGATTCGATCACATTTTTTTTTTGCCCCTTTTAAAAACTCACCAGCATCTGCTGCTTTTAAAAAAAAACACAAATAAAAAATATAGAAAATTTTACAGAAAAGGTTTATTCGAAAAAGAAATGTTGCACAGGAAAGATAATCCCTCCTGCCTCTTGCTGTCCTTGTTTAGTCAATCGTGCAGTGTTAAGTCTGCGATTTGGACTTCATGTGAGTGCCGTTGATTAAACTGTGATTCCTGTCTCTTCAAACAGCTGACGGACAGATGTTGGACAAGACTCAGTTTTGAGACCATTGCACGACTGGGCCAAAATCCTCTCAGTGTCTCTGAGTTCCCTATCGTTCGAGCCACTTAAACCCAATCACTGAGGTCTCATATTTACCCTGTACATATGTCGTAGGACTGGTGGGGAGGAAAAGGGGAGACTGGAAGAGAGCATTGCTGAGGCTTGTGCTGTGTAGATGTTTCCAAGGGACAAAATCCTACATTGCAGCTCTTAAAACGCAGTTAGCAGATGATTGAAACCCGAATTGTTGAGGCCTGAATTAGGCTATGGAGACATCTCTCAGCAATATCTGCGGGTTCCTACTGGCACTTTGGCCATAGAGTTTTATAAAGAATAGACCCAGTATTTTTCACTCTCACATCAGTTTCAGCATTCTTTCCCCCTCCCCACACACACACACACACATACAAATTGCTGAGTTCTTTGGTGTACGTTGGACCAATTGCTGAGAGGAATGAAGGAATAACTGAAGGGGGAGGTATCTTAGCTCACTCTCACACTGTTCCTAGCAGCTGGTTTTCAGCGTAGTGTCATTAGAAGCCTCGGGATAGGTCAATCGCACGGTGCAAGAGACGATTATAATGGTGGGGAGAGGGGAAAGAATTTTGGTTCTTTCGTATATTTAAAAAATGACAAATTCTTAAAAGATGGACTTTCGAATATTTAAAGGAAAACAAACGTCGACAAAGTGCTTCAGTGATTCACGGCCATTGGAACATTTGACCACAGAGACGCCAGAGAAAGCCAAAAGATGGACTCATTCAATGTGTTACAGCTTACCGCTCAATCAGATGGCATTCAGTGTTATAATGGGGTTCTGTTTGATCATAAACTGACATGTTTTGGGATGTAACTTCTTTAGGAATGAAATGTAATGCTGTGCAATTGCATTAGCATCATTCACATGTGAATTTGAACTATTCCTCTCACTCCCCCGCCCTCCACCCCCACCCCGTCCCATTATGTTTAAGATGATGCAAATCATTATAAACATTTTTGTTTTTCTTTCCCTTTGTGAGTTTACAGAAATCGCACTCTTTCTCACACACACACACACCAAAAAAAATCAGGGGCATGGAGCACCTTCAAGATTTTTTTATTAACTGGATTATATAATAAGACTTTTTTTTAATGTAAACTGATAGATTTGTACACCTTCTTAGGTAGGGTGCTATTAAAGTGACTCTCTGTTTTTATGTAAATACGCCAGACCATATAAAATCACAGTTTTCTAAATTTAATGAAAGTTTTGGCTGATGTGGATGTTTTTTTTGAGCAGGGACTAATGTAAAAATTGTAAGGTTCTTATGTTTTTTGGTCTTGACATTTTGTTGAATCTATTTAACAATCCAAATTTCTTATGAATTTTCACTCTTGCTTTTAATGTTAAACTAAATTTAAAGTACCACAAAGTGTTACATACCCTTACGTAAGCGCGTGTACAGTACATTTTTATGCTGCAGCATTTCAATGATAGTTTTAATATAGATTCTCAAGAAAGCTTTAAGTAGAACTACTATAATTGTAAATGATTTGCTTTGTGAAAAACAATGGGCTGATGATCTTACCTATGCATATAAAGTCTTAACTTTGAATTTTGTTTTTTGCAGGTTTGTACTGTTAAAAGTATATTATAATATAGAGATATCCAGATATTTTAAATGTAACAAAGAGGTTTGGTTTTCAAATATATAGCTATATGTAACCATAAGTGGAATATAAAGTTTATCTAGAACTTAGGAATGAAAAAAATCACTCTGCTTTTTGATAAACTGATGCTGTTCTTTTCTCAGTACAACTGATGAGTTTATGTACTGCTTGACATAGGCGGCGGGTGAAAATATTCTTAGGGGGGTAGTGCGAGGGGGGGGCTGAGTAAAATTTAGTTAAAGGATCCTTCCCCTTTTAAGACAGGTGAGCCATTGGCTTGACTGACAGGTCCATTGGCTAATCAGAGGTGAAGATACCCTAATGAGCAAACCCCGTCTCCCCCCCACCCCCCCACGAACTGGAAGGTGGGCGGGCACTGCCGATGAATTGGGAGAGCGACGAGGAGACCCGCAGGTAACACGGGTTGGGGCTGCTCGGAGGACTGGCTGTGGTCCTAGCGGTTCCCCTTCCAGCGCTCTTTAAAGAGTTGAGCTGTAGATAGATTGGAGGGAGGCTGTGCCCCCTCCAGCCCTTGTCACCCGCCACCTATGTTCCTTGATGTAAATGGCGGTTTAGTCAGCAGAGCATCCCTGGGAAGAGGGAATACAATATTGGACCAATAGTTTGTAACCATCGAAAATTAATTGCACTTAAGCTTTTTTAAAAAAAAGTGTTTTTAATAAATGTACTTTTATGAATCAGTAACTATAAAATTTAAAAATACTTACATTTATTAACTTATAATCGATTTTAAAAGATGCGACCGATTTATAAATAAAAGTGTTGCAGCACAAATAGTTTTTTTTAAAAAAGAAAGAAAAATCCAAAATAACTTGCACAAAACTGACCCTTCTTTTGACGGATGTTCCGCAGACCAACAATAACCTGGAATTGGGATGTAAATAGCTCGCTGCAGTTTAAAAAGGCTGTAGGAGTACTTGATCGTTTCACCACTTTATTTCCTTAACAATGCAGTGTGTAACTAAATATATTGTTTCATAGACAAGTGCCTGATAATGTACCTTAAAGACACAAGAACAATCTTTGCTGTTATTGTATGGAGCCATAAGTGTATATAAACTCTCTTACCGAATCCAAATCGTGCTTGTGTTGTCTTGTCCTTTTTTACACGCAAAATAATTATTGGGTTGCAATTGTACTTATACAAAACTCCATTGCTGATATCCTTACCTGCATCCAACATCTCCCAAATCCTTCCCAGGCTCCCCTGTCTCTGAAAAGATCAACCTCAAGATCTACACCTTCACACACAAATCCCTTTATGGTCTTCACACCTCCCTACCTCTCTGACCTGCTTGTATCCCACTTCTTTATCCACCCTTTGCTAGTCTAACAAGTGCTGTGAGACTCTACCCCCGTGAAAGAGCGTTATATAAATGCACGATTTTGTAACTCAGATCCACTGCATCCCCCCACCACCCAAAAAAAAACACTCCATGCCACTATCAGTGGCTAAGACTTCAGCTACTACATCCTTAATCTCTGGAACTCCCTGTCTCAATCCCTCCAATTTACCCCTTTGTGTATATATATTTAAATCACACCTTAAAACCCACCTCTTCGACGGCCCATATAGTCACCTTCTCCCTTGCTCGGTGCCCAACATTGCCATGGTACTCTCTCTGGGCCATTACCGTACGTGAAGGGTGCTATACAAACTCAAGTTGTATTTGCTACCAATACAATTGTACCACTAAAGGTGAATTTAATGCACACATTAAAGGAGAATTGTTGCACACTTCAGTAAAGTGAGGATACTTGTTAGTTGCTGTTAGGCATAGTATCTTAAAAGACCAAATAGTGATATTGCTAAATTATGCCACTCATCTTTAAATAGCTTTCCTAAAGAGGTGTCATATTTTCCTTAACATTTCTATTGTGAGAGGTTCCATGTTTAAATAAAAATAATGCTCACGAGTGAGAAATATACACAAATGAAAGTGACTAGTTATTATCTTGTGTGTACATGTTTGTCATTTACACTATGGACCATGATCTATTCTCTTTATGCCTCCTATTTTATGTATTTTTGAGGACAGATGCAGTTTTGATATACAAGCTGCCTCTTCTCTCTGGAGATTACGGTTTCGTGAAAATTCCCCTTTAAATATGTAAACTGGGGGATAAATCCCATCTGGGTCTGAATTTACCCAATTATTGTAGCATTTCAGAGCATTCCAAAAGTTGGTAAATTCTTAAATACAGCTTTTGCATTGAAGCTGATTTTCTATAAGTTCTCATAAGAACTTCAGAAAACCCACTTGAAAGTTAAGAATGAATTCAACAAATTGACAAATTCTGGGCACAGTGATGGTCAATTATGTTTCGCAATAGGTTTATGTTTCAATGGCTGGCAAACAAAATGAAAACTATATGTGTAACTGGAATCTAGTTTCTGGTTTAACTAATTACCCTTCAAAATAAAAAATAAATTATTTTCAAAGACCTTCCCCCACCGCCTCCGTACCTAAATTTATACAAAAAGTGGAGGAAATTGAAACTGAAGAAATATTAATAGAAGACGGAACAGGAAAACAACAACTTGCAATTATAGCAGCCTTCACACAGGTAGTATCGTAGTGCTTAACAGGCATAGCTTGACACCTAGCCAGAAAGGGTGGGGAGGTGACCAAAGGCATGGTTGAAGAGGAACGTCTTCAGGTATATGAAGATGGGTAAGAGGGGCAAGGTGCAGGGGCCAGAGATTTGGGGTATGAAAGCGCTGGACAACAGAAAGCAACAAACAATACAGTATAACGCATTTACATTTATATAGAGCCTTTCACATCAGGAGGAAGTCTCAAAGGGTTTAACTAATGATTGGGCACCCAAGCTGGGAGTGGGAGCTGAGGGTTGTGGAGAAGGGAAAGGTGATTGAAAGTACAAAAAGAACTGAGGCGAACAAAAGCTGATTTCAGGTTGATTAACGGTAGGTAGTTTATGCTTATGCTACCTACCTGAAATAAAGTAGGACTAAGGCCTGAAATATCTCACAGTGGTAGCCCTAAAACCGTTGTATTAAAATTTAAGAATGTGCAGAATTTGGGGATTCAATTAAAATTGTTTCCAGTTATTTTTGCAGGAAGCTTGTATCCAAATTAAAGCCTAATTTAAGAGTCTTACAAAGTTCAGCATGACCCTGAAATATAAAGACTATTATGGTCTCGAGGCGACGACCACAAAGCATTGCAGGGCTCAAATGTTCTTTGTGAGAAGAAATACCATGGAACTATATGTTTTTTNAAAAATTCTTTATAAATGAAGAGGCTGGCCGAGTCCAAATCCAGTAATGCTGGCGCAGGAAAGTAATGCAAGTAGACATTAGGACAGCATGTGTTCCAAAAGAAAATCAGCACAATGTCCACAAAACATTGAAGCAGATGTGATTTAAACCCAATAACTCAGATTAAATAGACGAGGTCGTATATAATATTTAATAGCAACTATTTTTAGTAGCTCCATTAAAAAGGACCATTCAAAAGCAGTTCATTTCAACTCGAGGGAAAACTCCACACTGGTGGACTCTCTATGAGCCTCGAAGTTTCAAGCGAAGGCTTGAAAGTTTGTCTTTCATTCCAATATCTGCACCACTCAAACCTGGCCTCTCTTCACCTTTACCAGCCCCAGCAGAACTGTTGTATTTTTTGAGGCATTTGTTCAGCTCTGGTTGTGCCGTTCCCTATAACCTCCATGTTTGGTTGCAAACCGATGCTTTACAATTCTTTATTGGCTACAGTTCTCATCCATACCATCTATGGCTTTCATCAACTCTCATCACTTTACATGATCTCATTCCCCCAACAATATTTTGAGAGCAAATGCAAACTTCATTGTTCATCTCATAGCTTAGAGCCTTTTCACAGAAGATGACCAAGCGACTGTAAATTCATGTTTGGAGAGAAGCTGCTAATATCCTCAAAGGCTTAAGTTGTAGGTGTCTTCCTGGCTCAGTTGGTAGCACTCTCTCGCCCCTGCTGGCTTAGTTGCCAGCGCTCTCACTCCTCTCCCGGACACTCCCAGTGTCCTGGCAAACTGTCCCCTCATATAAAATTGGCCATTCACTTCAAGGTTTGTGGGACATTGCCATGCGCAAATTAACTACTGCTTTCGCCCACAAATACAGTCACTATTCACAGTCAAATCTTGTGAAGCACTTTGAGAAGTCTTGATGATGTGGTAAGCTGCTACACGAAATCCAAGGATTATAATAAATAACTAGCTTCATCATCCAACATCATCTACTTGGTCTCAAGGTTCTGCAGACAGACCTGGGAAGGCTGACACTGGTACCAAGTATATGGCTGGAGTTCAGGATTTTGACCAGTGAACGTTAATAATGTATTTAATGCTGGGAACAAATTTGAGAGATTTGCAAAAGGATTTGTAACGAATGAATCCTATAAGTTCCCAAATCTGACTCATTTGAACTCTGGTCAAACGCTAATCTTAAATGTCCAAATTCTGTGTGACAGAATACTGACCTGCTGTTCTCCAGCAGAAGATGTCCAAGCAGATGAACCTCTGAGACATCCCAGCAACCTCAGGATTTAACCATCAGTTAAATATTCGTTAGAAACTCTCACAAATTAAAACACCATCCAGGCAAACTCCACAACTGTAGGGCACAGACTGAGCCTTAGAAGAGGGAGAGCTGTCATTTGATTTCACTGCTTTAACGTGGAATAGACTAACCAGGAAGGCAAATGGTGTCACCAAATTCAAGAGGGAATTAGATAGCCATTTGGTCAACATATGCATCGGGGGACAGAGATATGAAAGAATAGTGAAGGGAATATTCATTTTTAATAAGAACCTTCCAGATGTATTGCAATCGTCAGCTCTGTACATTCCTATGTTCTTACACAATGGTATTGCCATCTCTGGAGATGCCAATTCATTGTCCAGAGGAGTCCTGGTTGGGTTGGGACCAATTGCTGATATAATCCTGCTTAACATCTGATGCTGACGCCTGTCTGGAATCACCAGTTCTGACTTTCCAATTCTTCTCACAGAGGAACTCTCTTTCAGGGGAACTCCTAGAAGTCTCCCTTGGGTAAATAGCTATCTCTAGTCTGTTGAATAAATTGGCGCACATTATTCAATTAGTCACCAGTTCCACTCCTTAGTATTGGCACTCATCCATTACAACATTGATGCCAACACTGACGTCAGTGGAAGCTAGCAGGTCATCAATATATGGGGCTGGATCCTTTGGTAATAGCCAGTTTGCACAGAAACGTAAGTTAATTAATGACAGTCAACATGGATTTGTTGCAGTAAATCGTGCCTGACAAAGTTAATTGAGTTCTGTGATGAAATTACAGAGAGGATTGCTGAAGGTAGTCAGTTGATATACAGTAGTGTATATGGACTTTCAGAAGGTGTGTGATAAGGTGCCACATGATGGACTGATTAGCAAAATTGAACCCCATGGGATAAAAGGGACAGTGGTAGCATAGATACGAAATTGGCTGGGAGACAGAAAGCAGAGCCTAGTGGTGAACGGTTGATTTTTAGACTGGAGGAAGGTATACAGTGGTTTCCCCCAGGGTTCAGTATTTGGTCCACTGCTCTTTTTGATATACATAAATTACTTGGATATAGCGAGCAAAAATTTAAAGTTTGCTGATGATACAAAACTTGGGAATGTAGTAAACAGTGAGGAGGATGGTAGCAGACTGCAGGAGGACATAGACAGACTGGTGAAATGGGCAGACACATGGCAGATGAAGTTTGATGCAGAGAATTGTGAGGTGATACATCTTGGGAGGAAGAATAAGGAGAGTCAATATACAATAAATGGTAGTTTTAAAAGGGGTTCAGGAGCAGAGAGACCTGGGGGTTCATATACACAAGTCTTCGAAGGTGGCAAGACAGGTTGATAGAGCTGTTAAAAAAGTTTATGGGATCCTTGGCTTTATAAATAGACGCTTAGAGTACGAATGCAAAGAAGTTCTGCTAAACCTTTATAACTCATTGTTAGGCTTCAATTCTGGGCACCGCACTTTAGGAAGGATATCAAGGCCTTGGAGAGGGTGCAGAGGAGATTTACCAGAATGGTACCAGGGATGAGGGACTTTAGTTATGTGGAGAGACCAGAGAAACTGGGATTGTTCTCCTCAGAGCAGAGAAGGTTAAGGAGAGATTTAATAGAGGTGTTCAAAATTATGAGGGATTTTGATAGAGTAGATAGGGAGAAATTGTTTCCATTGGCGGGTGGGTCAGTAAATAGGGCACATAGATTTAAAATAATTGGCAAAAGAACCAGAGGGAAGACAAGGGGAATGCTTTTACACAGAGTTATTGTATGGAATTCATTACCTGAAAGAGTGGTGGAAACAGTTTCAAGAACATCTTTCAAAAGGGAATTAGATAGGTACTTGAAAAGGAAAAATTTGTAAGGATATGGGGAAAGAGCTGGGGAGTGGGAGTGATTGGGTAGCTCTTCCAAAGAGCTGGCACAGGCACGATGGACCAAATGGTCTCCGTCTGTGCTGTAGTATTCTATGATTCTATGAAATAGCAACTTTGCACTTCCAGATGGTTCTCACATCTTCCCTGAAGATGGGGGAGAGAATTGAGAGAAAAACATACTCTCTAGTGGGAGGAAACTGGCTTCCACCACGCTGATGCCATACATTCTCCATGCATCTACTTTGAAGAATTGAATCTTGAACCTCCAACATAGTGGACATCCTGTTGCCAGAAAGTCTTAACTGTTTGGAACAACTTCCTTTAATATCTTGTTGGCTGAACAGAGGTTGGCTTGATACCCCTTCTTCCTATGTGGTCAGTCTTTCAAATTATTTGGGAGAATATGACTCAGGCTTCTGCTGTGGTAATAATGCCTAATAGATTAAACAGGGTTCCTGTGACAACGGAAATAGCTCAGTTTGCACAGCATTAAGCAGTCTCTCCAGATGTTAGCTACAAAGTGTGGCAAATCACCCATCGAAGCCAAAATCTCGGTCTCTCCCAAACAAGTGTCAAAGTAATTAGGTCAAGTGGCTACATAGTGAGTGAGGATCTTTCCTGATACTGTGTGTATGACTTCTTAACAAGGTCATATCATGGGTTAGAAAGTGTATTTGGAAGCAGCCCACCTAAAATCTCAAACGTCTTTGTTCATCAGAGGCAAAGCTCATAGAAACATGGCCGGTCTCAAGACTTTTCTCTTTGACCGTGCCTTCAGCTCCCCTCTCGACTCTCTACCCCCTCCTCGCTCCCTCCCTTCCCTCTCCTCACCCTGACCATTTCCCCCCTGCTCAGGTTCTGACCCAACTGTCCTCCCGACGTGAAAGGCGCTCTATAAATGGAATCTTGTGTTGTTGTAATATTCCACAGCCCCCAAAGTTGGGGCAGCAGTCAATAAAGGGCATCAAGGCCAAAGTGGTAGGACAGCAATAATTTCATTTTTGGTTAGCTGGGTGTCTGAAATGCACATAAACTCATCACCGTGCTAAAGAACATAAACAAGGCAAACAGGTTGTTTGCTAAATCAACAACAACAACTTGCATTTATATAATGCCCCTCATGCAGGGTAGTGTCCCAGAGCACTTAAATCAGTTGAGTTTATAGATATCATATTCAGGCTGTCTAGTGCTCTTGTCAGACTGCACCTTGAGTACTGCAAATTGACTGAAGGGTCTTCTTTATCCAAACCAATCTTATGATCTTGTGAAGAGTATCCAGAATAAATTACATCGAGAGACCCAAATGGATATGTAAATTTCCCTTTGTCCAGTATGGAGTGCTAGGACACAATTTCATTTTGGGGGGGTGGTCAGCAAGGTGTCTGACACATGCAGAAAACCGTCACCATGCTAAAGACTATCCAACCCAAACTGAAATTTCCATTTATCCCACCTACACATGGAAATTCTGGAGATAGATTGTTGGGATGGAATGCGCACTTTTTTCCTGGAGGGATGCATCCTGCTTACCTAATTACGGAAAGTAATAGGTGCAGGTTGGCAAAAACCAAGGCTTGGGGACACCAGAGTGTTGGGGTACTGCTGGAGTCTAACCAGCTAAGACTGGGTAACTTACTCTCTGGCAAGCTCTCCTTTTCCAGCTAGGATCATGCTACCCATTAGGGCTCTGGTTTACAGAGTTAACAGGAGTTGAGTGGGATAACTCCCTGCTCCCAGTCTAGGACAGAACAGTCGGGATTTGCCTGGTTAAGTGTTTCAGGCTTCTCAAATGAACTTCAGAAGTCATTATTGGATTTGCTTGTTTGGGGAACAAGCTGCCTGATCGGGTTGGTAGAACCTTACCAATTGCTCAGAAGCAAATAGCTGTGCCTAACAACATTCACAAGATCACAAGATTGATTCGGATGAAGAAGTTCCTCTGATCTCATCCTTCCAGAATACTAACTCTATCGTCCTCCCATCACAGCATTAAGCTGCTTTTTAAATGAGTCCAGTGTCTGGATCTGAACCACCCTCTCTGGCAACCTGTTCCCATCATTAATTACCCTCTGAGTGAAGAAAAATTTCCTGGTATCAATCCTGAAATTGTCCTTCGCAAGCCTAAGCCTATGTGCTACTGTTCTACTCTTTTGGTGCATCATAAAGTGTTGTTCTGGGATTACTCTTTACTTTAAATGATCCCATTTATAATTTTATACATCCTATGAGATCTTTCTGAGTCATCTTCTTTCAGGACTGAAGAGCCCTAGCTCGTCTAATCATTTATCATAGTTAAATCCTCTAATATTGGGGATCATTCTTGTCGCTCTTCTCCGCAAGCACTTTGGGGTGCTACCCTGTGTGAGAGGCGCTAAATAAATGCAAGTTATTTTGTTGTTTCTGTAGCATGGTTGCATTGTTGCATTGCCTCCACGGCCTGGCCAGCCCCCTTATGTCACAATGATGAGAACTGTCAATTTGCCCACAGCATTATTCCACCAAAAGAGCCAAAAAGTGAATACTGAATGCTAACTGTCATTTAACTGGCATTAACTTTCTAAATGTTGGTCTACCAGCACTTTGAAGCCTCTTGTGATAAAACAACAACAACAACTTGCACTAATATAGCTCCCTTTACCCGAGGAAGTGCCTCAAAGCGCTTAACAATGGCGGAGCCTGACTCCGAGCCGGGGAGAGGAAGGAGGTGATCGTAAGTATGGTCGAAGAGGAGGGTCTTTAATCGTGATGTAAAAGATTTTTTAATCCTATTAAAAAAATCTTTCAGTGTTCACACATTGGTGGTGCACTAGCATTTGATCCAAGATAGTTCATCTGGAAAGCTTAATTCTCTAATGCCTTGAGCAAGATTGTGTTTACTTTTGTATCCATGCAGAGCTGTGTGAGTGGGGGAGCTGTATCTCTAATGCTGTGCTTGATGCATATTAATCTGCAGCCAAAGTACACTGCCAATATCCAAAGGCAGTCCTAGGAAACTGGTGAAAGGTCAATGCTGCATTTTCTGCGGAAGCTTCATTAAGTGGAGCTGTTCGTACAATGTCCAAAGTGGTGTTTTAATTCTGCTTGTGAAACAAGACAAACTGCTAGTTAAGCACTGCTAGTTTTTTCATTCCCTGCTTCTGTTAAAATCCATAGCTAACACATGGGCAGTGTTTTCTTTGCACAAAGCGTATTTTGAAAAATCGCAAATAGATCCTGTTTTTTTAAAAAAATCTTTGCCACGAAAATTGTTTCGGCGAGTTAAAAATTTTCAACATTAGCAGCACACAGTCGATCCGATAGAGCTTCTTTGCACTGCGGAGCCACATAAGGAACATGTAGCAAAAAATACTGTGTAATCTTTAACTTGTTAAATCTGCGGCTAGAGAAGCTGTAACTCTTATTGAGGATTAATACTGGAGATGCATTTAAAATTAACACAACATTTCTGCCCCTGATGAGTGTGTCAGCCTGGCACAGTGGGAGCACAAGCGCCTCTGACTCAGAAGGTTGTGGGTTCAAGTCCGTATTCGGGAATTTCACAGTCTAAGCTGACACTCGAATGCAGGGCTGGTGGGATGTTGCAATGCAGCTGTGCTGTTCTTTGTTCTTCAGTTTCATTTAATCGGCCTTCTTCCTTTTGTCTGGCATTTTTATTTGTACTTGAAAGGCTTGGTGTTCGCTTAGGCATCTTTATCTTGTTCCTGCCGCTTGGCTTTGTCTATTTGTGGGACATTGCTGTGCGCAAATTGGTTGCAATGTTTGCCTACAAATACGAACCAACTACAATTCACAGTAAAATCTTGTGAAGCGGCTTGAGCTGCCTTGATAGCGCTATATCAAAAGCGAAGAGTATTTTTTTTGTTATTATTTGGCGTTTGAGAACGAGAAGAGGGAATATTCAGAAGATCAAATATCCTAAGTAGAATTGATAAAACAGAGGACGACAAGAAGAGAAAAAGGCAGAGGGAAAAAAGAGAGAGAGAGGTTGTAACCTAGAGGTGAAATGCCTATCAGATGACACTTGTTCCTGTGCTCTGTCCAGGAGAGAAAGACAGGTGCTACAAGAGCTTCCCCAGATGCCGTCCAAGTGTTGGATGAAGTTGGGAATTTATAAAGAGATGGGAGTGTATGAGGTGAGAAGAAGTGTTTGGATGACAGAGGAAACCCAGTTTCCTGGAGCAGCTTTAGCACTGGATGAGGTCACAGTAGAAAGTGAGGCCAAGAACTTTGGTAGATGGAGGAGCATTAATTGTCCAGCCATCAAAGAAGATAAGAGTTGGTCTTTGCTGGGTAGATTGCACGAGTTGTGAAGGAACTGTTTGCAAAGAGGTGCAAGAGCTAAGCGTTTTGAACAACCTTCTAATGAATTAATCTGAGAATGTGGAAGGAAATCAAAGCCAATTTTGATGTGTCTCCAGTCAAATACTGTAAAACGTTTTAAAAAGCTTTACAGAATGGTACAGAACTATTGGTTTTATATAGCTTTATTTTACAGAACCCATCCAGCTCACGTTTGTTCTTTAAATGTCAGTTACACACAGGCACATTGAAAAACCTAAAGTGCCCTCGTTGACCTTTTAGATTCCCGCAACTTTGCTGTTTTTGTGCTTTTAGTGGATTGAACAAGTTCTCTTCAGTAACCCATAGCTCTGCAGCCAGCAGATTGTGGTACGTTTAAACAATGCTGACATTTAAGACAACAGTTCAGCTACTAAAATAGTTGCGCACTTCACCTGTTATTCCTTAACTGCAGTTTCTCTATGTACTGGTGTGTACTGTTGAGTATTCTGCTATTCTTTAGTCTGCTTCTGTCTACCGGATTAAGAAACTCAGTTAATTTAAGACCTGATGTAATTGACGTGCTGCAGTTTCAGTTCCCAAATTATTTGATTTTAAATAGTTTTTCACTTAGATCGAGTTGCTTTTACTCTTTTTATCAAGCTGCCTTCTGCAAGTTCAATCTTTAGCACAAAGGGCTGTGACTATTTGGAATATAGTATATAGTAAGACCAAAGGTATAGATGCAGAATTGAATCGATTGAGATAATAATAATAATAATAATAATAATAGTCATTAATGTGGTTCTTCCGTTACACAACAATCAGTTATAAGAGGAAATACATATGTGCTTTATTGATTATATGTAACTCTTGTATCAAGACTACACACGTACGTCCATTGTATTACCATTGCTGGGGGAATATGTGCAAATGAAGAGAAATGTCAAGTCCAGTATATGGTATTTTATTTTGGACATATGTTTTCAGTCCTGATATTTAAATTCAAAACTCCCTAATTAATGTCAGTAAACAATTACATTGTTTTAAAAATCATTTTTTTGTCCAGTGGGTGCTTGACACGTGCGGAAAACCATCGTTTTAAGAGTATCCATTCCAAATTAAGAGTTTCATGCATCCCACCTACACACTGAAATTCCGGAGATAGATTGTTAGAATGGAATGCGCACTCTCTCCCTGGAGGGACACATGCTGCTTACCTAATTTTTGGGAGTATTAAGCATAGGTTGGCAAGAGCTAAGGCTTGGGAATCCCAACGTGTGTGTTGTGATACTGCTGGTGTCTGACCAGCTAAATCTGTACAGCTTGCTATTGAAACCACTGCCTGGGAAGCTTTCCCACTGCTTGTCCAACTAGGACAACACTACCCATTAGGTCTTTGGCTTGTAGGAGTAATGGAAGGTGAGTGAGAAAATCCACTGCCCTTCCACGTTCTACCAATGGGCAGCCTGACTGTGTTGTCATCAGCAGTGCCTTGGAATACTGCCGACCTGCCTGGTTCAGGAACTAGACTATCAAGACCATCACAGAAGTTTGACTTGACTCTATAAGACCATAAAACATAAGAGCAGTAGGCCATCTAGCCCCTTGAGCCTGCCTCGCCATTTAATAAGATCATGGCTGATCTTCTAACTTAATTCCATTTACCCACCCTATCCCCATATCCCTTAATCCCTCTATCCTTTAGAAATCTATCAACCTCAGTCTTGAATATTTTCAAGGACTGAGCATCCACAGCCTTCTGGGGTAGAGAATTCCATAAATTCACTACCTTCTGAGGGAAGAAATGTTTCGTCGACTCAGTTCGACAAGGCTGACCCTTAATTTTGAGATTATGACCTCTAGTTTTAGATTCTCCAACCAGGGGACACAGTCTCATGGCATCTACCCTGCCAAGACTCTTAAGAATCTTATAGGTTTTTATAAAATCACCTCTAATTATTCTATATTCTAGAGAATATAGCTCTAGTTTACTCAACCTCTCCTCGTAGGTCAACCCCCTCATCCCAGGAATCAACCTAGTGAATCTACGCTGCATCCCCTCTAAGGCGAGTATGTCCTTTCTTAAATAAGGAGACCAAAACTGACACAATATTCTAGGTGCGGTCTCACCAAGGCCTTATACAACTGCAGCAAGACTTCCCTACTCTTGTACTGTAACCCTTTTGGAATGAACGCCAACACGGCAATAGCCTTCCTAGTTGCTTGCTGTACCTGCATACTAACTTTTTGTGACTGGTGTATAAGGACACCCAAATCCCTCTGAGCACTAACACTACCTAGCCTCTCCCCCTCTAGAAAATAATTTGCTTTTCTATTTTTACTACTATTTTTACTTCTGACATTCTCCGGCCAAACATATGATGTTGGAGCCACTTCAGCTCCAAGGAGACCTTGCAAAGGTGGGCGTGATGGGGTCACGGAGCCTGGTGCGGGAGAGGACATGCGCTGCAGAGTTCTGGATGATCTGCAGCTTATGGAGGGAAGAGTTGGGAAGGCTGACAAGCAGGGAGTAGGCGTTCGTCGAGTCTAGATGTGATGAATGTATGAATGAGGGTTTTGGCAGCCTGTGGAGTGAGACAGTGGCAGAGCCGGGCGATGAGGTGGAGGAAGGCAGAGCGGGTCATGGCATGGATGTGGGGAGAAAGGACAGTTGAGGGTCAAACAAGGCACCAAGGTTCTGAACTGGCTCAGTGAAGTGGAGTGTGCATCCATGGATGGTGATGCTGGCAGTGCCTGAGGTGTGGAAGTGCTGATGGAGCAAATCAGGAGGGCCTCGGCCTTGTTGACGTTTAACTGTAGAAAGTTAGCTCTCATCCAGAGCGTGATGTCTGACAGACATTCTGGCAGGACAGCAGTGATCTTGGAGTCGAAGGTGGAGGCAGAGAGATAGAGTTGAGTGTCATCTATATACGTGTGAAACTTGATCCCATGTCTGCGGATGATGTTACCAAGAGTGAGCACGTACTTGTTGAGGAGGAGAGGAACAGCCACAGAAACAGATTATTCATCCCATCAAGTCTTCTGGTATTTTTTTCCACTGGAGACAATTGAATCCCATGTGCCTGCTCTCTTTCAAATTCTTTAAAATTCCTTCTATCTAAATTCTGTTGACAGTCTGGTTCATTCTGCTCTTTGGGTCAGAAGATTGAGGGTTCAAGTCCATTGTGGGACTTCAAACTCCTAATTTACACTGAAAGTGCAGTGCAGTGGTGGGGGGAGATAACACTGTCAGAGGTGCTGTCTTTCAGATGAGATGTTAAACTAAGGGTTGTCTAAGTTGATGTCAAAGATCCTATGGCATGATTCAAAAGAGAAGTGAGTTTCTCCTGGTGTCCTGGCCAACAATCCCTCATATAAAATTGGTCATTCCCTTTGTGGCCCTTTGTAGAACGTTGCTGGGTGTAAATTGGCTGCCTCATTTTTTTGATAACTGTGTCATCTATGGAAACAGCCTATATTGAAGTCTAAATTTTCGATAAAGGAACCTATTAAAAACCTCATTACCCGAACGGGTCGAGTACCACGTACTCCTGGTTACCAGACAGAGGCCCCATTTGCACGATTTGGATTCCTTATTGAAGAATCCCATTAAGAGATAACGCAAATTAAGTCCCATTGTCCAGTGGAATATCACCTAGTTTGCAATATGCACAATCCATCTTGATTCAGCCATTAGAGCCTTGCAAGCTATTTATAACTAAAATTTGACAGCTCGTCTCAAAGCCATGGCTGCGTCCATTTAAAGGACTGTGAAAAGCACACACGGTGCATGTGCTGAGTTATTAGGTTGTATTTACTTGTTGCTATTAATCACTGTGACAGCACTCCACTCAGTCTAAAAAGAACCTTCTGCAAGGTTAGGAGATTTGACTGTTGAGTGAAAGGAAGTAAATGGTCCATGTTTAACATCCCTTAACCCTTTGCGACAAAAAAAATCAATGCGGTATATCTTTTGCACTTTATTTGCAATGTTTGATGTGTTAATTATTGTTGGCATCAATTATCATGCCGTTGATAAATGCAATCATTGAGTTCGAGCATCTAATCCAGGTCCCTTTTTAGAAGAATTCATGACTTCTGCTTTCAGTTATGGAATGTGCCTAACTCCTGACTGTTGCAATGGTTAGGACCTTCTGGCAGCCATGCTGGTGGTGGTTTCCAGAGTGACTTAGAGTAAACTTAACTGGCTTTATTTTTCCCTTCCTCTCTTGCAGTGCTCTGGTCATACCTCCCCTAGAGTATTGTATACAGCTGTGAGATAAGGTGGCTGCTCATACCCCAGAGCAACAGGAGCCAACCCATAGCCAACGGGCCAGAAGTTGCCCGCTTGCATTAGTCTAGGTTACAACAACAAATTGCATTTGTATATCGCCTTTCATGTCAGGAGGACGTCCCAAGGCGCTCGACAATGAGGGGTTTGCACCTGAGCTGAAGGTTGGGATCAGAGAGGGGTGGAGAACAAGAGGGTGGAGGAGGGAAGATGACCGCAGTCGAACCCCGGTCTTCGCACTTGCAAGTTGAGCATACTAGCTCCGCATTTCAGTGCGATATCTCTTTAAGAATCTTTAAGAATCCTTCTATGAATATACGTACAACGATTTCTGATAGAAGGTGCGTGAGAAGAAGCCAGGTTGACTTGCCTGCAAGTATTCCCTCACTCCCTTTTGGGAAGTGCTTTAACTTTGTGCTTTACACCCTTGGCCTCAGGTGAACCCAGGAAAGCAGCCCCTAGAGCCTACTCAACATGCTTCCCTTGGCACTATCATCCCCGACGTGTACCATTACAACCTGAATTTCCTCACAATATAGCAGCGCCCAATTCATAACACTGTTCCATTCTAAAACAACAAAAACAGTCATGGTTGTGTTTTTTTTCAGTGTATTTATAAAAAAAAAGTTTTTGGTAAGCCTATCAGAATGCAACTTGTTTATTTGAGGGGTGGGAAGAGGGGGGAACATTGGCAGACATTTTACTGCTGCTAACACAATGTCAAAAACAGCGCCAGAAAACGAGGAACTGAACTCGTATTAAAAATAGATTTAAACTGAAACGTGTTAGCAATTCATAAGAGGTCAATCAAGGCCCAAAAGAAGTTAAATAAGTATTGTTTTATCGTAACTGGATCTTAACCTGCCTTTTCTCTGTCTCTCGCTGTGAATTTCCAGCCTTTCTGGTTGTTTCAGATTTCCAGTAACCACAGTTTTTCCCTCAAATGATGGGATTATTTCAATAGAAAGAAGCCCTCCTTGTATTTGATCTGATGTCTTATCATGTCCTCAAAACGTTTCTCCCGCAAAATACACAGTCAATTCACTTTACAGTATATTTTGAACAACAACAACAACTTGGATTTATATAGCGCCCTCCACGCCGGACGGCATCTCAGAGCACTTTAAAACGTCACAACGACATGATAAGGTACTGTATCAAATGCAAGGATTATTATTATTATGTACACAGCAATATTCCGTGACCAACCTTGAAGTGAACGATTAATTTTATCTGGTGGATTGTTGGTCAGGATGCCAGAAGATACTCCCTTCACTTTTTGAATAGTGCGGTGAGATTTTTAATGTCCACCAAGCAGAAACTTGGTTTAAAGTCTGATCTGAAGGATGAAATCTCCTACAATGGAGCATTCCCCCAACATTGTATTGGAGAGTCAGCCTGGACTGAGAGTTCATGTCCTGATGTGGAAGTACAGAAATAGCGTGTCTGTTTGTAGTTACAGCGGTTTTGTAAAACCAGCTGGTCAGCTGTTTGCTGTGGTAAGAGAGTCCTTCATTGCATTTCAGGCAAAACCACCAAATAACTGTGTGTTTTTGTTTGTGTAGTGGGTAATCTTTAAAGGGAAACTCAGCCCTATTTATCTGTTGTTTTTAAGTATCATTCACTAACTTTGCAACACAATGCCATCAACCACATGTTGTGGAGCAATACAGCTTGTAATAATGCACCTAGGAGATCGTTTTGCTTCTCCTTCGGTCTGTTATTTCTGGACAGTATTGCACAGTGAAATCATCACTGTACAGTATATATTCACCTGCAAAATGCACACAGTCAGAGCAATTTACAGTATGTCCTGTGAAGTTTTGACATGTCTCATTGATGTGATAAGGTGCTATATCAAAATGCATAGATTGTTATTGCGTGTGTGTATATACATATATACTGTATAAATAGGCTTGTTTTCCTATTAACAATATTATTACTATTATGTGAACAAAGTAAAAAGGACATTACACATCAACTTTGAATACCAGCACTTTTTCACTGATTAAATTGATCCTCATTCAATTTTGGGTAAATTTCAGAGTATGGTAATAAAAGTGACTAGATGGAGTACTTATATTTTAAGAGAAAATTGCTTTCATTCAGAAGACTGTATTAACGGGGAAAGAGTTAATATAATATTAATATTAATAATATTCTCCTTGGGAGAAGATAATTCCTTCAAGTTGAGTTTACTCCAAGGTAACAATGGAACATTGGAATCGAATCGACCCTCTGTTACGATCTCAGTCCATTTCCTGAGCCAAGCACGTTCCTCAGTATTCCAAAGCACTGCTGATGACAGACCAGACAGCCTGACTTCATGACTATGAGAAGCAGGCCAGTCATTGGGGCCAGGCATTCTTCCCACTCAGCTTCTATTAATCCTGCAATCAAAATCCCTATCGGGTCTCATGATCCTAACTGGACAAGTAGCGGGCAATGATCCAGAAAGTGCTCTCAATTGCAAGCTATATGGTTTTAGCTGTTTAGACTCCAGCAGTATCCCCAACACACAATCTGGGGTCCCCAAGGCTTGTCTCTTGCCACTCTGCACCTAGAATTAGGTAAGCAGGGTGCATCACTGTGACTCTTTGACCTCCTAAACCCCTACCATCCTGCTTGTTCCCTCTGCTTAGGCTCAGGCCAGCTTCATGCTCCCCACATCGCTCAACCCACTATTGGTGGGCGGGCCTTCTGCCACCTCCCCCACTCTCTGGAACTTTATCCCGCAGTTCCTCCGCCTCGCCCCCTCCTTTGCCACCTTCAAGAGCCATCTCAAGACCCTCCTCTTTGACCGTGCCTTCGATCTCCCTGCTTCCCCCACCCCACCCTCCCCAACCCTCAGCTCGGGTCCAAAACTCTGACAGTCCATCGCCTTGGGATGTCCTCCCGACGTGAAAGCTGCTTTACAAATGTAATTTTGTTGTTGTTGTTGTCACTCCAGGGATTGAGTGAACATTCCATTCCAGATCTAGGGAAATTTCCATGGGTAGGTGGCATTCACAGTCTGGTTTGGATGCTGTTAAGCACGGTGATGGCTTCCCGCATGTGTCAGACACCCAGCTGACCACTGCAAAATCTGCAAGATCAAGCAGGCTTTCTTTAATGAAGGATTTGTCCAATTTCTTTCCCTCATCCACTGGAGCTAGTGACTCATTATGGGACACAGTTCCACATTGACTGCCAGGCGTCTAAATCATCACCCATATGGTCATTCTTGCTGCATTAGCCCAAACACTGACTGTGCTGAATGTGGGTTTCACAAGGGAGTGTTAACTTTGGTGTCTTTACCCACAAACACGCAATTCGCAGTAGGCATCGCTGGTTAGCAAACTGAGGTCCAAACTACCTCATGGCATTAGCCCCTTAAGACCAATGCCATAAAATTTAAGGTCCTGCAGAATATTGGAAAATTCTTAAATTCAGTCTTAATTTGGAAACATTTTTCTGCAGAACTTTCTGTTCCCCATTAAACAATGGAGAGAACACCAACCCCTTGGCTGCTCTCACATGGGCCTTTTTTCAGTTCAGTTAGCACCAGGGCATTTTTTTAACATATAAAGTGGTGGGGAAAATCCCCACCAGCCCCTAGGAATTTCCCAGCAGTAATTTCAAAATTCCCCACCAGTAAGTTGCTCTTCCATAATAATAATATTAATAATAATCATAATCCTTGCATTTGATATAACGCCTTATCGTGTCTTTGAGATGTCTTAGAACGCTTCACAGAATATACCGTAAAGTGAATTGATTGTATATTTTGTGGGCGAAATGTGGCAGCCCCTTTGCACACAGCAGTGTCCCACAAACAGTCGTGGATTAAATAACCATATTATTATTTAGTTTTTTGAAAGGATTATAACCCCCGAAAAAGAGATCCACCAATTGACTAACAACTGGGTTCCTACTTATTGTTGGGAAAACAGAAGTGTGTGAACTAAGGAAACTTGCCTAATGTTTTGCCCTTATAATAATGGTAATAATATATAATAAAGGTAGTGGTGATTTGTAGGATTATTACTTATTAGATTCCTGTTTTCACATTAATTTAGTCATGCGTAAGATTTGAAACAAATACATCAAGCATTGCTTCATCTGTAGAAATCTGTTTTTAATGCTTCTGGATGTGGATAAAAGTGTTCCTTTGAGTTCAGTGACAATTCCTTAAAAAATGCCCTGGTTGGTAACAATCTGAACTCTCAGCCAGAAGCTATGTGGGTTTCAACACAGCATTCAGCTGCTGATGTAAGGACAATTGAATGGACTGCAGCCTAGTTGGAAGTTTCATCCTCCACATGAGATGTTCTGTCTGCCAGTTCAAGTGGACATTAAAGATCTGTGCACTAATTGCAGTGGGACGGGGAGTTTTCCTGGTGTGTCCAGGCCAATGTTCTTCTTTGGCAATTAATCTCACCATTGCTTGTGGGATGTTACTGCTGTGTTTGTTCACAGAACAACCAACACTGCACTTAAAACAAAAACCTCCTTGTGTGAATGTTTGAGGCGATTCAATGTGCTTTGGAAATATACAGGGATAAATTCCACCTGTGTCTAGATTTATACCCATTTCAAGACCCTCCTCTTCGACCGTACTTTTGATCACCCTGCTTTTCCCCCTGCTCTCCACCCTCCCCAATCCCTACCCCCAGCTTGGGTCTGAAACTCTGACTGTCCAACGCCTTGGGACATCCTCCCAAGGGGAAAGGCACTATACAAATGTAATTTTGCTGTTGTTATTGTATTCTATTTTATGCAGCATTCTGGAGCAAATTTGAACAGAATTTGGCAAATTGTTGAAATCAATCTTAACTTTGAATTCGGTTTTCTCTAGTTCTTAAAAGAATTTATGGAAAACCAGCATCAAAATTTGTTTTACTCAACCCTCCAGATGATGAGTTCTAGATAGATTTTGAGGCATGGGGAGGGGTGAACGAATGGTGCCCATTGAAACCTGTACCCTATTAGAAGGAAAGAAAGGTGTTCAGTCGAGCAGGGATTGAGTGGAAAATTGGAGGAGAAAATTGACCCCAAAGAAAGAAAGAAAACGTTTCTTTTGAAAGTTGGGATTTTAAATGGTTCTTTACTCCAATGGATTTATGACCTTGCTGGCTTTGCTCTGAAACTGTTGTTTTCATGTGATTTGTGTTTGGAGATAAAGCAGTAATCCAAATCCCCTGATCCAAGTCTCATGAATGGGATGGAAAAATATTAAACATTAACTGTACGAGCACAAGCCAGTAATGGTGATGTCTTCAGTGGGTCATTGGAGCTTCCAGTCAATACAATTGTCAGACATGGTCGATAAACACAATGACATCTCTGTTTCTTCTGATTTGTTAAATGTCAGTGAATTCGAAGAGCTCAGAGGAGTGGAACAGAGATAGAGAGATAAGAATTAATAGCAAGCAGGCTGCCTTCAAAGAGCTGAAGAACTACTGTGTACTAAGGATTTGATCAAAAATGAACCCAAAACTGGAAATGACCTGAACCGAGGACTTATAAGGTTACTTCACAAATGCTCCCAATTTCCTCTGTTGGGTTCTTTCACATTTTTGTTCAGATCCAGATTGAGATTGGTGTCTGCTTTGGATTATTGATTCTTGTTATTTTTGGAGCATTCCCTCCTTTGCATGCAGGAGATTGTAAACATTATCGCACACTCACTTGGGCACTGGTGGGTCGGTTACGGTCTAGCGGCAGAAGAGACAAGATCAAATAGGAATTAAATTATTGCTAGTGTGAGGGATGCTGGTTTGAAAAATTGTTGCCTGTTTACAATCTATTTTGAGCCACACTTGAAAGGCTCAAATGGTAAATTATCAGTTATAGTGAACAAATGCACACCCACAAGTAAAAAAAAAGTTCACAACAATTTGCATTTATGTGGCACCTTTAACCGAGGGTGTGTGTGGGTGGGGAAAGGGGGACTCTTGAAGTGCTTCACGTAACTGACCTGGAACTTGAGCTGGGATGGGACGGGGGTAGCTAGACTAGGAGGGGGTAGCAGAGACAGGGAGTGGGGAAACGTACCCGAAAGCATCGACAGTTAAAGAGAGGTCGTAAAATGGATTTTGAAGGTGAGACAGAGGATGCAAAACAGAGGGATTCTGGATGTAGTGCAAGAGAGCAGGGGCAGCAAGGCTGAAGGTTTGGCACAGATGGTGCAGTGGAGTGCGTGGGAAATGTGAAGGAGGCCAGTGTATCCTGAGCGGTGGAATGACCAGGGAAGAAGGGTGACAGGAGATCACAGATGTAGGATGGTACGTTTCTGGCAATTACTTTCAGTTGTTATACGTTCACGACTGTTGTGGGACATTGCTGCATTGCAAATTAGTGTTTGCCTGCCAATACAGTTACTACACTTCATGGTAAATTCCTATGAGGTGTTTGAGACGTCTAGATGTTGTGATAAGGCGCTGTATCAAAAGCAAGGATTGTTATTATCATGGGCCCGAGCAGGTTAAAACCTGAGAGGCATTTGATCAGTGCTGAGAAATATGGAAATGAAGCAGAAAGTTATTCAAAAATAAATTCCCGGTAAACGCCTTGGAGAGTCTAAGCTTTTTTTTTGGTCAGCCGGGTGCCTGAAATCCAAACCAAGATGAGAATTCCATGCATCCCTACACATGGAAATCACAGAGAGAGATTGTTAAAATGGAATGTGCACTCTCTCCCTGGAGAGATGCATCCAGCTTACTTAATTACCTAAAGTATTAGGCGCAGGTCCCCAATCCAAGGCTTGGGGACTCCAGAGTGTACGTTTTGGTACTGTGGAATCTAACCAGCTAAAACTGCACAGCTTGCCATTGATATTGCTGTCCAGCAAGCTTTCCCAGACCACCCTAGCCATTACAGATTTAGCTTGCAGGGTTAACAGGAGTTGAGTGGGGTGATTCTCTGCCCCCAGTGACTGGTCTGCCCTTCCAAGTCCTGCCGATGAGCCAGGCTGGCTGTGCTATCATCAGCAGTGCCCTGGAATACTGCGGACCCGCCTGGCTCAGGAACCGGACTACTGAGACCGCCAGAAAGAGTTGGCTCGATTCTGACATTCCATTGCCACACACGTCACCTTGGAGCCAGTTCAGCTCCAAGGAGACTCCGCTTACACTCAAGGCTTCACTATACTCTCTGCTGCCCCTACCGATGTATCGGCACATGTAGTGTAGATAATAATAATAATAATAATCCTTGCATTTGATATAGCACTTTTCACATCGGGAGGACGTCCCAAAGCGCTTCACAGAACACACTGTAAAGTGAATTGACTGGATATTTGTGGGCAAACGCGGCAGCCAATTGCGCACAGCAATGTCCCACAAACAGTCGTAGATTGAAAATGACCAATTTATTATTGTTTTTGGTTTTTTGGAGGGATTATTATTAGGCATGTGGAGTAAGGAAACTTGCCCAAAGTTTCGCCCTGTCTGGAATTGAACTCAGGTCTCTCGCTTGCAAAGCGAGTGCTCTAACCACTGAGCTACAGGACTCCACCTGGATAGGCAAGAGAATCAAGTTTGGAGTCCTGTAACATATTGGTTACAATACTTGCCTTGCAATTAAGAGGCCCCGGTTTGATTCCTGGACAGGGCGAATCTTTAGGCAACTTTCCTTACTCCATATACATCCTAGCAGCAAGTAGGAACCGGGCTGTTTGTCGATTTGCAGATCACTTTTCTGGGGGTAATAATCTCTTCAAAACAAATCAAAAAATCTGGTCACTCAATCCATAACTCTGTGAGCAATTGGCTGCAATGTTTCGTTGACAAAATATACAATCAATTCACTTTACAGTATATTCTGTGAAGCTCTTTGAGATGTCTCAATGTCATGATAAGGTGCTATATTAAATGCAGGGATTATTGTTAAGTTTTGTAGGTGAATGCAACAGCCAATTTGTGCACAGAAATGTCCCACAAACGGCATGGAGTGAATGACAAATTTACTTGAAGTATTATTGGCCACGACACAGGGAGAAGCTTGTTTCTATTTTCGAATACTGCCAAGGGATCTTTAACACCTACCTGAACAGACAGACGGTTCAACGTCTCATTTGAAGAACAAGCACCTCCAACAATGCAGCACACGCCAACACTGCATTAGAATGTCAGTGTAGACTGCGCAGTGTTAACTTTTAAGAAATAAACGGTCTTACAGACTAAGGCTAAGAGAAATTACAGGCATCCCTGAGTCCCCAGCTTCTAACTGCCATGAAACACTACATCTCCCGACATTCTTGCTTGATTCATATCTATTCATTTCAATTTGGCCATATGGCTCCAATCCACTATTTGTATCTAATGCTTATTAAAGGTTCCATTTGACTCGCATTTACTTTAGCAATGATAAAACCCAGCTGACCCGCCATCTGGAAAATTGGAAGAATTTCTGGAAAATGACTCGGTGAATGGAATTATTAAAATGATTTTGCTGCAGTAAGAGATTTCTTGTTTTGTGTGACTTGTAGCCTGACTCTTCCAGGGGTGAAGGATTTTTTTTCGGTCGGCCTGTCGTCTGACACACGTGGAAAGCCACCCTCATGCTTAACGGTATCCAAACCAGACTATTGGGAGTTCCATATACAGATGGAAATTTGCCTTTGTTTGCAATGGAGTGCACACACACTACCCGGATGGAGGGATCCTGCTCACCTAATCTCACAAAGTTGTAGGTTCAGTTTGCCAAAGTTATAGTGCTTGGGACCCTTAGGGTTGTACTGGGGCACCTCTGGAGTTTAACCACCCAAAACTGCGCAGCTTGTTACTGTGAACAACTCTGGTGATTTTCCCACTCCTTGTCCAGCCAGTTATGGCTTTGGCTTTCAGGATTAAAAGAAGCCAAGTGGGAAGAATCTTTGCCCCTGTGGTATAAAGAATGTTACTCAATGAACAGGAGAATCTTGTACAGCTCTATTTAACTAAATCTTTTTTTAAAGAAGGGAAGAGGAAAGGCAAGGGAAGTGTTGTTTTTATTAATGTGAAAAAGCTTGTCTTTCTTATGTAATTCTTTCCGAGACGTGAATTCTTGCTTGTGGCAGACTGAAGCTCAGACACGGAGTTAAATCTTGATGCATGCATCAATGTGTCAATGAGAAGTTGATTTTAGAGAAACCAACAAGGTTTTTTCAGAAAATGCCCTTGTTAATAATCCTAGCTGATGATGTAGTACCTCATCACAGCACTTTACAGAACTTACTGTAAAATGTAGGGATTTTGTATTTGTAGGAAGTCACAGCAGCCAATTTGCACACAGCAATGTCCTACAAACACCCATGAAGCTAATGACCAACCTTAAAAGTCCACCTGAATAGGCAGACAGAACCTCGGTTTCTCATCTCATAAAAAAGAAAGGTACCTCTGATATTGCAGTACTCCCCCAGTACTGCCATTGGAGCATACGTCTATGAGCTCAAAGTCATGAATATACAGCCTTCTGCCTCAGAGGCTAAAGTCCGACCAAATGAGCTGAGCTGACATTGAGCCAGGTTGTCTTCCAGTCTCTATTGCTGTCATTTGTTCATTTGTTATTGCCACTTAAAGTACACACAAAGCACAGCTTGGTATAAGGAGTCTATCCATAAAAACAAGCATTTGCCCTGTGTTCTGTGGGTATCCTGGCAGGTCTAACATCACACTTCATCAGATGAATTCTTGGTAATATTCCACAGTGACATCATGTCTCCAGGGAGATAGTGCAGTTGCTACACAAATTTCCGTCGGATTTTGCCTCAGACAAGAAATGCACAGAGAAATGTATGAAAAACAGTGCAACATAATTTTATCTATTGTCTGTAAAGATTAGATAAAATGGAGGAGACGTACCAATTACATGTCCTAAAGGAAAAGCAAATTAAGTGTAATTTGGATATTTTAAAAAGTTCCCTCAGTATTTGCAGTTTGCACAAAGCACAAAATACTGCAGATGCTGGAAAGTTTAGTTCTGACGAAGGATCGTGGACCCGAAATGTTGACTCACTTTCCTTTCTCCATAGATGCTGCCTGACCTGCTGAGTTTTCCCAGCTCTCTCTGTTTTTGTTTGCAGTTTGCAATCTGGACTCTGGAAATAATTTTTGACTCATTGTGGTGAATTGGGAGTGGGAATGGGGTGTGGGTGGGTGGGGGCAGGGAGGAAAGTTTCTGCCTTCTTAGTAATAAAGATCTCTTTCTTTTCGACAAAGCTTTTAACCACCTTTCTCCTCTCCCCCACCTTTCTCAACTCCACTGGATCCCCAGTTCAAGCTCCCAGTCAGCTCTATAGAACACTAAAACAGAGAGTAGAGATAAACTGGTCCTTCTCAGATTGGCAAGATGTGACTAGTGGAGTGCCACAAGGATCAGTGCTTGGGCCTCAACTATTTACAATCTATATCAATGATCTAGAAGAGGAAATAGAACTTAAAATATCTAAATTCGCAGATGATACTAAGCTAGGTGGGAGAGTATGCTATGAGGATGACACAAAAAGATTGCAAAGGGCTATAGATAGCTAGGTGAGTGGGCAAGAAGGTAGAAGATGGAATATAATGTGGGCAAGTGTGAAGTTATTCACCTAGGTAGTAAAAATAGAAAAGCAGCTTATTTTCCAGAAGGGGAGAGATTAGATAGTGTTAGTGTTCAGAGGGATTTGAGTGTCCAGCTCGCCTGCTCCCTCCACTCAGCCGGCTTCGGCTTGCTCCACGCCCCTCCACCCACCCGCCCCACCATTGGCGGGAGAGCCTTCAGTCACTCGGCCCCCAACCTTTGGAATTCCATCCCCCGATCACTCCGCCTTGCTGCCTCCTTAGCCTCCTTTAAGTCCTGCCTCAAAACTCTCCTCTTTGACCATGCCATCGACCACACTCCTTCCCCTCCCTTCCCTTCTCTCCCTCTGACCCCAGCTCGGATCTGAAATGCTTTACACTGTGCAGCGCCTTGGGACGTCCTCCCGACATGAAAGGCGCTATACAAATGTAATCTTGTTGTTATTGTTGTCCTTTAACACCAGTCACAAAAAGTTAGTTTGCAGGTACAGCAAGCAACTAGGAAGGCTAATGGCACGTTGGCGTTTATTGCAAAAGGTTAGAATAGAAGATTAGGGAAGTCTTGCTGCAATTATATAGGGCCTTGGTGAGACCACACCTAGAATATTGTGTCAGTTTTGGTCTCCTTATTTAAGAAAGGACATTCTCGCCTTAGAGGTGGTGCAGTGTAGATTCACTACGTTAATTCCTGGGGTGAGGGTGTTGACCTATGAGGATAGGCTGAGTAAACTAGGTCTATATTCTCTAGAATATAGAAGAATTAGGGGTGACCTTATAGAAACATATAAGATTCTTATGGGCCTTAACAGAGTAGACAGTGCAAGACTATTTTCCCTGGTAGGAAAATCTAGAACTAGTTTTAAGATTATGGGTCAGCCTTTTCAAACAGAGTTCAGGAAACACTTCTTCACTCAGAGGGTATTGAATTTATGGAATTTTCTACTCCAGAAGGCTGTAGATGCTCAGTCCTTGAACATATTCAAGACTGAGATTGATAGGTTTCTAAAAGGTAGAGGGATTAAGGGATATGGGGATAAGGCGGGCAGATGGAGTTAGGTTAGAAGATCAGCCATGATCTTATTGAATGGCCTATTTCTGCTCCTAATTCCTATGTTCCACTTAAAAATGTTCTCCAGACTTGAAAGTTGGTGTATGAATGTAAAATTGTTGTGTTATAATATATTGGATATTTCAATCTTTCTGAATAGATTTGATGCGATAATTATCACATCAATACAAATACAAGACAAAATTACATTTGTATAGTGCCTTTCATGTCGGGAGGACCTCCCAAGCTGCTGGATAGTCAGAGATTTGGACCTGAGCAGGGTGGGGATTGGGGTATAATGGAGGGTGGAGGACAGGGAGGGTGAGAGGGTAGCCGAAGGCATGGTCGAAGAGGAGGGTTTTGACCTAGATATCAAATCTATTAAGAACCACCAGCAATTTTCCTCCTGATATCTCCTAGACACAATGTTATTAATAATAATAGTAACAATCTTTGCAGTTGATATAGCATCTTTCATGTCGGGACAAAGTGCTTCACAGAATATACTGTAAAGTGCAGTGACTGTGTATTTTGTAGGCAAACAGGGCAGTCAGTTTGCACTCAGCAATGTCCCACACACACACACACACCCATGAAGTGAATAACCAAAATGAATTGCCCCTTATTTTGGAGGTCTTTTTTCATACAGGCTAGATTTCAAAATACATTTTTTTAGATCTATTATGCATTTTACAAATTAGTTAAGATACAAATAAATACTGTGCTGAATTAATGGATACCAACTGACAAATGTAATATTAATATTCACCAACTGACAAATGTAATATTAATATTCACCGTATTTAATATAGCGCATTATCACGTCGTTGAAACTTCTCAAAGCGCTTCACAGAATATATTGTAAAGTGAATTATTGACTGTATATTTTGTGGGAGAAACGCGGCAGCCAATTGTGCACAGCTGTGTCCCACAAACAGTTGTGGATTGAGTGACCAAATTATTATTATTAATATTTTTNGAAGGGATTATTACCCTGGAAAGTGATTTGCCAATCAACTAACAACTGGGTTCCTACTTACTGATAGATAAACAGAGGTGTGTGCAGTAAGGAAATTTGCCTAGTGTTTCGCCCTGCCGGGATGTATTTGCAGTAATATTTTATGCCACGTCATGCTCTAAAATAACAACAGCCTTCTGCCAAGACCTTGACTTTAATGTTAATTTCAAGTGGATTGTGAATAAATGTCAAAATGTGGTCATCGAAATGATGAATTAAAAACTATGAAAATGTCAACTCTCAAAACGAGTGAGAGACAGGATTGGCACAAAGCAGATCCCAACTTTTTCTTTTAATACTTCTGTTTATTGAAAACGAGATTTGCTACCAATATATTAGCCCAGTCAGCCTCAAGTGTGTACACGAACGCTCAGCTCGAAATGATGATGACAGCTGGTCCAATCTAGCAAGTTCGCACTCTCTGTGCCTAATTAACTGCTCCACAGATGCTTCTGACTTCACGCACAATTACACTCTGGCTAAACTGAGCTCCCAACTGTGGGGTAGCAATTCGGTTGGCAGAGAGAAACCTGACAATAAAGCACGCACCATGCTATTTTTGGAGATGAGAACTGTAAACCACATTTGCGGCTTCTCTTGATACTCTATTGCTGGTTCGAGTCTGAATCATTTCTATATCTTTGGGAATGACATTACGCTGTCCTTGGGACTTAGCATTATGCTTATAGGGCAACTGGTAAAGATGTTCACACTTTAATTATAAGTCATGGTGTTGTTTAAAGGGAGGAACCATTGCACTTCCTAATTGATATAAATTGCAGTTATTGATCTACTTGCAGTTTTATGCATGAAATGCATTAAAAGTGACTTTATTTTGGTTCCAATGGTTCCAAGTACCATTGACAGGCCTCATTTTAATACAGGTACTAAAGACCGTGGGTTTGAAATTACGTGTGATATATTAAATTATACAAATTAAGATTGGTGACGATAGTAACTTTCATTTATATAGGATAGTCCTTCACTAAGGAATCTTGGAGCGTTCAGTGTGACATAATTTGGTGAAAAACAAGTGTCAATTTTACACCCTGAGAGGTTTTAGCATCTATTTTGGGGAGATTTGGGATGTCCCATCCAAATCACTTAAAAAGATCTTAGTTTTGCACAAGGATAGGGTGCACTGTTTTCCTACAAATATACTAAGATTTTACACTACACTTCACAATAAAATTCTGTGAAGCACTTTAAGACGTCTCAATGATGTGAAAAGGCTCAATATGGAGTCCTGTAGCTCAGTGGTTAGAGCACTCGCTTTGCAAGCGAGAGACCTGAATTCAATTCCAGGCAGAGGGCGAAACCTTGGGCAAGTTTCCTCACTCCACACACCTAATAATAATCCCTCCAAAACCAAAAACAATAATAAATTGGTCATTTTTAATCTACGACTGTTTGTGGGACATTGCTGTGCGCAATTGGCTGCCGCGTTCGCCCACAAATATACAGTCAATTCACTTTGCAGTATGTTCTGTGAAGCGCTTTGGGACGTCCTCCCGACGTGAAAAGCGCTATATCAAATGCAAGGATTATTATTATTATAATATCAAATGCCGCGATTATTTTAATATTATTGTATTGTCTATCTTTTTCTCTCCCACTCTCTCAAGCTGACGGTGCAATTTCCCCTCCAGTCACTACACCTCACAGAAACCTTTTGAAGGTCAAAATGCCAAGCTTGTGATTGTTATTATTGTGTCACTAAACAAATCCCTTTGCTTTTAGTGCAGAGATTGCACAGTGCTGAGATATCAACCCTGAAAAAAAAGAACTCATCCTAAATCCAATTTATTAAGTAGCATAAGCACACCTTTTATCAACATAAAGAATCACGCGTCAAAATTCCGGTCACCAAATTTAAGCAAAGGGCTCTAATAAGTTTCGAGATGCAGTAATAGCAATCATAAACAATGCATTTTGCCCTTCAAAAGGTTTCTGTAAAGTGTAAGGAAAACAGCGCCGAATTAGCCTGCGAGAGAGAGAGAAAGAAAGTTAAAAAAAGGAAAGAAACACTACAACAACAGAACAATAAGTTCACAATAAATCACATTCCTAGGAATTATTCTACCTGTGCCTTCGAGTGAGTGGAAAGAGAAGCTGGGTGTGATCAATTAACATATTAAACTACATTGTAGACAGTACAGTGAATATAAAGGCGATTTCTCCAGGGAGGAAATTAATAAATACCAGAAATGAGTGCTCTAGGTCCAATGTGCTTTGACACAGAATGATACAACAGAATCCTTGATTCCCCAAAGGGTTATTTTCGTAAATTCATCCAAGCCATTGTGGGGAGGTTCTCAGGAGTTGCTATCGATCGCCCCTTTGGAAAGAGATGAGGAGGGAGCCAAGGAACTCTCACTCTCTTACGGCACCAAATTCCACTGAGTTTCTAGTCTGTATTTTGTCGCCAAGCTTAAGATTGCTGAGAAGTGTAGAAATTTTCTAAATCCAGTCATAGTTTACAAGCCGGATTTCTGCCGTTTTAAAACAAACCAGCTTCGAAATTCTGCCTGGATTTAAGAATTGTATTATAATTATATCATAATCATAGTATTCTTTGCATTCGATATAGTGTTACGGGTTAAAGCCCCACGCCGGAACCTGGAATCTCATAGTCGATGTTCGACGTTCCTAAGCGAACATCTTGCATTTATATAGCGCTCCCCACACAGGATAGCATCTCAGAATGCAGTGAGGGTGTGCTGCATTGTCGGAGATCCTGTCCTTCGGATGAGACATTAAACCAAGATCCCGTTTGCGTGTTCAAGTGAACGTTAAAGATCCCATGGCGCTTCGAAAAGAGAAGGGAGTTTCTCCTGATTTTCCGGCCACCAATTCCCCAAATAAAATTGGTCATGCGCCCCATGACTGTTTGTGGGACATTGCTATGCACAAACTGGCTGCCACATTTCATCCAGCCCTTAAAATATACAGTCAAACCATTGTATATCCTGTGAAAAGATTTGCAACACCTCAACGATGTGATAAAACCCTACATCAAATGCAAGATTACTATTTTTTTGCCTCAGAAACATCTCAAAGAGCTTTACAAGATTCGTTGTAAAGTGTAGTGACTGCGTATCTTCGACAATTTCTCAGTGACTTCAAGCAGACAGGAATTACTGCAGCATCTGGGTGACAGCAAAAGGAAACAGGATTCCTGCATGTCAACTTGAACCTTGGGTCACGCAACCAGCAAATAATGTTCTCCTTTATTTCCTGGAGAAGATGCCTCTTTCTTCAACAGCTTCCAAGGATCTTCTTCACAGAATGGTCACAGGATTGAGCTAAGGGCTTTATCCAGCTCACACACACACTAAGAAGCCTGTCCGTTTCTCATGGGGAGAATTTATGGTGTGTAAAGGAACATTGCCATTTTGTAAGATTACTACCCATGGATTACTATCATATAACCTGAGATAGCCTCAGACATTGGGTCTGTTTTCCACTGCAACAAAGTTTTGTATGGTATCTAATAGAGATGTTCATAATTCTGAAAGGTTTAAAAGGATAAAAGTGGTTGCACTATTCACTGAGCACACTTAATGAGGCTGCTCTATACAATGGCATGTGGAGCTTGCTGCCCAAATTCAACTTTACAAGTTGTTTTGTTGTGTTTTTCCTTGTTTTGTTCCTTGTTTCAAGATCATCATTAAAATGTGTTTTGTAACACTCCTCTCTCCGCTGTGAATAAAGGTAGCACCCAAACCTGGCTGAGAAGAGATGAAGAGTACTGGCTTATTCACTTGTTCTGTCTGCTCCCTCCGTTCAGCAGGCTCTGACCTGCTCCACATCCTCTGCCCAGCCTGCCCCACCATCGGTGGTCAGGTCTTAAGCTCCTCTGCCCAAATCCCTGTCTGTCCAGCACCTTAGAACGTTCTCACGATGTGAAAGGCACTATACAAATGTAATTGTTCTTCATAGCTCATTCTTCTAGCACCTTGTTGTTTTCCTCTGCACAGGGGCTAGGGACTGAGCTGTCCCTCACGTTTTGGTGACCAGAATGGTACACAGTTTGCCGAGTGTGGCCTGACCAGAGCGCTACCGCACAGCTTAAACCTGACCTAGGCCTCTGAACTGAACTGATGTGGAAATTGAGTCTGAAACATAAGAACATAAGAATTATGTTAGACGAAAGAAGACCAAGGTCCCTCCAGTTCTCCTTCCACCATCCTGGCAGTCGCATGCACATATCGTGTCCCAAGCTGTATACTGTATCCCACGCTATTATTTCCTAACAGAAATCTATTTAATTAGGTCTTGAAAGAATCAACATTTAACTGCTTCCACTGTCTCTCCAGGGAATCCGCTCCATACTTCCATACAACCATGAGAGCATTTAAATGGGCAATGGAGAGCGATTTCAAGTGGCTACAGGGAAAAAAGCAAGGACGTAGAGGAGTGAGGAGCGAACACTAGCATAGGCTCAATGGGCTAGAGATTTCCTCACATGTTATGATTTCTTTGAGACGATGAAGAGCTAAACCGAACAACTTTTAAAATTGAATTAAGGCAGCAAACTTCACGGGCCACTGTGGTGGAATGGCCTTATTAACGGGTTGATTGATGTGTTTATTGTACGATCGGTTTGTGCGCCATTCTTCACCTTCGCTCTGGGAGATCCAATGACAGTTAAAGACTTGTTTCGGGAGACTTGTGTTTAATGCGGAAAACAAGCCATGTCTCCAAGCCAGGAGAGGCCTATGAAAGTTTATAGAACCTGGGCTGCCTGCCAAACTGTGATATTAGACAGAAGCTGATGGTAGATATAGAACGTAATGGTGATGGATGGGTCTGCCCCATTGTGCTTTTGACCTCACATAAATAAACAATCAAGATACATCCTCTGTCCTGTTTGAACCCAGAGTGGAACTCCATTTTACTTATTTCTCATCTGTGTGTCTTTCATAACACAAACGCAATGGTTTCTTCCTTTTTGTGCTGAAAATGTCTACGTTTCTATCATTTTAATGAAAGGAAACCACAGCGAAGAAACCAAGTGCTCAATGCCCTTACTTTAAATTTTCAATTACATTCACTCTGTTAACAATGTTTGACCTTTCACACTTGTACAAATGGCTACTGTTGGTTTATTAGCCCACCCAGCTCTCTTATCTCTTTAAGTCAACAAGCACAAATTATACGGTAACACCGGGTGTACAAGAGTGCTGTGAGTTTGTTTAGTAAACGGGGAGAAATATCTTGCTGTAGAATAGAATGGCACCATTTACATGGTTTGATAAGCCCTTTTATTTTTGCCCACAAAATATAGTCAATTCACTTTACAATATATTCTGTGAAGTGCTTTGAGACATCTCAACGACATAATAAGGCACTGTATGACACGCAAAGATTATTATTATATCTCAACCACTTCACTCGCTGTTGGCTCAGGGCACCCACAGCAATAGGCTATTGCAGGTTTTTATGATTTATTTATTCATTGAATTCATGGAGGTTGACAAGTAATTTTGGATCCTAATGCAGAATAGAATACATGGTACTTGCAGATGTGCCCCTGTGTGACGGGAGCTGTATAAATGCAAGTTGTCGTTGTTGCTCAACCCTAACCCTCAGCATAGGTTCTCAGTTTGCTCCATGAAGCACTTTGAGACAGACTCCCAACATGAACGGCACTATACAAATGTAATTTGTATTGTATTGTATATCAATGTCAAATTGTTGTTGTCCCACAATGTTTCAGTGTCTACATTGAGGAATGCACATTGTTCTATATGTTTTGGTACAAATCTAATCTTGCGGACCGACAGAGCTAATGATATGCCATGGTGGGTCTGGGGCTTAGTAGGAGATGCGTAAAGATGTTAACTGGGACAGAGTACAACTGCTGAGCGTTTAGTTGAGTTGCTGTTGGTTATTCCAGTCTCCTGCTGAGAAACTACAGTGAAAAGACTAACCTCAAAAATGTACTCTCTTATCAGATCTCTTAGAATTACATACACTGTTATAGCATGGAAACAGGCCTCTCAGCTCAACTTGTCCGTGCCACTATTTCTACTCCACATGAGCCTCTATCCCTCCTAATCCCCTTTCACATACATAATCCCTTCACGTATGCATCATGTTTCTTCTTAACTATGTTGATGAACTCATGACAGATCTACAGTATTATGTTTTATTCATGATTGATACAACAACCAGCAACTATACAGTGCCCTTGATGATTGGGAAGGGTCTCGCAGCACTAGTATTGCCTAGTGAAGATAATAATAATAATACTTGCATTTGATATAGCACCTTATCACGTTTTGAGATGTTTCAAAGCGCTTCACAGAATATACTCTAACGTGAATTGACTGTATATTTTGTGGGTGAAATGCAGCAACCAGTTGTGCACAGCAGTGTCCCACAAACAGTCGTGGATTAAAGTGACCAATTTATTATTATTTATTTTGAAGGAATTATTATACCTGGAAAAGTGATCTGCCAATCGACTAACAACCGGGTTCTTACTTACTGCTAGATAAACAGAGGCGTGTGGAGTAAGGAAACTTGCACAACATTTTGCCCTGCTAGGAATCAAACGTTGGTGTCTTGCCTGAGAGGTGAGTGCTCTAACCATTGAACTACAAGATACAGATCAAGCTCCCAACACAGGAAGGGCTTCAATCCCTGCAGCTTGGCCTCTCTTTGTTCCTCTTCAGATCACACCTGAAGACCTTCCTCTTCGATGGTGCCTACAGTCACCCTGGCTTGGTGTCAAGCTCTGCCACTGTTAAGTGCTCCAAGATGTTACCCTGTTTGAAGGCCGCTATATAAATGCAAGTTGTTGTGGTGGTTCACGGCCTTGCTCCCTCCTACCTTTCCGACCTACTATCCCCCTACCTACCTGCCCGTACCCTCCGTTCCTCTGGCTCCGGTCTGCTCCACGTCCCCCGCCCCAACCGCCCTACCATCGGTGGTCGGGCCTTCAGCCTCTCAGCCCCCAGGCTCTGGAACTCCATCCCCCAGTGCCTTCGCCGCTTCTTCCCTTTCCTCCTTCAAGGCCGGTCTCAAAAGCTTTCTCTTTGACCGTGCCTTCAGCTCCCCTCTCGACTCTCTTCCCCCTCCTTGCTCCCTCCCTTCCCTCCCCTCACCCTGACCATTTCCCCCCTCCTCGCTCCCTCCCTTCCCTCCCCTCACCCTGACCATTTCCCCCTGCTCGGGTCATGACCCAACTGTGCAGCGCCTTGGGACGTCCTCCTGACGTGAAAGGCGCTTTATAAATGGAATCTTGTTGTTGTTGTTGTTGTGGTGGTGGTTATGGCAGCCTGGTTCAGTTGGTAACATTCTAGCTGTCAGCCCAAATTTCAGTTTGAGATAAAGTTCTTGGCTGACACTACAATGCAGTACTGGGGGAATGATGCAATGTCAGAGGTACTGTACTTCAGATGAGATGTTAAGCTGACATCCTGTCTGCCTGTTCAGGAGGACATTAAATATACCATTTAAAAGGAGAAGAGAGTTTCTCCTTCAGTGTATTTGGTCAACCACTTATGGCTGCCTCATGGCTGACTGTAATAGTCACTAAATTTCTCAAGTACCTTTGAGAAGTTTGAATGTGATATAAAAAAAAATTGGCCTTCAACAAGGAGCAGTCTTTCATTCTTCTCTCATTTTAAAAAAAGTAAAGCTTTTTCCATGTTATACAAAGCACAGTAAGTAGGGACTTTGCAGCAAGATGCTGTCCAGTCTTGAGCTGTAAGCCTTGTGAGACCATCTGCTATAACATTAGAATACTAGGCACAGTGTTTGTCTTGCTAGCCGTATGGAGCTTCACTTCATTCAGAAGGCTAGCCACAACAACAACAACAAAATTATATTTGTATTGTGCCTTTCACGTCGGGAGGAAGGGTTAGTAGCTGCAATTCAGACTTAAAAGGTAATAATCCTTGCCTTAGCATGTCGTTGAAACATCTCAAAGCACTTCACAGAATATACTGTAAAGTGAAATGACTATATTTTGTGGGCGAAATGGTACGTGATTCTGATATGTTCTTGCAGTTGCATTCAAGGAAGGAAGGTCTCATGGAAAGCAATTACAAAATATTAGCTTCAAATTAAGGAAAAGCTAGACTGCAAAGTCTTTCACTCTGTCATTTGCTGAAACCTGGTTCGCCGAACTAAACTCTCAAAAATGCGTCATTGACTACAAAATATGCAAATCCTGATTGAAAATAATTATGTTAGAAGTTAGAATAAGGTAAAGTTATGTTAGAAATGAAGAATGGGGGTGGGGGCAGTACAGTAAATCAGATATGTCATCACTAGTGATAATTATCACATCGCATACAGTGTTTTCCTCTCACTGGGTTTAAACTGGAATAGACATATAATTGCACTCTTTAACCTCATCAGCTACACGTCTATTCAAACGATGCAGTCAGACCGCAGCGCATTACCATTGCAGATGTGAACTTTGGTTTATTTGCTCGCAGTCAGATGTCTTTTTCTGCCCAAATCTTGATGACATTGTAACTTTTAAAGACTGTTCTTTGTTGCAATTGGCTCGAAGTCAGTGCACTTCCACATGGATGATTCTGTTCTTACTTATTCCATAAATCCGTAACCAGCCGTCAAATGTATGGTTCATCTTACCAATGAATTCAGTTGCAGACCTGGGAATAAGCTGTTTCCTGTCTACAGACTGTCTAAACTCAATTTCACCCTAAAACACACAGTAAAGTAAATTTGCAGTGGACCATAACAGCATATAAAAAGGAATTAGACAATAATTAGAAGAGGAATAGTATGAAACAGTATGCGAAAGAGCAGGGAATTGGGATTTGCGTTATTAACTCCAATGGATAAACTTTCACCAGCTGAGGCTAGATGTGTTGTAATTTCTATGTAAAGATTAATTTCCTGGAGAGATGTTGGGCACATGATGGCTAAGGTATTAAACATTTTCCCACTGGGTAAGCGGCCCAATTCCCAAATTTCTCTCTGCCCTAATAAAAACCTTACGTCTGAGTCAGAAGGTTGTGAGTTCAGGACGTCAAACTCACCAACTAGACTGACATGTCAATGCAGTGCTGGGGGTGCACTGCATTATTGAAGGTATCCTTCGGATGAGATATTAAACGAGATCCCGACTGCCTGTCCATATGGATGTTAAGGATCCCATGGCTCCATTCAAAAAGAGAAGGGAGTTTCCCTCTGTGCCCTGATCATCAATCCCTCAAAATAAAATTTGGTCACTCACTTCATTATTATTTGTGGGACATCCCTGTGCACAAATTGGATATCATGTTTACCTGCAAAGTACACAGGCACTACAGTTCATAGAATCAAAGAATCTTACAGCAAGACAGGAGGCCATTTGGCCCATTACGCTCATGTCAGCTCTTTGAAAGAGCTACCCAATTAGTCTCCCCTGCTCTTGCCCCATAGCCTTGCAATTTTTTCCTTTTCAAGCATATATCTAATTTATTTTCAAGTATGTATCCATTTCATAGTAAACAATATCAAGTGCTTTGATACGTGACGTGAAAGGCACTATATCAAACGAAAGGAACACGAGAAAATTCCGGTGTAGAAATCTCTTTGCAAAATAGTGTCTAATCAGGTCAGAGTTAGCGAGGACAGGGTTGGGAGTTCCGGATGGAACGTATGTGAGAGAAAACTGCAGCACGTTACCGAAAGCAAGCAAGGGTACTCTGGCCATTTGCCCGGTTGCCATTGGATGACAATCCAGCGTTGCCACTAGAGCGGCTAATGGGATCCGGAATGCACTGCCTGAAAGGGTGGTGGAAGCAGATTTGATAGTAGGTTTCAAAAGGGAATTAGAAACGTACTTGAAACGGAAAAATTTGCAGGGCTATGGGGTAAGAGCAGGGGAGTGGGACTAGGCTCTCCGAGACACTGTCCGGCGTGAAGGGCGCTCTACAAATGCAAGCTGTTGTTGTAATTGTTTAGCTCTTTCAAAGAGGCGACACAGGAATGATATGCCGAATGGTCTCCTTCTGTGCTGTAAGATTCTATGATTCTAGTCTATGGGTGTAGCTGCAACAGACGACAAAGTGTGGTAGTCCCTGAGGAGCACAGGATTTTGTTCTAAACCATGGATAAATCTCAGTAATTCCCTGGCTTTGTGATACTGTAATCTAAGGTTGATATTTTCATTATTCACTCTTGGTTTGATCTGTTCTCCTCCTGCGGCCTTTTTGCAACAGTTGCTGATTTTCTGGATTTGCAATTTGCTGTTTTGTGAATTGTGCAAATTAAATGTTGTTCTTATACCGCAAATTAGACTCCCACCCTGCACTATAATAATAATCATAATAATCCTTGCATTTCGGTAATCAAAATAATAGTAATAATACTTGCATTTGATATAATGCCTTAACACGTCAACGAGACATCTCAAAGCATAACAGAATATACTGTAAAGTGAATTTATTGTATGCTTTGTGGGCGAAATGCAGGAGCCAGTTGCGCACAGCAACAACAACAACAACAACAAGATTCCATTTATTGAGCGCCTTTCACGTCGGGAGGACGTCCCAAGGCGCTGTACAGTTGGTCAGGACCCGAGCAGGGGGGAAATGGTCAGGGTGAGGGGAGGGAAGGGAGGGAGCGAGGAGGGGGTAGAAATTCTAGAGAGGAGCAGTTGAATTTGTATTCAATATGAATCTGGTATGGCTGTTGTTGTTGTTGTTGTCATATCTTTCAAGTCAGGAGCACACCTTAAAGTGTTGCAACTGTGTATTTGTAGGCAAATACGGCAACTAATTTGCGCACAGCAATGTGCGCAAATTAGACAAACAACTTTGAAGTGAATGACCAAATTTTATTTGAGGGATTTGATTGGAAATGTCAGGACACTGGGAGAAACTCCTTTCTCTTTTCGAATAGTGCCTTGGGACGGTGGCATATCGTCTCACCCGCAGGACAACACATCAATGCAACACACCCTCAGCAGGTCATTAAATTGTCATCTTAGACTAGTGGTGCTCAACCCATTGCTGAAACATTCACACTTGTCCAATCCAAAAAATTGGGTTAGCCACCCAAAAAGGTTGGCACCACTGACCTAACCCATATGAGCTCAATGTCCCGACAAGGGGCTTGGAACCACAACCTTCTGAGAGTGCCACCATCTGAGTCAAGCAATTACTAATTTCAAGTCTCCCTTGTTACTAGAACAACAACAACAAAATTACATTTGTAAAGCGCCTTTCACATCGGGAGAGCATCCCAAGGCGCTGAACAGTCGGGGACCAGGACTCGAGCGTGTGGGGGCAGGATTGGGGTGAGCGAGGTCAGAGAGATAGGAGGGCGGATGAAGGCATGGTCAAAAAGGAGGGTCTTGAGTCATGCTCTGAAGGAGGCAAGGGAGGGAACAGGTGAAGGGATTGTGGGATGGAGTTCCAGAGGGTGGGGGCAGAGAGGCCAAAAGCCCAGCTGCCAATGGTAGGGTGGGTTGGACGGGAGACATGGAGCAGGCCAGAGGCTGCTGAGCGGAGGGAGTGGATAGATCGATAGGGGATCAGCAGGTCAGAAATATAGGAGGGGGCAAGGCCACGGAGGGCCTTGAAAGTGAGGACGAGGATCTTGAATTCTATCCTCTGAGGCATGGGGAGCCAGTGGAGCCGGGTGAGGGTAGTGGTGATGGGGTCATGGACCCTAGTGCGGGAGAGGACACGAGCTGCAGAGTTCTGGATGAGAAACTTGAGTTAATTTGCACTTTTACTCCTCTCATTTTGCACTTGCAATGCAAATTGCTGCATTGCAATTGCATTGAGCAAGATAGGGAAAACTGAATCTTTGAATTAAATCTGAGTTTCATTGCAATGCAACCTGTTTTTTTTTAATTTGCAACCAATTCCAGTAATTAACAGATTAAAAACCCAAAACCCACCTGTTTAATATCTTGAGAATTAAGCAGGAATCGAGGCATTTACTTCATCATTCTCTGTGGTAGACCACAGAGTCACACATTTTTCTCTCGATCTTTAAGCTGTACTTTACAGAAATTGTTTCATATATATTGTAGTTCCAAGCATCACTGAACTGGAAAATGTCAAACGAAATGATGAAGTCATTCAAAACATGTCATTGAGACGTCTCAAAGCGCTTCACAGAATATACTGTAAAGTGAATCGACTGTGTATTTTATAGGTGAAACGTGGCAGCCAATTGCGCACTGACAATTGTGGATTGAGTGACCAAATGTTTTTTGAGGGATTGCTAACAACCGGGTTCCTACTTACTGCTACATAAACAGAGGCATAAGGAAACTTAGCTAAGGTTTCATCCTGCCCGGGTATCTAACCCAAGTGCTCTTGCTTGCAAGGCAATTGCTCTAACCACTAAATTTGAAATAGGATAGAGGCATAAACCGACAAAATCACACTTTTACTCTGCAAGCAGGAGGAATCTCGGCCTTATGCGTTTGCTATTGTTGAGGAGATTTGAAGGATGCTTGCTTGCTAAAACAATGGCTGGATCACCATTTGAGATGGGGGTGGTGGGGGGGAATGGGTGGGGGGTTATCAGCCTTTTTTATATAAATTTAAACAAAGATTTATATATCCAGCTGTTGTAAACAAGACTCTGATTGTTTTACTTGGGAGTATTTAGAGATAAGCACAGGCAGGAACCCTATAAATAAACCTTTTTAAAACGTTCTGTCGGGCAGACATGAAAAGGCTGAGGATAATGTACAAATAGCTATTATACTATTCTAAGAAACTTGACTTTTTTTTCCTAAATCGGTTTGTGCAGAATGCGATAGAAGTAAGCAGAACTGACGCAGATCTGTCTGCTTGTGACAACCACACAGGAAATATTTAGGTCTGAATACCCAGCTCTTTAAGAGATGTATGCTCATTTTAAACCGTAACATCTGCAGCAATTATAAGCACGAGTGTAAGCACATTTTGGTTAGTAGTGTGAGAAAAAGAAAGTGAGTTGTCTATGAATGCGAAAAATGCAAACAAATAATATTTCTACATTAACATTTAGAATGCACTGTATATATTAATCAGTGAACTTTATGTAAGTTACTGGACAAGGGTGTAAAATCCAGGTCTCGTCATGTGGTTCTTCCTGCGTTCAGGTCATCTACGTACATCATTGATATGGTAATGTTGCACTTTGTTGAGTAACATCAGAAAACCTCCTGATCACAGCGTCAGACATATTACTTGATGAAACTATGATACCATACATATTCTGGACAAATGGATCATCGATGGATTTACATAATGTAACCTGAGACTCAGGTAGAACAGAAACCACTGGGACCTTGATACTGGAGTTTATTATATGTGATGCCACATGTGTCAACTTGGCTCAGTCAATAGCACACTCACAAGATCACCAGATTGGTTTTATGGAAAAGGTCCTTTGGCCCATCCGATGTCATCCTTCCATCCCACCATCCTCCCATCACAGTATCAGGCTGCTTTTTAAATGGGTCCAGTGTGCCCGCCTCAAACACCCTTCCTAGCAATCTGTTGCAGTTAATTGCATCTCAGACAGAAGGTTATGGATTCAACATGGATATTGAATCCATAATCTAGGCCAGGGTGGTCCAACTGGTGGTTTGCGAGTTCCACCTGGCGCGGGAGATGATTTAATCCGACCCACCCACTTCCTCACTACTTGGCGAACTGTTCTCTCATGGCAGCGGCAGAAGCCAACGGTTGAGAGGATGCAGTTGGTGCCTGCTTGGTCCCCGTTGAGAGGACCCACTTGCCTTCCCTTCAACTCAGGAGGGACTCCCTGACAGACTGCAGCAACAGGTGGCATTGTTTCCATACCCTGCAGCTCAATGTCTGTCAGAAGCCCCTTTGAATCTGGCCCTCAGCAGCCAAGAGGTTGGACCACCCTGGAGTCGGCTGATATTCCAGTGGAGTGCTAGAGGTGTCCTGGAATGTTGAAGGCGTGTATTTTGAATGAGAATTAAGCAGAGCTCGCATTTTGCCTTTCATAAACAGATATTCTAGATACCACAACATTAGTTGAAAAGAGATTACTTTCTCCCAGTGTCCTGGCCAAAAGTCCTCTAGATCAGGGGTGTCAAACATACTGAGTTGATATTTGGTGGCCCGTCCATTAATTCCTAAAATTGCATTCATATACTGTAGAGCAGTTCAATTTTTCTCTAAAGTAACGCTTCTGTTTTTAATATATGTATATTCAAACCTGTGCATTCTGCATTGCATGAGTGATGTTCCAATTAACCCAATGGCAGCTCACAGAGTTAGTAAACATTACCAATCAAATACGTTTGCTTAAGTGTCAAGTGCCTGGACACAAGTCATAGAAAGGTAAATTTCATCGTGGAACTAAATGGCATTTTCTCAGCTTGCCAGCATTTATTTTTGCTTGAAGGGAGCTATATAAATGCAAGTTGTTGTTGTTGTATATTTGAACAAAGTGCTATATCAATTGCAAAGATTACAAATATACACACAGTATTATGCGTAACTTTTTTGTAACACTGTTCACTTCATGACAAGTGAACAGTGTTAACTTAAATGGCTCTTGCAGCCAGATGAGTTTGACACCCCTGCTCTACATAAATTATCATTCACCTTATGGCTGTTGTTGGACTTTGCTGGTGTAAATGGCTGCTGTGCTTGCCAACAAAAACAGTCACTTTGCTGCATAGCAATTACCTGCCAAGCATGTTTTGATGTGATAAGGCATTATAAAAATACAAGCTATGCGTGATAATTCTTATGCTAATCTTATTGATGTCAAAATGGTGATGATGAAAGTATTAGCAGGATACGTAATTACTTTAAAGAGCTTGACCATTGTTTGATCATATTTTATATACACTTCCTGCAAATTCATGCCTTTCATCATTTAAACAGGCTGTGTTTACACATCAGATATAACATGGATTCAGGCACTATATTAGGATTTGAGCTCATAGACACGTGTCGGCCTGGCTCAGTTGGTAGTACTATCATAAGAACATAACAATTTGCTAGGTGAAAGGAAACCAAGGTCCATCGAGTTCATCTTCCACCATCCTGGCAGTCGCTTGACATGTCGTGTCCCAAACTATATGCTGTATCCCGAGATATTATTTTCTAGCAGAAATCTATCTAATTTGTTCTTGAAACAAATGACATTTTCTGCTTCCACTGTCTCCCTAGGGAGGCTGTTCCATAAGTTTACTACTCGCTCGCTGAAGTAGTGTTTCCGCTGATTTGTTCTGAATTTACCCCCCTTCAGTCGTAGGCCGTGTCCTCTGGTTCTACTGTTCAGCTTATCATGGTCTACATTATCTATTCCCTTCAGAATCTTAAAGACTTTAATCGTATCACCCCTCAACCTTTTCTTCTCCAGTTGAGTCAGACGGTTGTGGGTTCAAGCCCCTCGTTGGACTTGGAATTTATATAGTCTAAGACAGGGGTGGGCAATTATTTTGGCTCAAGGCCACTTCACCTTTAAACCACTGGATTGGTTTCTTTGACCTGATCTTGAATTCCTTTCAGTAACTCAACATTTTAGCCTGTCAGATTTGGGCTTCCATCAGTGGTCACATTCACCAATTTGTTCCACTCCACTCCTAATTTTAAGATACTCTTATTTACTACCTCCAAAAAGTCTTCTCCAATTGTCGTATCTTTCATTGACTGCATTGATGCCAATTCTTCTGTGAGCTCAACATGTTTGGTGATAATTTGAATAAAAATTATCAACTGGGCTGTGTCTTTAACATCACAACCTTCATCGAGTACCAGTGAAAAACATGTAAAATTGCTTACTTTATTTTGTAACTGCACACTGTTTTTATTTTCTTTCTTTATTTTATTTTTAAATTTATTTTTATTTTATTTATTTTATTTGTTTTATTTTCCACCCACACTGGTAAAAAAATATTTAGAAGTCCATTCTTTGTTGAATATTCGGCCTTCCGCGTCCACTTTCCGCTTCTTTGATAACTTTTGTGGAGTCCTGTAGCTCAGTGGTTAGAGCACTTGCTTTGCAAGTGAGAGACCTGAGTTCAATTCCAGGCAGGTCAGGGCGAAACCTTGGGCAAGTTTCCTTACTCCACACACCTAATAATAATCCCTCCAAAACCAAAAACAATAATAAATTGGTCATTTTCAATCCCCGACTGTTTGTGGGACACTGCTGTGCGCAATTGGCTGCCGCCTTCGCCCACAAATATACAGTCACTTCGCTTTACAGTGTGTTCTGTGAAGCGCTTTGGGACGTCCTCCCGACGTGAAAAACGCTACATCAAATGCAAGGATTATTATTATTATTATTATTATATAACCTCATTTCGAATTAACGTCCTCTTCAATGAAAAGTATTGCCGCGGTTTCTGCGGGCGCATGTTTGAAAATTTGCCGATCTGTACATTTCTGATGTCAGCCGGATTCAACACTTGAGGAGTGTGCGCACAACTAAGCAGTGTGATTGGCTGATGATGTTCCCGGTTAGATTCAAATACGGAATTTGTGCGACTTTCTGGGACTGAACAAACTATAATTTTTTCTATTGCTAGACCCAATGACGGGCCGGATAGAATCATTTTGCGGGTTGGATATGGCCCACGGGCCATCGTCTGCCCACCCCTGGTCTAAGTTGACACTTCATTCCAGTGCTAGGGATGTGTTATTGGCGATGCCGCCTTTTGTTTTGGTCGCCAGGTGTCTGACACATGCAGAAACCCATCACCAAGCTTAAGAATACCCAAACCACACACTGAAATGAATGTTGAATCGAAAGTCCAATTATGCGATCCTTATTATAATAATTTTCAGGTAATCTTTGAACGCTTGAAGCTTAGTAAATTAGGATTATATTTACTTGGTAACGGAAATGAAATTAAAGAATACCAGTAGACTTAAATGTGCAACAGACTTGATGGGCTGACCGGCTGATCCTGTTCCTATGTTCCTACATAAATGTGTTACTTAAATCCTTGTAGATACAATTTCTCCTGAAAACATGTGTTATCCATTTCAATGTACTCAGACGTTTTGTGCACTCTTCTTAATCGCTTCTCCAGTAATGGCCACATGGATTTTCTTAGCTTTCAGGAGTGGCCAGATGTGCAAATATCAAAAAAGGCATGCTGCTGCACGACAATCAACAGATGTGAGTTCAGCACAGAATTATAATGCTACTAATCCCTGTAAAGCCTACAATATTGAAATGTGCCATAATATTTCACAGGAATAGCTGTAAACTGCGGTGTCTGGCCAGTCATAGGTGGATGTGGCAGACAATTTGCACACAGTTATGTGCCACATGAAGTGAAGCACCAATTCATCAGGAGAAATTTCCTTCACTTTACAAATTGTGTCATGGTAGATGAGTTTAAGGATTCACTGAGGGTCAGCACCTCCAAGAATAATAATAATATGACTGGTAAAATAATAATTATACTTATTATTAATAATCTTTGCATTTGACATACTCCTTTCACATCAGGAGGACATCTCAAAGGACCTCATAGGAGATACTGTAAAAGACACTAACTATATTTTGTAGGTGAACGCAGCAGCCAATTTGCGCCCAGCAATATCCCACAAACAGTCATGAAGTGAATAACAAATTTTATCTGGGGGATTGTTGGCCAGGACACTGGGAGAAACTCCCTTCTCTTTTCGAATAGTGCCATGGAATCTTTAACATCCATTTGAACAGACAGATGGAAGCTCAGTCTAACATCTCATCTGAGGGTTGAAGTACTCTCCCACCACACTAGAGTATGAGGTTATAGTCTGGCACTCTATTGAGATCAAAGTACATTTGGAGCATTATTTCTCAGTTTCACACTGTTAACTTGTATTTCATTCTGCTGTTAGATTTGAGGTGACGGTTTCAGTGAAATATGAGCTTGAGACAGAAATCATAATGCTCTAATCTCCCAATCCATTACGGACAAAGATATCCCACTTATCAAGGTGCAAAGGCCTTGCCTTTGTGAAACATTCCTTATCAGACTACAAATATAAGCCTGGTACTTGATGTCCAATTGATAGGTTTTCACAGCTATATTCCTTATCAGATGGACATAACATCCTAATTACAGACTTTCAAATTTAATTGCAATTAATAGGTGTGGACGTAGATTGTAGACAGTGGGTGTAGATGTAAGTTGCAGAGGATGAGTGTGAGTGTATGTTGTAGAGGATGTGTGTGTGTATCAAAGTTGGGAGGGTAGGTGTGTATTATGGAGGGTATATGTGTGTATTGTGGAGGATGGAGGGGTTGTATTGTGGAAGTAGGGTGTGTGGGTATATTGTAGAGGGCGCCTTATCACGTTGTCGAGACATCTCAAAGCAGTTCATAGAATATACTGTAAAGTGAATTGATTATATTTTGTGGCAAAACACGGCAGCCAATTGCGTACAGCAGTGTCCCACAAACAGTTGTGGATTGAATGACCAATTTATTTATTTGAAGGGATTATTATCCCCGGAAAGTGATCCACCAATTGACTAATAACCAGGTTCCTACTTACTGTGAGGTAAATAGAGGCGTGTGGAGTAAGGAAACTAACCAAGGTTTCGCCCAGCCCAGGAATCAAACCCGGGTCCTCTTGTTTGTGAAGCGAGTGCTCTAACCAATACGCTACAGAACTCCACCTCATTCGTTTGCTCTGGACATACTGCAGTCTTTCGACAGCCCTGAGTTTAAATTAAATCTGATTAAGATGTCCAATGATGGAAAAATGGGGGCAAGCTTGGAATGTCCACATAGAAATGGATAGGATAGTGGGAAAATAGTAGCAAATATTGACCCTACTGAAAATAGTAGCTAACTGTTACATTGTACAGCAGAGAAGCATAATAATGTACTATCCTTCAACAAGATTTCCATTATTAGTTACACATTACTTAAATTGGGACGGATAAGATGCTCTGGGATTAGCTATTAATGCAGAACCCATTAAAAATATTCATCCTTTTGCAAAAATGTTAAGATAACAGATCCACTTCTGCATTTGTCTATCCAAATTGAGGATAAGACGAACAATGGAAAGATAGGACTAAAGGTCAGGTCATATCTGCAATCTGTCAGATTATTTTAAACATGACGTCCACGATTGCCATTCAATCAGCATTGTAACGTTTGGATCTTGAAGCTAAATGTTGCTGCTTCTCCTGGTGTTGCTGAGGTATAAAAGTAGCCATCTGTTCACTAGCTCTTTGGCCATAGAGTGCCTTAAAATTTGAGCTAGGCCATTTACAAACCAAAATAAAACACATTTGTGTAGCACCTTTCTTGATGGGAGGACAATCGCTGGACAGTCGAGGATTTGGACCCGAGCGGGGGGTGGGGTGGGGGAATGAGGGTCAGGAGAGGGTGGAGGGCAGGGAGGGTAGGAGGGTGGCTGAAGACACGGGTCTTGAGATGTGCCTTAAAGGAGGTAAGGGAGGGAGGTGAAGGGAATGTCGGATGGAGTTCCAAAATGTGGGGCTGGAGAGGCTGAAGGCCTGACCGCCGATGGTGGGGCGGGCCGTGTGAGGGACGTGGAGCAGACTAGAGTCTGCTGAGGGGAGAGAGCGGACAGGTTAATATTTAGGAGTGAAATCAGGAAGCGTTCTTTCACGCAAAGCGCAGTGAAATCTGGAACTCCCTCTCCCCAAATGGCTGTGGGTGCTGGATCCATTCAAATCTTCAAAATTGAAGTGGATACATCTTTGTTAGTTAAGGGTGTTATGAGATATGGGGATAAGGATGGGTAATACATATAATAATAATCCTTGTACTTAATATAGCGCTTTTCACGTCTTCTAGATGTCTCAAAGCGCTTCACAGAATATGCTATAAAATGAATTGGCTGTATATTTGTGGGAGAAATGTGGCAGCCAATTGCACACAGCAGTGTCCCACAAACAGTCATGCACTGAGTGACCAAATTATTATTGTTTTTTTTGAGGGATTATTATCCCCAGAAAAGTGATTCGCCAATCGACTAACAACCGGGTTCCTATTTGCTGCGAGGTAAACAGAGACATGTGGACTAAGGAAACTTGCCCAACATTTTGCCCTGTGGGAAAAGAATCCAGATCTCACGTTTGCGAGGCGAGTGCTCTAACCACTGATCTACAGAACTCCACAATTGGAGTAATTGGAGTTGAAGTGTAGATCAGCCATGATCTAATAGAATGGAGGAATGGGCTCAAGGAGCTGAATGACCTTCTCCTGTTCCATTTTCCTATGACTCGACCTCTCCCTCCCCACTTTCAAAGTCGGTCACCAGACTTGCCGATTTTACCACGAGGTGTGATTGCAAAGGCTTTCAGTCATCTTTCCCCTCTTCAGCTCCTACCCACTTGGAAGTCCAGCTAGCAGTTTATACCACTTTATGAGGACCTCCTGATGTGAAAGGCATAATACCAATGTAAATGGTACTGTATTGAATGTTTTATAAAGCCCATAGAACTCACCATGCTTAAGAGTGTCCAAACCAAGCTAGGATTTCCATGCCTCCCATCTACACATGGAAATCCCAGAGATAGATTGTTGGAATGGAATGTGCACTCTCTCCCTGGAGGAATGCATCCTGCTTACCTAATTCCGGAAAGTTTTAGGTGCAGGTTGGCAAGAGCCAAGGCTTGGGGATCCCAGAGGGTGCGTTGGAGTTTAACCAGCTAAAACTGCATAGCTTGCCATTGATATTGCTGTCCGGCTAGGACCACCCTAGCGATTAGCATGGCTTGCAGGGGTAACAGGAGCTGAGTGGCATGACTCCCTGCCCCCAGTGACTGGATTGCCCTTCCGAGTCCTACCGATGAGCCAGGCTGGCTGTGCTGGATGCCCTGGAATACTGCAGACCCAACTGGTTCAGGAACCAGACTACTGAGACCTCCACAGAGGGCTGGCTCAATTCTGACATTCCATTGCCAGGCATGTCACCTTGGAGCCAGTTCAGCTCCAAGGAGACCCCACTTACCTCCCCACCGCAAGGATGATAGTGGGAAGCTTATAGTAGCTATAAGTTCTCAGTAACTGGAACAAAGATTCTTAAGCATAGCAGGTGTCAGACTCCTGGCTGACAAAATAATAATAATCCTTGCATTTGATATAGCACCTTATCAAATCATCGAGACGTCTCAAAGCGCTTCAGAGTATGCTGTAAAGTGAATTGGTTATATTTTGTGGACGAAACGCGGCAGCCAATTGTGCACAGCAGTCCCACAAACAGTCGTGGATTGAGTGACCAAATTATTATTATGATTATATTTTTTGAAGGGATTATTGCCTCCGGAAAGTGATCTGTCATTAGACTAACAATCGAGTTCCTATTTACTCCTACGTAAACAGAGGCATCTGTAGTAAGGAAACTTGCCTAAGATTTCACCCTGCCGGGAATCAGGTCCTCTCCCTTGTGAGGCGAGTGTTCGAACCACTACCCTACAGGACTCCACTCATTCCACCCAATGGAGCTTGCAGTCTAAAATGTGGCGATTTTTAATGGTGAATCCAAGTTGCAAATGAGGATTCCTTTCGGTAACAGTCAATACATCAGGCCGCCACCTATAGGAACTGTGCTTCAGACATTGATCAAATGAGAAAAACAATCTTAACCCTCTTTCAATCTCCAGTCTCGCTTCAGGCTTGCTAATGTTGTACTTTTGTCCCGTGGTCTTTAATCTACTCCACATGTCTCTAGGCAACAAAGGAAGTGCTGATTTGCAGTGATTCCCATTTCATGACTGGACCTTTCCTATATACTGCAATGGTTTCCTTGTATTTTTATCTTGACTTTCCGGTGCATTATCCTGTGCGAAAAGGGGTACAAACACCAGGAGAAAGAAAGGAAAGAATGGAAGTGTTTGTGCAGGTTTCTTTTTGGTCTACTGTACTTGGCTGTGTACATGTATGAGTTGATCTGAGGTTAAATAGGATTTGTTTTATTACTTAATTCCATGTTCTCACTTCTGCATTCTGTTTCCCTCTCTTTTTTTATATTGTTTTCTTTTCTTTGAAATTGTTCCAGCTCATGTCACCGTCACTTTTCTAACTCTCGCTATCAGTTTTCCGTTACTCATGTTTCTCAGTTGGTAACGGTCTTTACTCTGGGCAGTGGTAGGCTGGGTTCCTGAAATGGCTTGTGATTTTCAGGTAAAATGGGGCCGCCAATTCACGCTGACTTTGTCGGGGCTTAAACAGGAGGGTGGAATCTGTAGCCATAGTGATTGACTATCGTAGCTGTCACTCATCAACGAGGCCAGGCTCTGGACGAAGATTGGCTGATCCAAGCTGTCGCTCACTCGGATATCGGGCTCTGGGGTGGTAAGTATTGGCAGACAACCACAATGGCACTTGAGAACCATTCACGAGGGCACTCGGGAAATTTCTCGATTTCCCATATAGTCAGTCCACCCCTACCTCTGGGTCAAACAGTTATGGGTTGAAGTGGCAATCCAGGACTTGTGCTCACTGTGCAATCCTGGGAGAATATTGCACCATAGGAGATACCTTGCTCGGTTGAAATGTTGAACCAAAGTCTCTCCTCCCGGTTCTCATGGTGACATTACAGATTCCATGACATTGTTCAAAACGCAAAGGGTGTTTCCTCCAAGTGTTCATACCCGCAGGTTAATTGACTGGTCACCTCTGCTGTGTATAAAATTGCTGACGCAAATGGAGTCACTAGACTTGAAAATAATTACTCTATATCCTTAATATAGAGCCTTTCATGTCAGGAGGGTATCTCAAACTGCTTCACAGGATTTACTGTAACGTACAGTGACTGTGTATTCTGTAGGAGAATCTGGCAGCCAATTTGCACACAGAAAAGTCCCACAAACAGCCATGAAGTGAATGAAACGCTTTGAGACGTTTTGACACATTATAAAAAAAACTGCCTTATGTAAAATACCAGTTCTTTCTTTCCCATCCCAAAGTGGATCGAGTTCAATATTCTCGCCTTCATATTCGGGTCCCTCCATGGCCTCGCACCCTCCCCAACCTACCACCTTGGTTGCTCCCTCCACTCAGCAAACACTGGCCTGCTTCATGTTCCCTACCAGATTCTGTCCCATCACCAGTGGGCAAGTTCTGAGTCATTCTGCTCCCACTCTCTGGAATGCCATCTCAGTCCCTCAGCTTCACTCTCTCCTTCCCCACCTTTAAAGTTTAACCTTAGGACCTTTCTTTTTGATCTGACTTTTGGTCATCTTTCCCCCCTCCCCACCCTCTTCAGCTTCCCCCTACCCTCAGCTCGGGCTCCTAGTCAGCTGTGTGAAGCGCTTTGAGACATCCTCCCAATGCTATATATATATCAAATTGGATTCATTTCTGTGCATTTCTCATTATTCCTTATTCTCATTTTTTCATTCCCTACGTTTTTTTTTAATCTCTAACTCTTGTTTTTCCTGCTATTGCTATCGTTGTTTTGTTCACTTCCCATTTTACAACCTGCTGTTTCTTTCCTCTCTCCCTCCCAGGTCTTGACAGATTGCCAACTAACCAGACCTATGTAACAATGATTTCCTGCGTGCTCCACAATGCATTTCTCTGTGCACACAATGTTTTGGTAGGGCCACTGCCATTTCTATTAGTTTTAGTGAGATTGCTTATAACACCCAGAAATTAGGTGAGGTCGGGGGGCCCCCTACGAGCCAAAGCTCTAGTGTTCTACCAAAGGGTAAGGTGGTCCTAGCTGGATAAATAGCGGGGAGCTTGCCAGACACTGCTCACAATGGCAAGCTTTGTGGCTTTCGCTGGTTGAACTCCAGCAGTGCATATGTTGGGGTCCTGTCTCCTAACCTTGGCTCTCACCGAAAGGCACATTAATCTCTGGAATTAGGTAAACTGGATGCGTCTCTCCAGGGAGAGAGTGTGCATTGCATTCCAGGCACAGGGCGACTTCCATGCATAGGTACGTGAAACACTCATTTTGGTTTGGATACTCTTAAGTATTGTGATGAATTTCCACCTTATCTTTAATTTCCACCTAGTAGATGAGCACTTGACACCAACGACAATGCAGCACTCGTTCACCACCACACTGAAGACTATGAACTAAAAGTTCTAACTTAAGTCTTGGAGACTCACAACCTTTCTCTCTAGAGGCAAGAGTGCTACTAATTGAGCAATCTGACACCGTATGGAGGATAACTACTTGAGACTATAATACAGCAGTAGTGACCCTGGAAAGCTGTCAAAGCTGACTTTATCTTGTTACATTTGAGGTGACAGCCTGGTTCATTTGGTAGCATTCTCACCTCTTAGTCAGAAGGTAGTGGGTTCAAGCCCCACATCGGGACTCAGAACTCAGATACGCGAGATTGCCACTTCCAGGCAGTGCTGGGGATGTGCTGCATTTTGCAAAGGTGCCATCTGCCTGTTTAGGTGTTCATTAAAGATTCCTTGACACTATTCAAAAAGAGAAGGGAATTTCTCCTGGTGTCCTGGCCAGCAGTGTGCGGAAAAAAACTTTCACCTCTTTGCACGTCTATAGGAATTGCTGTGTGCAAATTGGCTGCTGCGTTCATCTACAAATACCCAATCATTACACTCTACTGTAAAAAAAATCCTCCAAAGGGCTTGATAATCTGTTAATGCACCATATCAAATACAAGGATTATTTTGATTGTACTCAGAACTCGAGTAGCCTCAGCTCCTGGAATGTGAATTTTCATCACATGTTGCCTGAGGACTTAGGAAAGATTTAAAATAGCCCCACCTGGAATTGTGTGTATTGCATCTGTACGACAGTGAATTGACTGGAATTGATCAGAATACAAATGAATCCAATATATAGCAAGTTGAGAGTGTGCTTGCAAAGCTGACAAGCTCTGCTTCTAAATGTCAGGTGCTGCAGGCAACAAGGCGTCAGCTTGTTTAATTTCATCAATGAAATTCAAGGCTGAGCTTTTCACATTGAGGTGTCAGATGAGTTTGTTTGTAGCGAGAACCTTTTCAGTCTTTTTGCACTAAGACACTTGAAATGCGTCATGGCCTGTAACAAGAAGGGAGGTATTTCTTAGTCAGTTCCATAGTTATGTGTGAGTATGCATGTGTGTTTGTATGTTTGTTATAAAACAAAAAAAAGACTTACATTTATACAGCGCACTTCATATAGGATAGCGTTTCGAAGCGCTTCACAGTAGTGGGTTGGACACCGAGTAAGGGAGAAGGGGTAGGTGATCAATTCCCAGGCGGGTGAAACCTTAACTGACTCCACATGTCTTTTCCTTACTCCACAGGTCTTTGTTTACCTCGCAGCAAGTAGGAACCCAGTTGTTAGTTGATTGAGGGATCGATTTTCCGGGGTTAAAAATCCCTCTCTCCCTCTAAAAATGCGGTTACTCAATCCACAACTGTTTGTGGGACACTGCTGTACGCAATTGGCTGCCGTGTTTCACCAACAAAATACACAAGATAATCCACTTTACAATATATTCTGTGAACTGCTTTGAGATGTCTCAATGATGTGATAACGCGCAAAGATTATTAATTAATAATGCAAAGATTATTATTAATCCTTCTTGTTTTGGACTCATCAGCAAGTGAAAAGAGCATTCATAATCTTAAACAATTCTACAATAATAATAATCCTTGCACTTGATATTGCGCCTTATCAAGTCATTGAGACGCCTCAAAACGCTTCACAGGATACACTGTAAAGTGTAGTAACTGTGTGTTTTGTGGGCAAAACGCGGCAATCTATTAGGTCCCCTCCCAATTGTATCTCCAGAGAGAAAAACTGTCCAATTTCTCTTGACAGCTACATCTAACTCATCAATGGTAACATCCCGGTAAAGCTATTCTGTACTCACTCTAATGCTACCATATTTTTCCTGTAGTATAGGGACCGGAAGTGCAAACAGTACTCCAAATGTGGTCTAACCAAGATTTTATGTAAACATAACATCACTTCCCTAATTCTATACTCTGTTCCTCTGGATATAAAGCCAACAATTTTATTTGCATTCTTTATGGCCCCGTCCACCTGTGCTGCTTCATTTTATTGACTATATATTGACTCTAAAATCAATAGAGGTTTAAAATCTTGGAGTGAAAATTCTGTTATGAGGATACTGTGTCTTATTTTTATCAATTGGCCACAGGTGGAAACCTCTCTCCCTCCCCTCCCACTGCAAGACAACGGTTTGACCTAAAGTAATGGTGACTGGACTTGAAACTGGCTCACAGAAAAACAACTTAACTCTATTTTGTTGTTGAGTTAAGCCAGAAAATCACTAAACAACATACTAATACCATGACAAGTCCAATGGGAACCACCAGAAGCTTTGGACTCAACCATTGTGCTGGAGGTGAAGGGGTTATACCTGTGTCCAATTGACGTTGAGGCCAGGATACGGGGCTCATTCGAATAGCAGCTTGGTGTTGTGATGGGGGCAATAGGATGGGTATTCTGGAGGGATAAAATAGGAAGGGCCAAAGAGCCTTCTTCATCCAAACCAATCATGAAATCTTGCGATACATCAAAAGGAGAGAATTTTCGCACAGTTTAAGCTGATACTCTGGAGGTCAGAGAAGCTGTCCTTCGGATGAGATACTAAACACGAGATCTCGTCTGTACCTGTTTAGGTGGCACCACTCAATAAGAGAAGGAAGTTTCTCCCAGTGTCTGAGCCCACAAACCCCCTCCCCCCAGATAAAATTGGTCATTTACTTCATGGCCGTTTGCGTGACAAATATCACTGACCAAACCTCACTATTACCATGCAGGCCTGCTCACTGACATCTATCTAAAGTCTATTGGCTTTTTAATGCTGCAATCTTTGTGACCTAAAGTTTGCCTTTGAGCAGTGGAAGTGCTGCATCCTCTGTTCCAGTTGAACACTCATGTGGTGGTGACCCAGTAAAATGAACATGCAGATGCATCAGCCTGGTGCAACAGAGCTTGTGGCTAGCATGGCTGTTGTTGCGCTGTGCAGTGTGTTATGTGTTGTGTGTGGCGGAACTCCAGATGGCCTGGGTAAATCTATAGAAAGAATAAAGGTGCATATTAGTAGTGCATCATCTCATCTTCAAGGCCACCTCAGCAACAAAATGTAATCTCTATTTCCCAACAAGCACAGGCTGCGTGAAACCAGGAATGACATCTGCGTTCATGCAGCTTAACTTCTCAATTGCTAGATAAAAGTCCAGCAATTATTGCTTGGCCAATACCATCTGTTGTGAAATTATACATTGAGCAGATTTCTACCAGGCTCTAAAGCAGATGCTCTGCTGTTTGGCTCTCTGTTGCCTTCTGAATCTGCCAGGCTCCAGCTTACTGGGTGAACAGTCACTGGGAGATGGTGTTCTCAATGGCACTCTATGCACGTTTAGCTGATTATACACCAGTTTGGTGAGGGGTTTCCTTATGTGTTAGACTCCCAGCTGACCAAAGTAATAAGATGCCCTTGTTTCTTCTACCTTGAGGTCCTGCTCTACTTTGGTGAATTGGGTCCTTCAGGCTTTGCTTTATAATAAATATCTGTGCAGTTGCCTTATCATGTCATCGCGATGTTTCAAAGTGCTTTACAGGATATACTGCAGAGTAGTGTGAATAGGTGTATTTTGTGGGCAATGCGGCGGTCAATTTGCGCACAGCAATGTCCCCCATATAGCCAATGGAATGAGTGACCAATTAGGTGATTGTCGCCCAGGCTCTTTAATGTTCACCTGGACCTCAGTTTAACATCTCATCTGAAGGACGGACCTCCGACAATGTAGCACACCCCAGCTCGGCATTGGAATATCAGCGTACAATATAATGGTTCCAATTTCCAATGTGGAGATTGAACACAACCTTCTGACTCAAAGATGAGAGGGTAACCAACTAAGTCAAGCCAACACACAAGACTGACAGGCTTTGGTTATAGTCATTGTATTACAGAGTGCTGGTGTCTTTATTTTACCACCTGGTTAAGTATTTTACCATACCGTCAAAGGTGACTTTTTATATATCTGTGTCCGTGAATTTTGCAACTGTGCGTTAATGTAAACCCTGGCGTTAGTCAGATGGTCTCATCACTTACCTCTTGCTTGAAACCACCAGACTGATGAGAAACCAAAGAACTAAAAGTGAGATCAAAACGATAATGAAAAATAATACCACAGGATGTTTCACCTTTTGAAGAAAGAGCAGGGTAAGTTTAAACTGTAATCTGTTAAAGGTTTTCGTGAGATGCAAGCACAACAATATTTTAAGAGTTTGCTTTTGATCATTGCTCTTTTTCCCTGCTGGGCACTTTTAAAGTTCTAATTTTAGAGGGTCTTCCCAGGTGAAAATGCTTTACGAGTGATTAGCATCAAATATAGTGACTGTATGTGTACGCAAACTCAGCAGCCGTTTGTCTCAATAGATTCTTCAAGAAGCCATGAGATGAATGACGGATCTGGAGATTGAGATGGGACCTCAGTTTAACATCTTTTAAGGACAACCTCTTCCCTGATCCAGCCCGCTTGCATTTATCTGAAAAATCAACTGAGGTAATGATCATGGAGCTTGAATCCGCAACGTACTGATGCAACTGATTGTACTGATGCTACCAACTCGGACACTCTTTAAAGTCTCAATCATTTGTTGGTGTGAGTATTGTGGTAGATTTATGGACCAGTGGAGAATATATTTCTCATCCGTCAAACTTTGCATAATTAGTGAGAACCAGAAAATCATTCCTGTTGTCGTCTCCTTTTGTTCTCCTTTGCTCACCTTTTCTCCAAGAGAAGACTTTCCATTTAGGGTGAGGTTAGAATTTATTTTTACACACAGAGGGTTGTTGAGATGTGGAATACTATCTGTAACCAAGGTTACATTTGGTTCACCAGGTTGGGCAGAATCCATATTAGCTTTTAAGGTAATGGAATTAAATAAACCTCTGAAAAGAATAAATATTCCAATGTACGGGGAACAGGCAAGAGAGTGGAGCTTAACGTATAGCTCTTTCAGGGAACCAGCACAGGCACAATGGGTTGAAAGGTCTCCTTCTGTGATTTAAATATCTATGGTTGTATTTAAATACATGCATGGAATCTATAGCACTGAAACAGACCATTCGACCAATTAGTTCATGCCAGTGTTTATACTCCACTAGAGCTCACATCCATCCTAATCCCTCTCCCTGGCCTCCCCTCAAACCCCTCTATTCCCTTCTCTCTCACGAATGCATCAAACGTTACCCGCGTGAAGGGTGCTGTATAAATGCTAGTTGTTGTTTCCACTTAAATGCATTGGTGCTTCCTGCTTCAACCACAGCCTCGTGTAGAGATTTCTGTCCTATGGGCAAGATTCAGGAGACTATTCTCTAGTGACTCTCTTCAAGTGAAAACGTTGCCGTGACAAAATGGGCTGGTGTAAAACTGGAGATAAAGATGCATGTAACATCAATACTGAATGGTATGAAGGTTTTCACTGAGATTATGGATGACACATTTCTGTTCTTTTCAGGACTTGAGCTCATAGTCTAGGCTGCCAATGCAGTCCAATGCCGGAGTGACTCTACATTGTTGGAGGAGACTTTGTTGGAGGAGACTTTGTTGGAGGAGGTGTTCATGATCCCATGACACTATTGAAGTGCTTTTGGAATCCTCCCGATGTGAAAGTAGATAGAAATGTCAACTGTATAAAATTGTATTGTAGTGAAAAACAAGCGAATTTCTCCCAGTGTCCTGGCCAACAGCTCTCTAGGTTAATTATCATTCACCTCATGTCTGTTTGAGAGGCCTTAGTGGCATGAATTGCTGCTGATTTTGCTAACAAAACAGTCACTGACAGCAATTATTTGTGAAGCGCTTTGTGACGTTTTGACATAATATGGCACTATAAAAATGCAAGTTCTTTCTTTCCATTACTAACTGGACACATGGCAAAGTTTATCTGATAGTCTGGTTAATGTTAGTAGGGAAGTGTTTCTTCTTGATTAATGCACTGTGTAACAGTAGGCAAATTACCAACACTGTCCTATTATCTTTTAATAACTGGAAAAACACTTGAGTTTGTACTAATACCTCCCATCTAGAATATATTTACTGCTGCACAAATATAACAATCAAAGAGGGAAGCATCTCCACCAAGACTAACCAAGCAAAACATGAGTAAGTGAATGTAAGAGGCAATGACCTGCAATTGGATGAAATAAAAAGATGTGGCATGGAGCATTGGAGAGCCCAGAAAAAGTTTGCCTTAAAAAAATACATAGCTTTACAATTAAACGTTCTGTTTAGTTCTGTATCTGTTAGTGTATTATATGAAAAGTGGGTTCCATCATTTTGTTTGCTATGATATTTTGATGTGAATAAATATTTCCTTTGTAAACCATATTTGTGTTCAATTGCACTGCCTGCCTATATAACTCTATGTTGTGTTCCTTTATTTCATTCTTTTAGCATTCTTTTTATTTCATTCTTTTTTCTCCACTCTGTGGAGTCCTGTAGCTCAGTGGTTAGAGCACTCGCTTTGCAAGCGAGAGACCTGAGTTCAATTCCAGGCAGAGGGCGAAACCTTGGGCAAGTTTCCTTACTCCACACGCCTAATAATAATCCCTCCAAAACCAAAAACAATAATTAAATTGGTCATTTTCAATCTACGACTGTTTGTGGACATTGCTGTGCGCAATTGGCTGCCGCGTTCGCCCACAAATATACAGTCAATTCACTTTACAGTGTGTTCTGTGAAGCGCTTTGGGACGTCCTCCCGACGTGAAAAGCGCTATATCAAATGCAAGGATTATTATTATTATTATTATTATTATTATATAACAGTACAAGTTGTTTCACTGAAGAAAAGTGGCATTATTTAATTTGGTGTATTTTGGTGCATTTGGTAGCACTCTTGCCTCTGAGTTAAAAATTGTGGGTATAAGTCTCATGACGAGACTTTGAGCTCATCAGGACTTTGTGCTGGGGTGAGCTTCTTTGCTGGAAGTGATGTCCTTCAAATGAAATGATAAACCAAGGTCCTGTCTGCTGTTCAGGTGGACGTTAAAGAGCCTATAGCACTATTCGAAAAAAAGCCAAGTGAGTATCTCCTGGTGTCCTGGCCAACATTCCCCAAGTAAATTGAAGAATCGTTTGAGCTGTCCTTCCAATGGGATAAGATGCTAAACATTAATGCAAGGCTTGTTATTATTACATTTGTTTGATTAGCTGGGTCTCTAACACACGCAGAAACCCATCACCATGCTTAAGGGTATGCTAACCAGACTGAGGGTTCCATGTATACCACCTACACATGAAAATTCCTATTGCAGATCAGCTGTCCCTATGTCTACAAGAAATCCCATTATAAACACATTGCAAAATCATTACTTTTTAATGATTGGAACGTGATAGAAACCATTTGAGACATTTCATTATGATAATATACTATATCAAATGTAAACTTGTTTTTATATAAATTCTACACTGTTCAATGACTTTCTTTAAGGAACTTGAGAGCCACTGTTGCCAGCCTCGTACCAAACATATCTGTGTGACTTGCTGGGATATAGTGTTCAAATAATAATAATAATCTTTGCATTTGATATAGTGCCTTATTACGTCTTGACATCTCAAAGTGCTTCACAGAATATAATGCAAAGTGAATTGACTGTATATTTTGTGGACGAAACTCAGCAGCCAATTGTGGACAGCAGTGTCCCACAAACAGTTGCAGGTTGAGTAACCAAATTATTATTGTTAATGTTTTTTGAAGAAATTGTTACCGTAGTTTGACCTAACTGGATAGCACAGTCTCTAGTATCAAAACTTCTACAAAGAGCAACAACAACATACATTTATGTAGTGCCTTCTGCAGCAGAAACTTTCTGCAGCACAAATTCTTATGTTCTTGGGACTTCTCAAAGTGCTTCACAGAATATACTGGAAAGTGAATTGACTGTATATTTTGTATATTCGGCACCTTGGGACGTCTTCCCTATGTGAAAGGTGCTATACAAATGTCTTTTGTTGTTGTTTGTGGGTGAAACACAGAAGCCAGTCTGCGCACAGCATAAAATAGAATTATATTATATTGAACAGGAGTGTTGCGTGTGAATCACAGAGATTGAGGTATTATAGGTTGGGTCACAAGCTCTGCACTTGCTCTGGAGGCAATTGTTTTGCCTCATGAATCGGAACATTCTCATGAACACAGTCCCAACCCGGTTACCATGAGGAACACCCTCCTTAAAATGCCCAAGGTGCCAGTAATACTGTGAGGATTATTTTTGTCACGGCACTTAATACCCTGGAGCACACCCAAAATCACAGTGGTCATATTAGAGCAACGCGAGGTGATGGGAGTGGTGATGTTAAGTGCAAAGAAAAGTAAGAGAATAAATATAACTCTACAATTTGCAGCCATGAGAAGCAATTAGAGTTGATAGAAACTCCCACTTCGCAGGGCTTCAAAAACAGGAATTTCCAGCAGGTTCATAGCTGTGACATGTCTACCCATCCAGAAAATGCTTACTTCAGCTCCTTCCTTCCTTATGTTCCCGTTTTAATTCTGTGTACAATGCATTCAGCCCATGTAAACTGAAATGAGCACTGTAGTTAATGAGGCAGTGGTAAGCTTGCAAGCCCATTCAGTGTTGCTAATGACACTATTCCCAGAAGCCTAATCAAAGATTTGTACATTTAATTGCTGTCAAGTCAGGTCCAGCCACCTGCCATATCCCCAGCACCTGAGCTCACACTATAGCAGCCTCAAGCCACACATGAATGCACAACGATTCCATGTGGAAGGAAAATACAAGTGCCAGGCAACATCTAATAGCATTTTGCTTGCCGAACAAGGATAGAACAGACTGCAGCAAAACCACGGGCAGATCAGTAGGCACTTTAGGTTATGCTGCACTTTCTCTCCTATCTCCTACCCCACAATATCTGGGTCACTGACCTATTTCATACTGATAGAGTGTACTGTAACAACACACAAATATTGACGGTTCTTGATATTTTATTGATAGTGAGATAGTCAAGCTTCAGATAACAAGGGATCCTTAGCAAATAAGTAACATCACTTTAAGCAAATTGAATTAAATATAATCGGGAGGATGTCTCAAAGAGCTTTGCAAGATATACTGTGAAGTTTAGTGACTTCACCTGCAGTTTGTAGGTGAATGCGTCAATCAATTTGCACACAGCAATATCCCATAAACAACAACAACAACTTGCACTTATATAGCGCGCTTCACGCAGGGTAGCATCAGAGAGCGTTTAACAGTGGTGGAGCCTGACTCTGAGCTGGGGTGGGGCGAAAAGTCGAAAAGGAATGTTTTCAGGTGGGACTTGAAAAAGGGGAGAGAGGGGGCAAGGTGGAGGGATTGAGTGTATAGTGGGTGAAAGTACAACCTCCAATGGTGGGGCGAGGGACAAGCAGGAGGCCGGTGCCGGTTGAACAGAGGTGCCGGGTGGTGGATTGGGGAGTAAGGAGGTCAGAGAAGTAGGGAGGTGCCAGGGAGTAAATGGATTTGAACACAAGGATGAGGATCTTGAAGTCGATCTGTTCGGTGATGGGGAGCCAGTGGAGCCTGGGCCAGAACTGGTGAGATGGGGTACGAAGTTTTGGCCCAGGTCAGTATGCGGGCGGCAGAGTTCTGAATTGAGCTGGATTTTTCAAACAGCCATTAAGTGAACAACCACTTAATTTATTGTGGGGTTATTGGCCAGGACACTGGGAGAAACTTCCTTCTCTTTCTAAATAATTCTATGGGATCTTTACAGTCCATTTGAACAGGCAGATAGGATCTCAGTGTTATGCCTTATCCAAAGCAAAGCACCTCCAGCATTGCACTGGAGTGTCAGTATAGATTCAAAGTCCCAAAGCGGGGCTTTAACCCACAATCTTCTGACTCAAAGTCGAGAGTGCTACACAACTGAGCCTAGCGGACCCATGTAATGTCACAATTATACACAGACTCATTGTGAAGATCACAAAAAAATTGAAGAAATAGAACAATAATAATAATCTCTGCATCTGATATAATAATAATAATCCTTGCATTTGATATAGCGCTTTTCACGTCTTCTGGACATCCCAAAGCGCTTCACAGAATATACTGTAAAGTGAATTGACTGTATATTTGTGGGCGAACGCGGCAGCCAATTGCGCTCAGCAGTCCCATATACAGCTTCTCAGTGCAGTCGAAGGTTGATTACCATATTTGGGTTGATTTTTAGGTATAATATCTGTCCAACTAAACTACCTATTGTTGTAACACTGTTGTAAATATGACCTGGCCTATCAAGTGTTAACAATTACCTATTCAAATTCCCTTTCATCCCATGGAACATAATGGAATTGACATTCTCTGTACTGTACTTGTAAATCAATTCACAAAGCTACAAAGTCAACTTGCCTCCCACCCCCATCCATTTTCTCCACTCCTCTGCTTTCTTTTTCCTCCAGGCACACAAAACAAATCCCACAGTGAAGTGAGTTCAGTGGTCCTTTCTGCACTTCGCACATTGAATAGACTTAAGATGTGTGTTATGTGGGCCACCCAGGCCCTCAGCCCTGATGCTGTTGTCAGTGGTGAAGTCTACAATGCTGGGCTCATGGCGTTGCACTAGGATCTCAAGCACATGAGTGACTGTTGGACAACAAGTGCGAGATACTGGCTTTTCAGTTTTTACTTGCTAAGAAGCTGATATCCTGCTGACTGAGTTCATATAGCATTTGTGCAGACTTCAACATTGTGAAGCTCAATGGAGGAGAAAATTGGAGGGGAGGGGCAGAGGATGGGATGAAGTACGGAGAGGGGAGAAGGGATTGAGGGAGAGTCGATGGAGGGGAAAGGAGAGGAGGTGAGAAAGAGAAGGGGGGGTTCCTTAAATTGGTCCCATTATTCCAAATGTGACCCCATGAGTGACCTGTAAAAGGTCAGAATACATTCTTCTTGGCTTCCAGCCAAATTTATTTCCAGGCTGGGAAAGTAAAGGAAAAACAAGAAAAATGGCAAGAAAAAAGTTCAGCATGTCCAAGTCCTCCTCACAAGTCTCAATGCTTGAGGCAGGGTGTGAAAGAAACTTTATCTTACATTAAAGAGCAGTGGAAATTGATTCAAGGTTTTCACCTGTCTCAACAACCACAACAACAACAACTTGGATTTATATAGCGCCCTCCACGCCAGACGGCGTCTCAGTAACGGATCCCGGGACTGAGCCAGGGGGAGGGGAGGAAGGTGACCAAAGACGCGGTCGAAAAGAAAGGTCTTCAGCAGAGATCTGAAAATGGGAAGGGAGGGAACTAGGCGAAGGGAGTGAGGAAGGGAGTTCCAGAGCCTCGGGGCATAGTGGCTGAAGGTATGGCCGCCGAGGGTGGAGCGGAGGTCTCGGGGGACGAGAGGAGGCCAGACCCGGAGGAACGAAGGCAATGGGTACTGTTTTGAGGAGAGAGGAGGTCAGAGAGGTAGGGGGGGTGCAGAGGAGTGCAGGGACTTGAATACAAGGGTGAGGATCTTGAAGTCGATCCTCTCTGGGATAGGACTGGGGTGATTTTGTGCGGGTGAGAATGGGAATGGCAGAGTTTTGAATGATTTGAAATTTATGGATGGTAGTGGATGGGAGACCGGTGAGGAGGGCGTTGGAGTAGTCCAGCCGAGAGGTGACAAAGGCATGGATTAGTGTTTCAGCGGCTTTTGGAGTGAGGTATTGGCGGAGACGGTCCTGTCTCACTTCATTACTGTCTATAGAATACTGTCAGTGAAGTTCACCGTTCCCCAATGTCAGCCTGGCTTAGTTGGTAACACTGTCAAGATTGTAAGTCCAAGCCCAATGTTGGGTCTTGGAACTCATAATTATAATCCTTACATTTAATATAATGTCTTCCACATCAGGAGGACGTCTTAAAACGCTTCGCAAAATATACTGTAAATTTTACTCATTGTGTGTTTTGTAGCTGAACTTAGAAGCCAATTTGCACACAGTGTTGTCCCACAAACAGCCATGGAGCGAATATGCAATTTTATGTGGGGGATTGTAGGTGAAGAGAAACACCCTTTTGGATTGAGTGACCAAATAATAATAATACATTTTTCTGAAGGGATTATTATCTCTTGAAAAGCGATTCACCAATCGACTAACAACTGGGTTCCTACTTACTGCTAGGTCAACAGAGGTGAGTGGAGTAAGTGAACTAGTTCTACGTTTCACCCTGCCCAGGAATCAAACCCAGGTCCTCTCATTGTGAGACGAGTGCTCTAACCACTGAGCTACAGGACTCCACCTTTAACATTACAGCACACCCTCAGCACTGCATTGTAGTATCAACCCAGATTATGTGAATTCAGAGTCTCAGGTAACACTTTGGTGGAGTGTTGTTTATCAAAGGAGCTGTGCTTTGGATAAAACGTTAAGCCAAGGTCTTGTTTGCCTGCTTAAGTGAATGGGAAAGATCCCATGGCACTATTTGAAAAGAGAAAGAAGTTTTAAAAACATTCACCAGATAAAATTGTTCACTCACTTCACGACTGTTTACGGGACATTGCTGTGTGCAATCGGCTGCCTTGGCTGCCTACAAGTAGTAATAATAATAATCCTTGCATTTGATATATTTGATTCCTGCAATGGAGTCCTGTAGCTCAGTGGTTAGAGCACTCGCTTTGCAAGTGAGAGACCTGAGTTCAATTCCAGACAGGGCGAAACTTTGGGCAAGTTTCCTTACTCCACAAACCTAATAATAATCCCTCAAGAAAAAAAACAATAATAATTGGGTCACTTCAATCCACGACTGTTTGTGGGACATTGCTGTGCGCAATTGGCTGCCGCGTTCACCCACAAATATACAGTTAATTCACTTTACAGTGTGTTCTGTGAAGCGCTTTGGGACGTCCTCCCGACGTGAAAAGCGCTATATCAAATGCAAGGATTATTATTGTTATTATTATTATTATATAGTGCCTTATCACGACTTTGAAACATCTCAAAGCTCTTCACAGAATATACTATAAAGCAAATTGACTATATATTTTGTGGGCGAAATGCAGCAGCCAATTCCGCATAGTACCCACCTTGCAACGTTTCCTTATGAAGCGATTTGAGATGTTTAGATGCTGTAACAAAAGAAAGGATTATTATTATTACATGAGCTCACAGACACAATTGCTAAATGACCTTCCAAAGAAATTCAGAACTGTTTGCAAGGAGTCATCTGGAAAAGTGGATAATTAAAGGGCGGTAGCAGAAATGGACTGTCATCCATTTGTAATTAGAAACAGTTCCCTGGATGGAGAGGGGGAAAATTGGCCAGTGTTCCCAACTCTTTATTTTTATTCAGTGACTCCTGCTGCAAGCATGTGTGTATAGGCATCAGATGAGGACAGGACTGGGCTCAGCTGTGATGCATTCCCCTCCATATGGCCAAATGGTCTGGGCAGGAACATGAAGAATAACTAAGTGGGCGAGGTACCAGAGTACTCCTCCTGCCTGTGGGACTGAGCCCCAGCGTGAGTTACTGCCTCTGGAACGAAGGAAGCAAGAAAGCTGGAAAGTTGGAGAGGAAAAATGGTGCTGTTCTCTGTTTTATTATCTCAATTGCATAAGCTCAAGCTCAAAATGAATTTGGCAGTCTTGAGATTTGTCTTATCAACAAGCTTTATTCAAGTCCCTGCACACATTTTGAAGCATTGAGATTAGCCAAGTTGGCAGTAGAGTCTGAATGTAATGTGGGTAGATTGGACCCATCTTTTGAATCACATTTGCTTTGGGTGTAGATTTGTTTATTTGTGCCCCATTTGTGGTGTATTTGAAGAAGGAACTGATGTCCGTCCAACTTATAAAACTTGGAGCTACTAAATTCCGAACCTCTTACATTCACCATTCTCTGAGGATAGGCCCAGTTATAACAATATGCCAAATTACCACATTGAAAAAATTAATTCAATAAGGTCCAGGTCACCGTGACCTAACTCTAAACCATCTAAACCAGGAGTCCTGTAGCTCAGTGGTTAGAGCACTCGCTTTGCAAGCGAGAGACCTGAGTTCAATTCCAGGCAGAGGGCGAAACCTTGGGCAAGTTTCCTTACTCCACACGCCTAATAATAATCCCTCCAAAACCAAAAACAATAATAAATTGGTCATTTTCAATCTACGACTGTTTGTGGGACATTGCTGTGCGCAATTGGCTGCCGCGTGCGCCCTCAAATATACAGTCAATTCACTTTACAGTATATTCTGTGAAGCGCTTTGGGACGTCCTCCCGACGTGAAAAGCGCTATATCAAATGCAAGGATTATTATTATTATTATCTCTCTACTGCCATCTCACACCGCATAGTATGCTAATATAGAATGTGGGCAATTGGTTGCTGCGTTTTTCCAACAAAATATACAGGCAATTCACTTTACAGTATATTCTGTGAAGCGCTTTGAGAAGTTTGGAAGACGTGATAAGGTGCTATATCAAATGCAAGGATTATTATTCTTATTATTATTGTTGTTATAATACTGGAGTAGCTGTTCACAAGGTCTTTATTAGAGATTGCTATATAGCAGATATGGTGGTCTTATCTGGACCAGAGGCTGGAAGGTTGCCAAGGTTGTCTTAGCTGGTTAAGTTCCAGCAGTATGCCAATGCAAACTCTAAGGTCCCTATGTCTTAGGACCATAGGAAAACAGCAGAAAGAGGAGATTATCTAGTGTTTTCCATCAATTTATTAGATCTTAGCATATCTTTTAAACCCAATGTCTTGCCCTTTTCATCCTATGCCTTTATAGCTCTACTACCCAAGTATCTGATTATCTATCTTTTCAACATCCTAAAACCTTGGCTTTGCCAACCAGCATCTACATTTTCCAGGATTAGTTAAACAGGGTCCAGCCCTATGGGAATAGAGTGTTCACTCTACACCAGGCAATCAGTAATCAGAGAATATGATGAACTCTCAGTAGTTTGGTTTGGAGATTCTTAAGCATGTGATGGGTTTCCACATGTGTCAGATACCTGGCTGTCCAAAACATATTGGGAAAGAGTTTAGTGAAACTACTCTGTGTGGTATATGTGTAAGGATTACAATGTTGTAATATAAGATTGAACATGATGTTTGGGTGGGGAACTCAAGCAGTGAGATTGATCTTATCCGGATGAATAGGTTAAATGTCTACCCTGCCTGTTGGCGGTAAGGATCCCATGTTAAATGTAAACAAAATACAAAAGGTTCTGGAATTCTGAAAACAAAAACAGAAGACGCTGGGAACACTCAGCAGGTCAGGCAGCATCCATGGAGGAAGGAAAGCGAGTCAACATTTTGCATTGATGCTGCCTGACCCGTTGAGTGTTCCCAGCGACTACTGTTTATGTTTCCATGTAAAATGTACTTGGGCAATCTCAATCCAATTCTAAGGAGGGCCATATCACAAAATTCTCCTCTGGTTTAGCACTTTGGAGTCAAGAAGTGGTGCAGCATTCCTAAACGCATTTCCACATTTAAGGAATAATAATAATCCTTGCATTTGATATAGCACCTTATCACATTTTCGAGACGTCTCAAAGTGCTTCACGGAATATGCTGTAAAGTGAATTGACTCTGTATTTTGTGGGCAAAATGTAGCTGCCAATTGCGCACAGCAGTGTCCCACAAACAGTCGTGGATTGAATGACCAATTTATTATTTTTTTTGAAGGATTATTACCCCAAAAAAAGCGATCCACCAGTCGACTGACAACCGGGTTCCTACTTACTGCTAGGTAAACAGAGGCGTGCGGAGTAAGTAAACTTGCTCAACATTTCGCCCTGCCGGGAATCGAACCCTGGTCTCTCGCTTGTGAGGAGAGCGCTCTAACCAAAGAACCACTGAGGACTCCAATTGTCATTAGGATATGATTTGAAAGATCCCACTTTCCAACTTCAGAATAGTGATAGCACCCAGACATGAGTGTTGTCATCTTGGATTCCCTGATCGGGTAGTACTTATGGGGAGATGGTAAGGTAGAAATAGATCAAATAACAACAACATCAACAACTTGCATTTATATAGCACCTGTCACCCAGGGTACCTTAATAGCTGAAAGATCTTTTGAATTCATGATTTTTGTTTGAACTCATGATTTCCCACTAAGTGGAATTCTAAGCTAATGGCACCAAGAGCATTTCACACTGACTTGTGTTTTGCCATTAGTCGGGAGTTGTGAGAGGGGATTTCAAACCATCCTGGTGATGTACCCAGTAAGGAGGTTTGATACTGATACTGGAATGTGCTCTGTGTCGCATGGTAACATTGCTCACCTTGTTCAGCATAAAATTCACCCCCAAAGAACATTTAAAGAAAGAACACAAGATTATGGGTTTAGCAATATCAGGTTTAGGATATTTCCAACATTGTAGCAAGACTGCTCAAAGCAAAACTACTCAACAGAAGGTAAATCATGTGTTTACAGCAAACAAATTAATTGGAGTTGAGGTACAAATTAGCCATGATCTAATAGAATGGCAGAACAGGCTCAATGGGCTGAATGGTCTACTCCTGTTCGTATGTTGCTATGTTCAAACATTTCAGTATGACTTGTGTGATTTCGGAAAACCTTTAACAAAGATTTGATCTTTGATTCTATGAATCAGAGTACAGACATGTTTTTGTTGTACAGAAACATTCTTTATCGCTATGAATGCCTGCATTATTCTTAATAAAAATCTATCTCACCAATAGCTTGAAACATGTGTCAGCCTGGCTCAGTTGACAGCATTTTCGCTTGAGTCAGAAGTTAGTGAGTTCAAGCTCCACAACACATAGTCTAAGCTGACACTCCAATACAGTGCTGGGAGAGCTTCAGTCCTTCAGAAGAGATGTTAAACCCGAGGTCCTGCTCGTCCGCTCAGAACAGATATTGAACCTTTATGATAAGAAAAGGGAGTTTCTCCTGTTGTCCTGTCGATCAAATCCCCCAATTAAAATTGGTCATTCACATCATGGCTGTTTGTCAACATCCGTTTGCACACTTACTGATAAATTGTGAATTTGTTGCTTTATTGACCCTGAGAGTTCCCCCCCTCCCCTTTTGCAACCAAAACGTTAGTCACTCAATCTGGCTAAAGATTGTGAATGGGATGGAGCACTGATGCCAGCGAGGAAGGATTTCAGCTGACCTTCCTGTTTCCTTTCGAGGTAAAAGTCACACGGTTGTCGCTCACACTGCACACACAGAGCTGCAAATCTGCTGCTCAGTGAGAAACTTTTATTCTGGAAGAAAAAGGACAGCCTTGAGCACATTAACATTTACCCGATTGGAAAATGTGAGGTTTGAGCACAATAGTTGCCCAGCTGGAAAAAGGTGTTAGTGAATGTGCGGCTCCTGTAAACAGCAGAAAAATCACACCCAAAAGCTCCTTTTTTATTCCTGGCCATCACTAACCGTTCATCAGCTGAACGTTCACTTGAGTGACACAATGAAACAAGTTTGTTGTGTTTGCCTCTTTTGGCTACAAAATACACTTTCCAGTAATAATAATACTAATAATTTAATATAGCATCTTATCATGTAGTCGAGACGTCTCAAAGAGCTTCACAAATCCCTATAAAGTGGATTTGTGGGTGAAACGCCAATTGCTCACAGCAGTATCCCAAAAACAACCATGGAGTGAGTGACCAATTTTTTTATTTGGGGGATTTGCTGGCCAGGACACTGGGAGAGAGAAACTCTCTTCTGTTTTTGAATAGCACCATTCAAGCTTTAACATCCAACCTAACAGGCAGATAGGACCTCGGTTTAACGTCTCATCCGTAAAATGTGTAAATCCTGTGAAGTACTTTGAGGTGCCCTCCTGATGTGAAAGGAATTATACCAAACACAAAGATTATTATTATATTATTATAGGAATTGCTATGATGAAAAAAGACCAAGGTCCATCTAGTTTGCCTTCCACCATCCTGGTAGTCGCATGCTACAATGATGGAGATGTTGATAGCAATTAATTCTGTATGGATTAGTCTACCATCACAGTGGAAAGCTATGGGAACCTTAAATCCAAAGTTTCCTAGTTCTTCCAAGCATACTACACATGTCTCAAATTATTCATATACTGTATCCCAAAACATTATTTCATGAAACAAGTCTATCTCATTTGCATTTGAATGAGTTATTGAATGAATTATTACAACTCACATTCGGTCTGCTTGTGTAGGTGGACGTTAAAGGTTCCATGAATAATAATAATCCTTGCATTTGATATAGCCCCTTATCACATCGTCAATATGTCTCAAAGCGCTTCACAAAATATACTGTAAAGTGAATTGACTGTATATTTTGTGGGCGAAATGCGACAGCCATTTGCACTCAGGAATGTCCCACAAACAAGTCATGAATTGAATGACCAAATTATTACTATTATTACTATTATTTTTTAAGGGATTATTAGCCTGAGAAAAATGATCTGTCAATCGACTAACAATCGGGTTCCTACTTACTGCTAGGTAAGGAAACTTGCCTAACTTTTTGCCCTGCCGGGAATCGAATGAAGCAATATGAAAAGAGAAGGGAATTTCTCCTGGTTTCTTGGCCAACATCCACCAGGGAAAAGTCGTTCGTTCACTTTATGACTGTTTGTGGGTCCTTGTTGTGAGCAAAATAGCTGTCGTGCAAGCATACAAAAACAATTGCTGCGCTTGACAGTAATTTCTTTGAGATGCGTGATAAGGTGCTATAAAAACACAAGTTCTTGCTTTCGTCTTTCAGAAGAGCCATGCATCATATATGAGTAACATATGAGACTGGCAAAAGTTATTGCCAAATACTTTTTCCTGCAGTCTGCTTCCCTTTAAAAACTCTGCAGTACTGATAGCGGCAAACTGTGTCACTGAAAGTTAAAAATGTGTACTCAATGCTTCATAGGAATACAGAGGCATATAATGGGATTCCTTTGAAGTGCTCCTTATCTTAATCAGCACAAAGAACACCAACAACAATAACTTGCATTTATATAGTAACCATCACACAGGGTAGTGTCCCAGAGTATTTGACAGTGGTGGAGCACAACACTGAGCCCGGGGAGCAGGTGACCATAAGCACGGTCAAATAGAAAGGTCTTCAGGCACAACCTGAAGATGGGGAAGGACCCATCCTCTTTAGAACACCTTACCTCTACAAGCCGCTCACACCCCACTCCTCTGTCAGCCCCCTTCTCTGGATCATCTTGGGACTTCTGTGTGTCTTTTGAACCCTCCACTCCACCCAGATTCGGATTAAAGTTGAACGGGGGCCCCTCTTTGCATGTTCAATCCCTTCCTTTCACTGTTTTACCACCATTCATGCCAGCGGCAATGTCAAACACTGTTATTAATTTACCTTGGTTATTTCAGTTCTGTTTTTTAAAAATGTGATACGACCATTGTAAAGCTGAATCAAAGTTAAAATGAACAAAACAAGACCATATTAATTTCAGCACAAACTGGTAATACTAATACACTTTAAGGTAAAATTAAACAAGGGCTTTAAATTAGAACAGCTGTTAAATCGGTTTCTTCCTACTCTTCATGGCCATAAAGTATTCAATGATGTCATTGAAATCCAGCTGGCGAAATAAGTCACACTCCATTGACATTAACGTCAAATTATTCAATCTTGGCTGATCCATAGTTGACCTGAATTGATGTTTGATTCCCCCCCTTCCCCCGTTTTTCATTTTGCTCCCTTTTTTTGTTTATTGTACAAGTGTCCTTTTCTCAATCTCAGTTCCTCCTCCCATTATTTTTTTTTAAATTTTGCTCCTTTTTCATGAAATGTCTTTTTTTTATTTCTATTTCTGGCTTTCTCCTCATCTGCGGCTTCTTCTCTCCGTCTCACACTTCACACACTCTTTGCTCCCTATCGCTTTTGCATAATGCAAGAGAAGCCTAAAGCGAGTCTTCTCACGAGTGTGCAAATGCGGCCTGACCTCCAAAGAAAGCTCGATCTCTTCAGAGGTCAGGACATCAAGGAAACTGTGCAGGGTTCCCACTGAACCCCGTCATCCCAACTCGCTCTTTTTTGGGGGCCCTCAAAATCCAGGGCCCTGGGCTGCAGACCTTAAAGCCCCTGCATTAATCCAGGTCTGGCTTCACCATGGGTGGCTGTGCCTGCAGCCACCACACCCGAACATCTGAGATTCCCTACCTCAGTCCCTCCACCTTGTACCCTCTTTGCCCATCTTCAGTTGCACCAAAAGATTTCCCTCTTCAACTGTGCCTACACTCACCTCTCCCTTCTCCCCGGCCCGGCATCAAACTATGCTATTGTTCAGTGCTCCGAGACACTGCTCTGTGTGAATGGTACTCATATAAAATCATGATGGCATTCAAGAAAAAGGTGCAAATGTGTTGCAAGGCCTGAAATTCCACCTACCTTGAATCTGTAAGAACATTTTGTCTTAAAATTTAAAATCAAGAATTGTGGAGCTTTAAAAAAAATCCTAGTTTTGGAAAATTGGTTTCCCGCAGTGCTTTAAAAGAACAGGCTTCTAAATTAAGACAGGATTTTAAGCATTCTCCATAATTCTGCCCCATCTTAAACTTTAAGACAAAATGATCTCACAAGAGGTTTGGACGAAGAGACACTTTGACTGCATTCTTCCAAATCACTGGATCCTATCCTCCCCCCATTACAACAACAACTTGCACTTATGTAGCACCCGTTTCTTGAAAGAGTCCAGTATCTCGGCTTCAGCCACCCTTCCAACATTCTAGTTGTTGATTACCCTCTGGATAAAGAAATACTACCTGGTGTCAATTCTGAAATTACCTTTTGCAACCCCGAATTTGTACCTTCTTGTTCTGCTGCATTGGCATATCTGAAAGTGTTGCACCGAAATACTGCATTAACAGAGGAACTCTTAGCCCCAAAAAGAGGTTCCTGGTCCAAGCAAGTTATGAGTTTGTGAGTCCGTAAAATGGAACTTCAACTCGGGCAAGCCAGCTGACTGGGAGCAGACAGCTGCGGGGGAATGGGAGGCCCTTTTAGAGGAGAGAAATTCCTCCTGGTAGTTTGCAGTTCTGAAAGGAATCTTACAGAGAAATTAAGACTGCATTTAAGAATTTGACAAACATTGAATGTTCTGAGACACAGAGAAAATAGATTGGACCCAGGTGGAATTTGTACCTACACATGTCTCAGCATAAATGGGCCTTGTGGTACGAAGCTAAGTCCAGGAGGGCTCCAGGTTCCAATCCCTGATCTGCTTTAATTTAGCTGATCTCAGTTAAGGGAGCCAATCTAATCACTTGTGAATGTCATTGCGAGTTGGGTTTGGCTGAGATTCAGTAGAATAGTATGCTGCTGCTCGCTGCGCGGGTTCAAGTTTTAGGAATGACCACAGGCAAGGACTTGGAGGCGGTTTGTTTGTGTTGGAACTGTCCCCCAGCATGGGTCACTCTCCAAGTGAAGAGGGGTCAGTGGAGAAAATTGGAGAGACTAATGATACAGTTTTGGAAGATACTTTGGCTGGACTGACTTTCATTTGAATTGGTTGGATCACATCTGGCAATATTGTGTCAACCTGGCTCGGTTACCGCACTTGCGTCTCTGAATCAGAAAGTCGTGGGTTCAAGTTCACTTTGGTACTTTGAACTTACTTAGTCTAGGCTGCTATTCCAATGCAGTGCTGGGGGACCACTGCATTGTTAGAGATGCCGTCCTTCGGATGAGACATTCTGGTCTGCCTATTCAGGTGGACGTTAAAGATCCCATGGGCTATTCAAAAAGAGAAGGGAGTTTCTTCTTGTATCCTGGTCAACAAATTCCTCAAATAAAATTGCTCAATCACTCCATTCATGCTGTCGATAAATGGAATCTTGTTGTTGTTGTTGTTTGGGACATTGCTGTGTGCAAATTGGCTGTCACATTTGCATACAAAATATATAATTGCTGCACTATGTCCTGTGAAACTCTTTGAAATGTCTTGATGAAGTGTAAGGCTAATGCAGCAGAAAAAGAAGGCGAACGTTTGGAATAAAGTCTAATGGCGATTCTGCTTGACTTGCTTCAGGTTGCAGTTTCAATGTTATTGGGTGGGTTTAAAAATAACACACCGACCACCAGTAACAAATAATAGTATAAAATAGTGAACTGGAAGAGTTACAAAAGGGTGCAGTTGCGAAAGATTGTTTCCAATTTGCATCAAATCCAAGCTAAGGCTGCATCTGATTCAGCATAATATATGTTATGAATATCTTGGCAGGGAATTCCATTCTGGTTGTCGTACACTGTCAGGAGATGAAATACAGATATCCCAGGCAGAAATTATTATGGAATTCCTTTGGAAGGAGGATCTGAACTGACTTAACTCTAAACGTGCTAGTTTTCACTTCATTTCTTTTACGAATGCGTAATAGAAATTTTTAACAATTGGGAACGTTAAAGGTGTCCGAAAAGAGAGTTCCTTCCACTAGCAAGATTGGCCATTTGTTCACAAAAAAAATGTAACTTGTTGTTGTTGATATGCCTGTTTGTGGATCATTGATGTGTGCAAATCGGCTGCCATTTGTGTCAATAAATTTACAGTCAATACATTTTACAGTAAATCTTCTGAAGCGCTTAAGACATCCTCCTGACGTGAAAGGCACTATATCAAATGCAAGGATTGTTTTTGACATGATTCACTCATATAAGTGATGCAGATTAGCAGCTTTGACTGCAACTTATTCTATAATCATCCCTCCGGCCTCCCATTCCAGCATACAGCACGGTGGGAAGAGTATTATTGCTGCAGTGATGAATGAGAATGTTCAGGCTAATTGTGGGTCTTGGCACAGTTGCTCAGTGTAGATTGAGATAAAGAAGGATAAGAAGGTTTGGCATAAATTATTCCACAGCACGTAAAATTCTTGAATTTTTTTACACAGAATGTGAGTGTGTGGACTGTATTGCTCCAGAAGGCTATAGAAACTGAAGCAATTGGGATTAGGGAGGGAAGGAGGGAGGGAGGGAGGCATGGAACGATAAGTGGGAGTCCTGCAGTTTATTGATTAGAGCACTCGCCTCACAAGTGAGAGTACCTGGGTTTGATTACTGGGCAGTGCAAAATCACGCCTGTTTTCCTAGCAGTAACTGGTTGTTAGTCGATTGGCGGATAACAAAAATAAATAAAGCAATAAATGGATAGATAAATAAATAATAATAATTTGGTCACTCAATCCACAGCTGTTTGTGGGTCACTGCTGTGTGCAATTCATTGCAGCGTTTCACCCATAAAATACACAGTCAAATCACTTTACAGTATATTTTGTGAAGAGGTTTGAGATGCCTCGAAGATGTGATGAGGCACTATATCAAATGCAAGGATTATTATTATTGTTAAATGTAAAAGCATTAAGGAAGGAGGAAAAGGAGGACCACTGGGATTAAAAGATCTGCCATGATCTAATAAACTGGTGGAACAGGCTGAATGGGCTGAATGGCATCTTCCTTTTCCTATGTTTCTAAATACTTTATTGTTTAACACCATTGGTATAAGATTTCACCTAGTCTTAGCCTGTAGGACAATTTTGCCTTAAAATTTAAGATGGTGCGAACATCTGGCAAATTTTTAACTTCAATCTTAGCTTGAACACATTTTTCTGCAGTTCTTAAAGAGCTTAGAAGAAAATCACCGAAGTTTAATAAAGTTTTTCTTTTGGGGTCTGTTTGTGGGACTTTGGTTATGCGCAAATTGGCTGCAGCCTTTGCCTACAAAATGCACAAAACATTTCAAGAACAACAACTTGCATTTATAGAGCGCCCTTCACATGGGGTAGCGGGCCGAAGAACTTAACAGTGGAGTCTGGCACTGGGCCACTGGGAGAGGGAGCGGGAGAGGTGACTGGAAACACGATCAAAAAGGATTTGAAGATGGGGAGGGAGGGGGCAAGGTGGAGGCAATGAGGAAGAGAGTTCCAGAATTTCGGGTTGGCTGAAGGCATGGCCACCGAGGGCGGAATATAGGGCAAGAGGGTCAAACAGGAGGCTGGAGCCAGCCGAGCGGATAAAGGCTTTGAGACATCTGATGGCGTGATAAAACTCTATATCAAATGGAAAGCTTATTATTTTATGTAATGTAATATCATTGAGAATGGAGTTGGCTGAACAGAATCCATCTTAACTGGTTTAATTTAAGCCTGTTTAATTAACACTGTCTGGTCTCACTTAAGCAGAACAAAGACTTTCTCAGGAGCTAAAATTACGACAACCAGAAAATATTATTTTGTTCCTGGCAGCTAAAGAGCTTCAAAATTGTACAGCTGTTGTCAGGAGTTCAGAAGGTATCTGGGCGAGGCTCCACTTTGGCCCCCATCTTCACAAGGCTCGACTGGCTCCCAATGTCACAGTGCATTGACGTCAGCATCCTTGCCCTGTCCTTCAAATCCCTTCACACTCTTGCCCTGCCTTAGCTCTGCCTCTCATCCAGCCCTGTTCTACTGCCCCTATCCTCTACTCTGTCAACATGGGTTCTTTAAGCTCTCTGAGTCACTACCTACATTAAGAGAGTTATATAAATGCAAGTTGTTGTTGTTGGGTCTGCTGCCCATTCTTTGTTCCCTCTGACCCAACCATCGGTAATTGAGCTTTCAGATAGTAAAATCTGAACTCACTCCCTTCGCCTGACACCTTCTCCCCTTGCCTTTATCTCTTTAATTGTACCTTTGATTAACACTGTGAACGTCCCCTTCTGGAGTACCTTGCTGGGTGATCCATACAATTTATTTAAAGTGATACAGTAAACAATGTATTAGTAGATGTTGTTGTTGTTGAGCCAGTATTAGATCATGATAGATCATTTAATCCCATTCCCCTGCCTTTTCTCCATAATCCCTTAATAACACCTCTTTATAATGTGAATTTGATTATAACACGGTAGTCATGTGGGACTCAATTTACTGGGTGGTTTGTAGGAAACTTGATCACTTTCATGCTAAAATATCTGACTTCTGGATCATCAAGTCCCTAGCAAGGTCATTTCCTAAGGTCGACCGGGGTTATATTGCTTGGGGCAGAGGAGGGTCAGGGCGATTTGACTGAGGTATTTAGAGAGTGACGAATTGGTAGGTTAGATAGTGGCTGACTCGTCCCTCTGGCAGAGGATGCATTGCACAGATCCATTGGAACTGAGCTCAGAAAGCGTTTCTTCACACAGAGTGGTGAAGATGAGAAATTCACTGACTCAGCATGTTGCAGGAACGTTTAAAAGACAGATAGACAAATACCTTGGATTATAAAGGTATTAAGGGGTATGGTGAAAGTGCAGAGCATTGGGATCACAAGATCTGACAAGATCAAAACTGCTGGAAGAGGTGTCATGGGCTGAATGGTCTCCTCCTATTCCTTTTTTCATATGAAAAGGATTTCAGGAAAATCACATCGGAACAGGAGATTGCATCGTGAATGTTCCCATAACGCCATACAAGGAATGTGGTAACAAGTCTCAACACATCTGATCCAGTAAGCTGAGAGGCAAGTCCCGCTTTAAGATTCATTTGCCTGCAAAACACACAGTCGTTACATTTTACAGTAAATCCTATGAAGTGCTCGGAGACGTCCTCCTGCAAGAAAGTCACTATATCGAATCCAAGGGTTACTAATTCAGGAGTAAATTGAGGTCTGTCAAATGCCATCTGGATTACTATGCAGCAAGTTATCGCTTGTTGGCTCAGTGGGAAATCCGATTGCGCGAACAAATTCTGGCGATGTGGAACAACATGAACGCACAAATTGGTGGCTAGTGACAAGGAGAAAAATAAAGATACGAAAATACAGGTGATAATTTGACACAAGATAGATCAAGGTACTACCCTGCCCTTGTACACCAGCTGGTCTCATTAATTATGTTACTTGGACATTTAGCTTGTATGGGTAAAAATAAACAGTGCTGCTTAATACCTAGGGAGCCAATTTCACCAAGGCATGCCCAAACTGGTCTTTTCACTTCAGGGTGTCATAGGGCACACAGCCACTCTGGCTCCCTCGAGATGACAGAGTCTGAAGCTGTTATTCAGCCACTGGAGTGAAGCCAGGCTTCAGATTGACTAATGATAGGTATAGTGTGTCTGGCACAGAGCTGCTTTTCAGTGCGTGTGTGTATGTGTATGTGTGCGTGTGACTAATCATGTCTCCTTTCAATAAGCCATGACAATCAAGTTCACTATTCAATGCCGCATTAAGAAAAGCCTTCAATTGTGAGAGGGAAGGAAATGATGAAGGCTCCAGAATACATAAAGTAAATGATTCAGAGAGATATAATCAGGTCAGGACTTTTCTTAAAAAATTGCTTTATTTTCTTTCACTGTACAGCATCGAGTCACATCTCAATCAAAAGAAGATTGAAAGCCTGAATAATTAGTTCACGTGATAAGGCGCTACATCAAATGCAAGGATTATTATTATTATATCTTATTATTAATACACAGTATTCACTAGATAGAGATCCATTTGACTAGCGTTTCAGAAGTTACCATTTTAGAGACTATTATTATCCCCAGATTGAAATTCAAATATAGAGATTTATTTTTAATCCAGGGTTTTGGAATCCTTACATCAATTTGGAACTCATGGAAATTTCCCTGGGTCTGGAATGGAATGTGCACTCTCTCCCTGGAGGGGTGCACCATGCTTATCTAATTCCAGAGAGTATTAGGTATAGTTTGCTTTGGGGATCGCATTGAGGTACTTCTGGAGTTTAACCAGCTAAAATCACATAGCTTGCTTTTGAGAGCACTGTCTGGCAAAGCTTTCCACTGCTTGTCCACTAAGGACCATGTTACCTGTTGCGGGCATTGCCTTGCAGGGTTGAAGAGCTAACTCTAAAGGCCCGAAATTTCACCTGACACATCCAAGCATTTGCCTTGAAATTATAAGATGGCTGATTCCTAAAGGTGTCTAAAGATGGCTAAACTGTTCCAGAAAGGTTGAAACTCCATCACTGAGCAAGTTTTCAGCTATTCTGTCCCCGTTCTCTGGAACTCCATTCCCTCCCTTGTTCAAGATTCACCTCATGATGTATACTTCTTTGACTGCGCTTTCTGACTTTTTTGTCCTCACCAGTCTCACCTGGCCAACAATCCCCAATTAAAATTGGCAATTCATTTCATGGCTGTTTGTAGGCCTTTGTTGTGCACAAATTGGCTGCCGCCTCTCGCCCACAAACTACCAAGTCAGTCCACTTTACAGTATATCCTGTAAAAGGCTTTGTGAGGTCCTCCCGACATGAAAGGTGCTCTATCAAATGTAAGAATTATTATTATTCTTATTTTATTTACTAGTTCAGTATTTATCCATTTAACTTTTGAATGATTCTCAATAATGCAGGATCAATAGCTCTTGTGGTAATCAAATTCCATAACCTAACAACCCAGTGACCGAAGAAGTTGCTTCTACCCTTCCCCCGATTCTTTTCTTAACAATCCACCAATTCCCCAATGAAAGGAACTAGTTTTTCTTTGTGTGCCTCTTTAACATTGTCTGCCTCAGCCACAACCTCCCCCAACAGTCTGCCTCATCCATGTCCTTATCACATCCTGGCTTGACTGTGTCAATGCTTTGCTTCCTGAAATCAGAAATATTACTACTTGAAATATTACTTTAGTTCAGTTAGGAATGCTATGGATGACAGCGTGGGTGCCTTGAAGAGTTAAACTAGTTCAGAAATCATACATGGTTTTAATTTGAATCAGTGCCTGGGTACCATGCTCAAGGACAAAATGAATTGGCTGTACATTCTGTGGCTGAAATAAGGCAGCAGCCAATTGCACACAGCAGTGCAGCAGCTCCACAGATAGTCGTGGATTGAGTGACCTATTTTTTTTTGAAGGGATTATTATCCCAGAAAGCATTATGCCAATTGACTAACAACTGGGTTCCTACTTAATGCTAAATAAACAGAGGCAAGTGGGGTAAGGAAACTTACCTAAGGTTTCACCTTGCCCGAGAATTGAACCCGGGTCCTCTCGTTAGCTCCCAACCCTAGCTCGTGTCCCCAGCTAGCAGTGTCAAACACTTTGAGATGTCCTTCCAAAACGGAAAGCGCTGTATAAATGTAAATTGTACTGTATTATATCGTATCTTGTCAATCCCCTGCAGAATCTTACCCAGTTTCGATCACACCAACAAAGCTGTCAAGGCAAAGGCTGTGATGAAGTGCCAAGCCTGGAGATCAACACCACAATGAGCCCAGATGAAGAAGATTCAGAGAACTGTGGTGTTCTGACGAAGGGTGGTGGACCCAAAACGTTGATTCACTTTCCTTTCTCCATAGATGCTGCCTGACCTGCTGAGTGTTCCCAGCCACTTCTGTTTTTGTTTCAGATTTCCAGCATCTGCAGTATTTTGTGTTTTGTTTATTTATTTATTTGTTTTTTTGAAGGAATTATTACCCCCAGAAAGCAATCTGCCAATCGACTAAACAACCGGGTTCCTATTCCAAGGTGAACAGAGGCTTGTGGAGTAAGGAAACTTGCCTGACGTATCGCCCTGCCCGGGAATCAAACCCAGGTCCTCTTACTTTTGAGGTGAATGCTCTAAGCAATATCCTGCAGGACTCATAAAGCTCCCACATGCCAAATCTAGAAACTACCTTCCAATGTGTGTACCTTCTTATAGAACATATTAGAAAATTGCAATGCTTGGATGTGTCAGTAGAAGAGGAAAGTAATACAAATGAATTTGTAGAATTCACAAGTTTACATTTGATACAATAGCCTATTGACCAGACATATAAATGCATTGGGGTTTAGATTGTGAGTTTCACAAAACAATTTATAAATAGCAAATGGTAGACTTGATGCTAATGCTAAGCTGATCTTCAATATCGCTCAGTTAAAAATAATCCTTGCATTTGATACTTATCATGTCGCCAAGACATCTCAAAGGGCTTCTGTTAAATTTATGACGCTATTTGCAGGTGAAAGTGGCAGCAAATTTGCATAAGGCAATGACCTACAAACAGCCATGAAGTGAGATTGTTGCCTAGGACATCATGAGACACTCTCTTCTCTTTTCAGATCTTTCATGCCCACCTGAACAGACAGACATAATCTAAGTTGAACATCTCACCTGAAGAACAGCACCTCAATTACTCCCTCAGCTGTGAGGCTTGAACCCATGACCTTCTGACTTTGAGGTCAGAGTGCTACCAACTAACTGAACCAGGTTGACACGATCTCATGGACATCAGGTCTGACATCGATGAGGCTGGCAACTGAGTGGAGTTCCAGAGGGTTATCCTATTTACAATTCCTTTTGTAAATCGGACAATTTGGGCAACGATATTGGTATGATTATGAAAGCAGTTTAAGATGCCCTTAACCCGATACTTTTATTTTCCTTCTCCACAGATGAGTCCGCACCATCTGGAGTTGAAACATCAACAACTCAACAAACAAGTCAGCACTCAGCACTGCCCAGGGCACCAGCAACGCACGGATTGTGGCACCTGCACCAAGTTGGCCCACTGTTGTGCCACTAAGGTACATGAGCATTTACCAGCTGTAGAATAGAATATAGAATCAGCTTTCAGCCATTCTATCTTCGCTCTCTGGAACTCCATCCTTGAGTCCCTCTGACTCGCTCCCTTCTTCCTCTTGTTCAAGGCATGTCTCAAAACAAACTTCTTTGACTATACTTTTGGTCATCTTTCCCCTCACCATCTTCCTTGGCTCCCACCTCCAGCTGGGGGGCACACCCAACACTGTTAAACATTTTGAGACGTCCTCCCAATATGAAAGGTGTTATGTAAATGTAAATTGTATTGTATATTGAGGATGCAGCTTCTCCAGTGCAGGAGAATAAATTGAGGAGACCCTAGAGTTGTAGGGTAGGGTCATTGCTGGCCTGTGGACAGCACCTCAATTACTCAGAACATCAGAACATCGGGGTGTACATAACCAGAAAAGACCATTGTGACCCAACTGCTGGCCCTAAAATATAAGTAATAATCTTTTAATTTGATATAGTCGTACCTATAGCATCAAAATGTCTCAGCAATGGCAAAGTTCTGTTTAGTGCACTTTGCCCAAACACGACAGCCAATTATCTGAAGGATTGCTGGCCAGGAAAACCATAGAATCATAGACATTTATGGCACAGAAAAGGCCATTTGGCCCATCGTATCTGTGCTGGCTCCCTCAAGAGCTACCATTTCAGGCTCATTTCCCTGCCCTGTCTCCATATCTCTGTAGCTGACTCGTTTAAACTGAGTCTTTAAACTCTTTTGACTGAGTCCTGTAGCTCAGTGGTTAGAGCACTCGCTTTGCAAGCGAGAGACCTGAGTTCAATTCCAGGCGGGGCGAAACCTTGGGCAAGTTTCCTTACTCCACACAGAGCCTAATAATAATCCCTCCAAAAACCAAAAACAATAATAAATTGGTCATTTTCAATCCACGACTGTTTGTGGGACATTGCTGTGTGCAATTGACTGCCGCGTTCGCCCACAAATATACAGTCAATTCACTTTACAGTGTGTTCTGTGAAGCGCTTTGGGACGTCCTCCCAACGTGAAAAGCGCTATATCAAATGCAAGGATTATTATTATTATTATTGTAGCTCATTGTCTGTAAATAACTAAAAACCTTATGTTTGATATAGTACCTTTCATATCGGTAAGACATCTCAAAGATCTTCACAGGATATGTTGTGAAGTGTAGTGACTGGGTATTTTATAGGCAAAGAATTTCATTCTGACAGCTATGTGGAATTCTCAGTCTGGTTTGATGATGGGTTTCCACATGTGTCAAACACACAGCCAACCAAAAAGAAAATCCTTTGCTATATTAGAACCCAGTTAGTTACAGGAGGATGTAGGGGTAAAAATAAGGGCCTGGGATGTGTTAATTAACACGGTGCTGCCAAATATGTTCAGTTGGTATTTTAATCCATCAACATCGACCTTCCGCGTTTTTCAACAATGTGTTAATTAACACATCACACGTCACAATTTTCACCCAGTGGGGTCTCTTTTGCTGTTGCCCTTTTCAACAACAAAAAAGTGCTCACGTCAGTCTTTAAATTAGAAAAAGTGCATATGCGAGGGAGAAAGGAATAGAAGGATATGGGGAGGGGGAAACTATGGAAGGAGGATTAGGAGGCGTGGAGTCTCATGTAGAATTTAAGGATTGGCACGGACTAGTTGGGCTAAATAGTCTGGTTCAGTGCTGCAGATTCTCTGAATTCTATGTAACTGGTCCACGGATAATATGATGGAATTTAGCTTTAAGTTAGAGAGAGTAGTTAAGTCCGAAGCAAAGGTTTTAAATTTAAGTAGAGCCAATTTTGCTGGTACGAGAAAGGATTTAGCCAAAATAAACTGGGAAATTAGACTTAAGGATTTGACAGTAGACGAGCAATGGCAGACGTTTAAAGAGATAGTGCAAAATTCCCAGCGAGCACATATTCCTTTGAGGAATAAGAATGGCACGGGAAAGGTGGCCCAACAGTGGCTAACTAGAGCAGTTAGAGAAAGTATAAAGTTAAAGGAAGAAGCCTATAAAACAGCTAAGATGAGTAGCAAACCCGAGGATTGGGCGAACTTTAGGGATCAACAAAGGAGAACCAAAAAAGTGATTAAGAGGGAGAAAATGGAATATGAGGGCAAACTAGCGAGGAACATAAAGACAGACTGCAAGAGATTTTATAAATATATAAAGAGGAAGAGGCTGCCAAAGGTAAATGTGGGTCCGCTACAGGCATAGACGGGGGGAATTAAAGTAGGGGACAAAGACATGGCAGAGTCATTAAACAAGTACTTTGCCACTGTCTTCACCTTAGAAGACACTGAAAATGTACCAAGAAAAGAGGGGAACCAAGAAGACAATGTTAGCGAGCAACTTGGGGGAATTAATATTAGTAAAGAAATGGTTTTAGGCAAATTATCAGGTCTTAAAACTGATAAATCCCCTGGACCTGATGGCCTACATCCTAGGGTTTTAAAAGAGGTGGCTGCTGCGATAGTGGATGGCTTGTCTTTGATCTTCCAAAATTCTCTGGATTCCAGAGCAGTTCCCATTGATTGGAAGATTGCAAACGTAACACCACTATTTAAGAAGGGTGGGAGAGAAAAGATGGGGAACTATAGACCAGTTAGTCTGACATCAGTGGTAGGGAACATTCTTGAGTCCTTCATTAAAGATCTTGTTATGGGATTCCTGGAAGACCATAACAAGATTAGGCAGAGTCAACATGGCTTTACAAAAGGGAAGTCATGCTTAACTAATCTTTTAGAGTTTTTTGAAGATGTATCCAGCAGGTTAGATAGGGGGATCCAGTAGATGTAGTATATTTAGATTTTAAAAAGGAATTTGACAAAATGTCACCACAAAAGGCTATTGCACAAGGTTAAGGCCCACGGGATTAATGGGAACATATTAGTATGGATTGAAGAGTGGCTAACGGGTAGAAAACAGAGAGTAGGGATAAATGGGTCATTCTCGAATTGGCAGAATGTGACTAGTGGAGTGCCACAAGGATCAGTGCTTGGGCCTCAGCTATTTACAATTTACATCAATGATCTAGACGAGGACATTGAATGTAACGTATCTAAATTCGAATCACTAAACTAGGTGGGAGAGTAAGCTCTGAGGATGATGCAAAAAGATTGCAACGGTATAATAGATAGGCGAGGGGAGTGGGCGAGTTGGTGGTTGATGGAATTTAATGTGGGGAAGTGTGAAGTTATTCATCTAGGTAGCAAAAATAGAAAAACAGATTATTTTGTAGCGGGGGAGAGATTAGATAGTGTCAGTGTTCAGAGGGATTTGGGTGTCCTTGTACACCAGTCTCAAAAAGTTAGTTTGCAGGTGCAGATATCCCACCTTCAATGAGGGTCTGTTTCCCCCGGTAGGAGAATCTATAACCAGGGGTCACAGTCTTAAAATGAAGGGTCAGCCTTTTAGAACAGAATTGAGGAAACATTTCTCCACTCAGAGGGTAGTGAATTTATGGAATTCACTACCCCAGAAGGCTGTAGATGCTCAGTCCTTGAACATTTTCAAGGCTGAGACTGATAGATTTTTTAAAAAAAGAGCGATTAAGGGATATGGGGATAGAGCAGGTAATTAGAGTTAGGTCTGAAGATCAGCCATGATCTTATCAAATGGCGGGGCAGGCTCGAGGGGCCGAATGGCCTACTCCTGTTCCTAATTCTTATGGTCTTACGGATGGGTTAGGGTTATTTCCCTAATGGGTTATTCCCGGATGGGTCATTTCCATAACTCTGTTGCCTGTAGTCTAAAGTCAGCTGTGGTGCATTCTGCCTGGAGGCTAACCGGGTATTAACAGGTTGCTAAATTATGCCTACAAATACAGAGTCACTACACTTTATAGTAAATCCCTTGAAGCACATTGAGACACTTTAATGACATGATAAGGCACTATATACTAAACACAACAATTGTAATAAAGCAATCAAAACATCAACCTTCTGCATTTCGTCAACAATGTGTTAATAAGCACATCATTGATCCCAATTTATCTAATAATAATCTTTGCATTTGATAGTGTCTTTCACATCAGGAGGACATCCCAAAGCTCTTCACAGGATTTAGCTGTACAGTGTAGTGACTGTGTATTCTTGTAATTGAAAGCAGCAGCCAAGTTGGACACCACAATATCCCACAAACAGCCATGAAGTGAATGACCAAATTTTTATTTGGGGGATTATTGGCCAGGACCCCAGGAGAAACTCCCTTCTATTTTCGAACAGTTCCATGGGGTCTTTAATGTCCAGCTGAACTTGATAGGGCCTCGGTTTAAAGCCTTATCCGAAGGATGGCACCTCCAAAAATGCAGCACACCCCCGCACACCATTGGAGTGTCAGCTTAGACTATATGGGTTCCAAGTCGCGACATGGGGCTTGAACTCATGAACCTTCTGACTGAGAGGCGAGAGAGCTACCAACTGATGCAGGCTGGCACATAGATTTTCGCACCATGGGGAATCTTTTGCTGTTGCTCTTTTCAAAAACAAAGTGCTCACGAGGGCACACGTCAGTCTTTAAATTAAAGAAAAATGTTGCGTCAAAAAGGCTTTCTTATTTTATATCCAGGACCGAGGCACCTGAGAAACATGTTATATCTCACTGACAGCTGCTAAAGGTCACAGTAAAATGAGTGGGCTGACTGCAGTCTAGACGACTGTGGCCCACACAACTGAAATGTTAATTTTCCTCAGGTTTAGTTGGTTAAATCTTTGTTTCGAGCAGTCCTTCTGTAAAAGATATCCCCCACCCCCAGTATTTAAACGTCAAATGCATTGCAATATTCTTTTCTATTCACGTACAGTAAACTTCTATAACAAGTCCCTGGCTTAACTAGTCACAACCATATAAGTAGCCACACTGTCAATATTCTGGCCACTTCCCATGCAAAATGTTAATAAGGGACTCAGCTTTACTTGTCACTCTGATTAACATGTAACTATTTGCATTCTAGAAATTCTTGTAAGTACTTACAATATAAAATTGATTGGGTAACTGTAAGATGGCGTGTTGATTGCAGAATTCTGTGACAAGATAAGGCGGATGCCAAGGCGGACCGTCCAATAGACCAGAGGCCTCTGCGATGCATCTGAACATGCGTGCCCAACCTCCGGTGAGTGTGCACACCATTCACACTGCCCCCTTGTGGCCTGGGAGGATCTATGCCTAACTAACCACTCCAAATATCTAGTCGTTGAGCCTTTGGAGTGGCAACTTATGAGGAGTTTACTGTACTTGTGTTGTAAGTATTTTGTCAAAATTTCACTCTAATACCAGCTCACATTATATAAATGATTGGCTTTCCTCTGGTTGAAAACACCTTAACAAGACTGCAGAAAATGAGAGGCTAAAATACAGCATGTGATGCAATACAATTTACATTTCTCCAGCACTTTTCCCATTGGAAGGGCGTCTCAAAGCACTTGACGAAGCTGTATGGATACCCGGGGTGGGAACAGAGGTGGGTGGGGAGGGTAACACTGCACTGTTCTGGCTGGCGAGAGATTGTGTCAGTGCGGAGTTCCCTTGGTTGGATGCGATGCACATTTGGTTACCAGCAGGATTCGATATTTACAAATCCTCTGCAAGTCCAGGTTGGAACTGCTGCTTCTTTGACCCTATTGTGCATTACATGGATCATGAGTCCTGTGGTTAGAGCACTCACCTCGCAAGCGAGAGATCTGAGTTTGATTCCCAGCAGGGCGAAACCTTGGGCAAGTTTCCTTACTCCACCCACCTGATAATAATCCCTCAAGGAAAAAAAACAAAACAATAATAACTTGGTCACTCACTCCACGACTGTTTGTGGGCCGCTGATGTGCGCAATTGGCTGCCGCGTTTCGTCCACAAAATATACAGTCAATTCACTTTACAGTATATTCTGTGAAGTGCTTTGAGACGTCTCGAAGACGTGATAAGGTGCTACATCAAATGCAAGGATTATTATTATTATCACACACAGAAGTGAGAGTCTACATCAGTACAGCACATCGAGTGGCTGAGATAGCATCAGATACTACAGGAAACTAAACTCGAGAGGTTTATAAATGGCCTTTGGATGTATTGTTGCCTTGAAACATTTTCCCAACTGCATTACCCTTGGGGCCTATATATGCCAACTCTTCAATTAAAGAACCCGCAAGTATGAAATCCTGACTGCAGGAGGATGGGAGTGAACACCACTCTCACACAACCAGTGTTCAGAGTGGAGTTCCCCTCTCTCAAAGCACTTTGCTTATTTGGATGAGGCAGCCAATGTCATCTTGTATTATTTTTTGAGTCATATCCTGGCAGTCACCTCTGGTTCTGGCTCAGAAGGTTGTGGAATCAACACTTTGAACTCTCATCCAGGCTGATAGGTGCTGTTAAATAATATTAACAATAATAATCCTTGCATTTGATTTAGTGCCTATCAAGTCTTCGAGACGTCTCAATAGATAATCTCAACCTTGGTCCTTTTTGCATGTTCAAACAGCCATCAAAGAGAGTTGACCTTTCAATCACTTTACAGTGTTGTGTGTTGAATTCAAATGTGAATAAGGCTTCTCAAACTTCAGAAGAGTAAAATGAAAGGTTGGAGCTGGGACTTAGAACACAGCTTGCTTTTGCAGGTCAAAAACTTTCTTATTTGATTCCAGGGCAGGAGAGAGAAAGGTACTTGCATTTTGACAGTGCCATATCTTGTCAAAACGTTTCAAAGGTAATTACCATCATGATTAGTCCTTTGTATTTGTTGGCAAACACGACGGTCATTTTGGGAATGGCAAAGTTCCACAAACAGCCATGCGGCGAATGAGCAATTTTATCTGGAGGATTATTGGCTTGGACACTGGGAGAAACTCCCTACTTTCTTTGAGCAATGTCATGGGAATTTTTAATGGCCTTTGAAGAACAGGAAGTTGGAGAGGAAGCTGAAGGTGGATTATTACTTCTTCTAATCACTTTTCATTAACTCCTCAAGACTTGCACCAAATGTCAAAAGTAACAAGGCGACCTTGTTGGTGGGAATGTCTATTAAAAGCTCCCACTGCTAAAACCGGTAGAATTACTGATCAGCAGCAGATCAGTCTGACTCACGGGATCTTATAGGTGAAATTCCCTAATTCTATTTGCATTTGATATGAGGGTCTATGACACTGAAATGTTTCCTAAGCTCTTCCCCAGAAATTGCTGTCCAGTCAAGTGACTGTGTATTTGTAAACAAGTTCAGCGGCCAAACATTTGCACGCAGCAGGTGCTTGATGGGCCAAATGGTCTGTTCCTGAAATATAACCCTATGTGATTCTATGAATGACCGGGCAGCTTGGGAGATTCACTGGCTGAGCCATGGGAACAGCTTTGTTGTCTGTCTGACCTCTCGGCATTTGGCACCTGTTAAATATCCAATGCAAATAAAATAAAATTCACACTGAGCTGTTTTGTTTTGACACAGTAGATCCCCCAAAATAGATTCTATTATTGACACTTTCGCATAAGCCAACTCTTTTCTTTCTAAGTTGACTTGCATCAATTCCAAGGCTCCCCATAGAATTCATGTCACAAGCAAAAACAAAATCAGGAAATATTGACTCAAAATATGAATTGTCTGACGAACTTACAATGTTCTGGGTCAATTCCTGTCTGGCCTTGTTTGAGCTGCTAACAATATGTATGCAGTACTTTGGGCTCTCCAAGTAATATTTGTCACTGTAAACACAACAGCACTGAGCCCCCAGTTAAAGTCCTGGAATGAACTTATTAAAATGAGAGAGAAAGAGAGAGACAGAGAGGGAACATGACACAAACATCATGGAGTGGTACAGAATGCTATTACTGTGTAAGAAAAGCATGAGAGACATTTCGCTAAGTGGAATATATTAGGATCAGTTTCAGCTCATTAACTTTTCCTAGAAAGCATGTTCTTAGGACGCAGATGATCCTGTTCTCTTTATTACAGTTGTAAGACAGACAGCAACTATTGCTAACCTGGGAACATGTTGTCCTGAGGTTTTTTTCCATTCCAACAACAACAACTTGCACTTATACAGCACCCCCCACACAGGCAGGGAAGTGTCTCAGAGCACTTAACAGTGGTGGAACCTGACTCTGCCTGGGGGTGGGGGGAGGTGGCTGTAAGCACAGTCGAAGAGGAAGGTTTTCAGGTGGGACTTGAAAAAGGAGAGAGAGGGGACATGTGGAGGGATTGAGGGAGAGTGTTCCAGAGTTTACGGGCGTAGTGGCTGAAGGCGCGACCTCTTATGGTGCGGCAGAGGGTGCGAGGGATGAGCAAGAGGCCGGTGCTAGTCGAGCGGAGGTGCCGGATTGGGGAGTGAGGAGGTCGGAGAGGTAGGGAGGTGTCAGAGAATGAAGGGATTTGAATACAAGTGTGAGGAACTTATAATAAGTTCAGTCAGACTGTTCAAATGCAGAATGGAGATGAATCGATTATCTGCCCTGCAGAAAGTATCGGGGGAAGGTATCAAAGCGTTTCACCCGATTCACTGTAAAGTGTAACGACTGTGTATTTGCAGGTGAACACAAAATGCTCAAAATTGTGGCAACTTTTTAAATTCATAGTTAATTCGGGAAGCTTGTTCTTCGTAGGTACTGTGGAAAAATGCACAAGTACAGGCACGATGGGCCGAATGGTCTCCTTCTGCGCTGCAAGATTCTATGATTCCATGAAATGAATTTAGGAATTTTCCATGACACTGTGCAATTTACCTGCCTTTTCCCTCTAACCCTCAAATTACTCGTTTCTAGATATCTCTTGTATCTAGTTCCCTCTTGAAAGATGATATGGATTCTGCTTTGACCACCACATTGGCCAGGACATTCCACATCCTAACAACTCTCTGTATAAACAAATTCCTTCTAATCTCTCCCTTTGATCTTTTGCTATCGGTCTTCAATGTGTTGTGCTCCTGGACCACCAAATACCCTTTTTAAAAAAATTACATTAATTTAAAGTATTGCCACATCATCTTTCCCCTGTTCATAGCTGTTAATCTCCAACACACCTTCCTGCAACTGGGAACGTAAACTAGACTCCTAGAATTTCCACACCATCTGTGTGACTCAATGTTTTATCCAGCAGGTAGTACGCATCTGTGTGAAATAAAACATGGCTAGTAGAGAAGATAGATCAAGTAACAAACAATGCCCTAATGCGTGGATCCATTAGTTGGAAAGAAACACAGGGTTGGGTGTAAATATTGATAGTTTGGTGTAGGTTGGATCTGAAATGCAAAATTTGCTTTGCAACAAACAAGGAGATTGCTGTACGAGTTGCGGGTTCAGTTTTTGCGAATGAAATTGTGGGTTTTGCTGAAAAAGCATTCACTAACATTCTCAGCCAAAGGATGTTATGCAGCTAGCATTTTGCTCTCGAACCTTTTTGTTGCATTTTTCAGGCAAAAAAAAAGCCCCAATAGGGCACGTGCCGATGGAAGGAGTTACAGGATGAAAGCTTTTCCTCATCTCACACTTTCCCTTGCTCTTAAATTGTAAGAATGGCTCTATTGACACTGGGGCAGGAGAGATCTGAATATTAAATGTTGAAGTAATATGGACAATACACATTGAATATAAGGACTATAATACAACAGTGCAAAGCATACAGCAGAATGATACAACCTGTACTTTACAAGGAAGCTTCTTCTAATTCCCATGTTTCCCAGAATTAATACTTTCCCATTACTACTGAAAATACCTTCTATCCAAATAAATGTTTTGAGTCCCCCTGGAATATACCATTACAATGAATGCCCCATTAATAAATTATTAATTAATTTATAAATTAATTAATTAAAAATTAGTGCTGTTGCAGGAACACATTACATAACACAATATTTATCTGACCTGAGTTCAATTCCAGGCACAGGGCGAAACCTTGGGCAAGTTTCCTTACTCCACACAGAGCCTAATAATAATCCCTCCAAAAAAACAAAACAATAATAAATTGGTCATTTTCAATCCATGACTGTTTGTGGGACATTGCTGTGCGCAATTGGCTGCCGCGTTCGCCCACAAATTTACACTTTAGAGTGTGTTCTGTGAAGCGCTTTGGGACGTCCTCCTGACGTGAAAAGCGCTATATCAAATGCAAGAATTATTATTATTATTATCCCTTTCAGATTGCACATCAATGCACATTAGGTTTAGAAAATGGAGTTCAATTGCAGATCGCAGGCAAACAATCAATCTTATTTTGCCCATTGTCCATATAACTTTGTGGCTGTTTGTGGGATATTGTTGTGAACAAATTGGCTGCCACGTTCGCCTACAAACACCATCACTGCACTTCACTGTAGAAGCCTGTGAGGCACTTGGCGAGGTCTCGACGACGTGATAAGTCACTATATCAAATGCAAACAATATTTTTATTGTGCATAGATTATTATAACAGAAAACTATTGCTGCAGATTGTTCCAGTTTGGTGGATGAAATTTAATTTCAATAATTCTCTGTCATTAAACTGGCAAATATTATGTTTCCTAATTACAGTTTAGCTTTTTATTGGGTTCTCTAGGACCTTTGGCTGAACTTCAAAATGTGTCATTTGTGCTGCATTCAAAGCAGGAGTTCAAACTTCAGCAAATGGAAGCAGATTTATACGTTGTTGCTGATTAATTAATACTATCATAAAAGCAAGTGCCTACCAGGGGAGAGGGACTTTCCCATCACTCACAGATTGGCAAACATTGGATCTCTGTCTGACTCAGAGTCTGTCACATAGTACCATTGGGGAAGTGGGGACTTTGGCGCATCAGATGAAAAGACTAACTTGTTGTACTGGTGAAACATAGAGTTAACACTGTATAATAATGTCTGACATGGTCCTGGGGAAAGTCCATGTGTGCCAGATCTGAAAATTGGGGTTCAATAGCTGCCAATATCTGTTGGGATTCGTTAATAAGGAAAACAGAAGTACATCGCACCAAAGTGAGCACACATGAAGCATTACCACTGGCTACAGCCTTCTACATGTCCCTTGTGCCCTCCATTCACCATTGGTGGCCGCGCTTTCAGCCATTACGCCCCAAAACTCTGGAACACCCTTCCTCTATCCCTCCTCCTTGCCCCATCCTTCCCCGTCTTCAGGTCGCGCCTGAAGAACTTCCTATTCGACCGTGTTTACAGTCACCTCCCCCCAGCTTGGGATCATGCTCTGCTACTGTAAGTGCTCTGGGACACCGCAATGTGTGAGGGGCGCTATATAAATGCAAGCTTTTGTTGTTGTTGGCAGTGTTGAGATGAAACAAAAAGGACTTTGATACTTTAATATTTTGAATGAATGGGTTCTGTTTGTTTTTATTTATTTCCCACTGGCGCAGGCCTCTCTGCTCCCAGCGTAGCCTCCTTTTGCCAGTGTGCAGTACCATGATCACTGGCTGCCCTCCGGTACCCCATCCAGTGTTCATGTGTGAGCCTTGGCAATAAGTTTAGGTCGAGTCTGACCTCTCTCCAGCTGGCTGTCACACACGTGTACAACCAGTAATAATAATAATAATTCTTGCATTTGATATACCGCCTCATCACGTCATTGAGACATCTCAAAGCGCTTCACCGCATATTTTGTGGGCGAAGCATGGCAGCCAATTGTGCACCTCAGTGTTCCACAAATATTCATGGTTTGAGTAACCAAATTATTATTATTAATGTGTTTGAAGGGATTATTACCCCTGGAAAGGGATCGCCAATCGAATATCGCCAATCGCACCTCCCTCCACAAGCTGCAGGTCATTCAGTACTCTGCATCTCGTGTACTGTCCCGCACCAGGCTTCTTGACCACATCACTCCCACCCTCGCTCGCCTCCACTGGCTCCCCATCCCCCAGAGGATCGAATTCAAGATCCTCACCCTCACCTACAAGGCCATTCATGGCCTCGCTCCCTCCTACCTCTCTGACCTACTATCCCCCTACTTACCTGCCCGTACCCTCCGTTCCTCTGGCTCCGGTCTGCTCCACATCCCCCGCCCCAACCGCCCTACCATCGGGGGCCTCTCAGCCCCCAGGCTCTGGAACTCCATTCCCCAGTGCCTTCGCCGCCTCCTCCCTTTCCTCCTTCAAGGCCGGTCTCAAGACCTTTCTCTTTGACGGTGCCTTCAGCTCCCCTCTCGACTCTCTACCCCCTCCTCGCTCCCTCCCTTCCCTCACCTCACCCTGACCATTTCTCCTCTGCTCGGGTCCTGACCCAACTGTACATCGCCTTGGGACGTCCTCCCGACGTGAAAGGCGCTCTATAAATGGAATGTTGTTGTTGTAATAACTGGGTTCCTGCGTACTGCTCGATAAACAGAGGTGTGTGGAGTAAGGAGATTTGCCTAAGGTTTTTCCTTGCTCGGGAATCAAAACTGGGTCTTCTTGCTTGTAAGACGAATGCTCTAACCAATGCTCTACAGGACTCGACAGTAGAGAGAACTGGAAGCAGGAACCCCATCTGGTTTTCCTTTCCCTCACCCTAGAAAGTCCCGGATCAATTTAGCTTCACCTACAGTCCCGGCCAAGACCAGCAATCCCAGTACAGATCTGGATTTGAATCAATTACCTCCTAATCTATAAATTCAATCTTGATCAACACTGCCGCGGTTCACCCATAAACTACACAGTCAATCCATTTTACGGTATATTCTGTGAAGCGCTTGGAGACGTCTCAATGACATGATAAGACTCTACATCCAATGCAAATGGAAAGATTAACTACACTACTGAGGTTGCTTTGTTTAGAAATCTTGCCTCTCATGTTCATCATCTTAGTTTTCTTTCCATCATTTTGTTTAAATAAACAAACAAACAAACAAATAAATAAATAAATACACAAACAAACAAAGAAACAAACAAACACACAAATAATTCTTGCATTTGACTTAGTGTCTTTTACGTCGGTTGAGGGAGGGGGCCTTAATGTGCTTCACAGTAAAGTGGAGTGTGTATTTTGTAAGAGGGTTGAATCTGACAATTGAAATAAATTGTTTTTTATCCTGCAAATTTCAGATCTGCCAATAACGTGTTTTACATTCTGAAGTCATATTATTGAGTTTAGGGTCTACACGTAACCTGCCCCGTTAACCCACTCAAAAAGCTTAATTGTTAGACTCAAGACCACATCTACTGTAAGTGCTGTGAGGAAGCTCATGAATTCCAAATCCATAGGGGACATGATCTACTCACAGGGTATGTGATCTGGCTTGTATCTAAGTAGGAATTGGTGTAAATGAGCCCAACACTGTAACAACACAAATAGACTCATCACACCATTTGCTGTTAGAAAAACACTCCCAGTTCACCAACAGTAATGACAAGGTTCCACAAGACATTTCCATTGGGGGTTTGAAACGCTGAGGACTAATGCTTATGTCATTTCTAAGTTAAGTATCAAGCAGCAAACGTTCAGGGTTGCTAGAGATGGATATACCTGTGACTACATGGGATGAATCTTGTTAGAAATTGGATGTGTAGACCAGACCAAAGGGTTACTCTTGGTGGAAATTGTTGTTATATTAAGCAAAGGTATCCGATAATTATATTTTTATGCATATGTAGGAGTTAGATTCCCAAAGATCTCTGTTTTAAGTGAGAATGTGTATGTGATTTGCCTCTCTGTTTTATAATAATAATAATAATACCTGCATTTGATGTAGCATCTTATCTCCTCTTTGAGTTGTTTCAGAGCACTTCACAGGATTTTACTGCAAATTGTGCTGACTGGTTTGTGGGCAAACACAGCGGCCAATTTGCACACAGCAATGTTCCACAAACAGCCAGGAAGTGAATGACCGGTTTTATTTGGGGGATTGTTGCCCAGTTCACTGGGAGAAACTCCCTTCTCTTTTAGATAGTGTCACAGAGTCTTTGACAAGCGCCTAAACAGGCAGACAGGGCCTTGGTTTGATGTCTCAGCCAAAAGATGTCACCTCCAACAATACAGTGGGTTTGAGTGTCAAAGTTGAGTATGTGAATTCAAAGTCCCATCATGGAGATTGGACCTATTACCTTCTATTTCAGAGACAAGAGGGCTACCAACTGAGCCTGGCCAGGTTTTCTACCAATCACACCATTAAATTAGGAGCAAAGGTCAGCATTGTAAGCATGTATTCATATACTGGGTCTTGTGAAAGTTTAACATCTCAAAAAATGGATTCTGTATGGAAACAATATTTCTCGTGTGCGGGTAAGAAATAATGAGACCAAGTTTAACTCCGAGTAACTCACTTTAAATTTGAAGCTAACGTGAGCTCTGGCTGCATGCCCTGCTAATAAGACTGTCACAAACCAGCCAACCTCGCATCCTGACCTGGTGCACCCTCTGCTGACTGATTCATCCAGCAATACTGTAGTTAGAAGTCAGGAAGGAGCCTGCTTATCTCAACTTAAGACTTAGAGGCTGGAGACAATTATGTATCCAGAAGAAAGATGAAGAGGAGAAAACCGGGGATTAAAATTCAAAGACAAACATTGCTACCTGATGTGAATCTGCTCTCGTTACTAGTACACGAGTCTATGTAGTCTCAAGTAGAAGTCTATATACTCCCTTTCACGTGCACATGCATGCACTAGCACATGCACATATACACACACATATATACAAATGTGCATCCATTTTTTATGGTCAGCAAGGTATTTCACACATGTGTAAACTCATCACCAAGCTTTAGAGTATCCAAACCATCTACACGCCACCTAACATGGACATTTCTCTGTGTCTGGAATGGAATGCATAAACTCTCCTTGGTTAGACACATGCTACCTTCCTAATTCTGGATAATATTAGGTGCAGGTTGGCAACAGCCAAGATTTGGGAATCCTAGAATGTGTTTGATATACTGCTGGAGTTAACCAGTTAAAACCGCATAGCTTGCCATTGATTTCTGCTGCTCGTCCATCTAGGAGCACCCCCACCCATTAGGGCTTTGGCTTTAGGGTTAACAAGAGATAATTGGGAGGAATCCCTGCTCCCAGTTTGTTCTCCAAATCCTGCCAATGAGCCAGACCTGCCTGGATCAGGAACCTCCAAAGAGGATTGCCTCAATTCCGACATTCTGTTCTAAACCTATCAACTTGGAGCCGGCTCAGCTCTGATACCCCCCCTAAGGAGACTAGTGCATACATGCATAATATTCCTTGCATTTGATATAGGGCCTTATCACGTCTTCGAGGCCTCTCAAAGCGCTTCACATAATGTACTGTAAATGAATTGACTGTATATTTTGTGGGCGTACACAGCAGCTAATTGCACACAGCACTGTCTCACAAACAGTCGTGGACTGAGTGAATAAATAATTAGTATTATTTCTTTTTGAAGGGATTATTACCCCCAGAAAAGCGATCCGCCAATCAACTAACTACCGGATTCCTACTTACTGCAAGGTAAACAGAGGCATGTGGAGTAAGGAAACTTGCTCAACGTTTTGCCCGCGCGGGAATCAAATCCAGGTCCTCTCGCTTGCAAAGTGAGCGCTCTAACCACTAAGCTACAGGACTCATTTGTTTATCAAAGGGCGTTGGGTTACTGTTGGAGTTTAACCAGCTAAAACTGCAGAGCTTGCCATTAAAAGCACCGTTTGGCAAACTTCCCACTGCTTGTCCAAATAGGTCCATGCTACCTGTCAGGGTTTTGGCTTGCAGAGTTAACTAAGCCAAATCCCTGCTATTGGTGGCACATTTATGCAGAACTCACAATCTGGTTTGCATACTTGTAGACATGCTGATGGTTTTCGGCACGTGTCAGATACCCGACTGACCAAAAAAAAAATCGCAGTGATAAACTCAAACAAGGGAAGATGATCAGATATTTCAAATTGAATTCCGTTGCCCAGAAAGCAGTGAATGTGTAAAATCGAATAACTGAGGTGCCGATGGAGACAGGTTGCAATCGTGACTTCAAGAAGTAACAATAATTTTTGTTGCTGTTATTTGCCTTCATGAAAACTATCTGACTCTGCTTCCTTTTTTCATCAGATACTTTGAGTCAATGCTACATCACTACTAAAAGGCTAGATTCTATCCTAATCGAGATAGCCTAAACGTGCTCTATCACTGATATCATTTTTTTACACAGCATGTTTCACTTTTGCCATTTCTTCCACTATTTTTGTACCCATCTTGAAGACTGGGACTCAGGCCTTTTGCTGGGGTAAAGTAACGGGAGCTTTGCCCTGCAATAAACCATGCTATATCTGACCTGGGAGGCCTGGACAATGGTGACAATGGTGCTCCTTACAGGATAAAATGCTCCACATCCCAACAACAACAGCAACAACAAAATTACATTTATAGAGTGCCTTTCATGTCGGGAGGACGTCCCAAAGCGCTGAACAGTCCGGTGTCAGGGTCCGAGCATGGGGGAGGGGTGGTGTAGGGGTGAGGGAAGGCAGAGAGGTGGGAGGGAGACCAAAGGCACGGTCGAAGAGAAGGGTCTTGAGACCGTCCTTGAAGGAGGCGAGGGAGGAAGTGAGGTGAAGGGACCGTGGGATGGAGTTCCAGAGTGTGGGGGCGGAGAGGCTGAAAGCCCGGCCACCGATGGTAGGGCGGGTTGGGCGGGAGACATGGAGCAGACAGGAGGCCGATGAGCGGAGGGAGTGGGCAGTACTACTACTAATATCACGTACCTTGAGGAAAATCAACAACAAATTACATTAGTATAACATTCTTCTTGTAGTATAACATCCTGCAGTGTTTCATGGTGAAGGGTCAAATTCCTAGCAGGGGAGAGGGGAGAAGTGGGAGGTTACCATAGCATGGACAAAGAGGTAGGTTTTAAGGAAGATGGGAAGGGACAAGACAGAGGGGTTAAGGGAGGGAGTTCCAGAGGTTAGAGGATAACATCTAAAACATAACCAAAATACCCAAACACTTTTTTATAGAAATGCCCCCAAACCATTAGTGAGCAATCTTTCAGCTATTTTAAACCCTGCTGTCTGGAACCCACTCCTTAAATCTCTCCCTCTCTCTCCCTCCCTCTCTGCTTCTAGAACCTGTCTTAAAAGGTGACAACCTGAGTCAGAAGGTTGTAGTTAGAAGGTTGTAGGTTCAAGCAACCAGTTGGCACTTTCTGCTCACCGTTTGGGATTACTCTAATGTGGGTGAGTTGGATTGTTAGAGGTACAGTCCTTCAGATGAGACATTAAATCCACAGCACTGTTCAAAAAGAAAAGAGAGTTTCTCCTGAGGTCCTGGCCAACAATCCCTCAAATATAATTGATCATTCATTTCATGGTTGTTCGTGGGGCATTGCTGTGTGTTCATTGGCTGCCGTATTCACCTACACAAAATAGTCACTACACTTCACAGGTTAATTCCTGTGGAGCACTTTGAGATATCTTGCCGAAGTGATAAGGTGCTGTATCAAATGAACAACAACAACAAGATTACATTTGTATAGTGCCTTTCATGTCAGGAGGATGTCCCAAGGCGCTGGACAGTGTACAGCATTTCAGACCCAAGCTGGGGTCAGGGGGGAGAGGGGAGGGGAGGGGAAGCGGGGTGACCAATGGCATTGTCGAAGAGGAGGGTTTTGAGGCAGGACTTGAAGGAGGCGAAGGAAGGGGCGAGGAGGAGTGATTGGGGATGGAATTCCAGAGGTTGGGGGTGAGTGGCTGAAGGCTCTCCTGCCAATGGTGGGGCGGGTGGGTCGGAGGATGTGGAGCAGGCAAGAGCCGGCTGAGCGGAGGGAGCGGGCCGGTTGGTAGGGGGTTAGGAGGTCACAGAGATAGGGTGGGGCGAGGCCATGGAGGGCTTTGTAGGTGAGGACCAGGATTTTGAACTGGATCCTCTGAAGGATAGGGAGCCAATGGAATTGGGCGAGAATGGGGGAGATGGGGTCATGGAGTTTGGTGCGGGAGAGGACACGGGCTGCAGAGTTCTGGATTATCTGCACCCTGTGGAGGGAGGAGTTGGGAAGCCCAACAAGCAGGGCATTTGCATAGTCGAGCCTGGAGGTGATGAAGGCATGAACAAGAGTTTCAGCGGCCTGAGGGGTGAGGTAGTGGCGGAGTCGGGCCATGTTACGGAGGTGAGAGAAGGCAGAGCAGGTCATGGCTTGAATGTGGGGGAGAAAAGACAGTTGAGGGTCGAACAAGACGCCTATGTTCCTGACTGGCTTGGTGAGTTGAAGTGTGCAACCATGGAGGTTGATGCTGCCAGAGCCTGAGGTGCAATGAAGGATTTTTTCTCTTTGATTGTGTCTACAACCACCTCTCATATATCCCCCCCGCCCCCCATTCCGATCCGGCTTGAAAAGTGCTTTGAGACAAAGTTACAAAATGCAGTTACAAAAGTCAGTGAAGCACTTTGAGTCGTCCCTTATTATATGTTAAGGTACGTAACAACAACAACTTGCATTTATGTAGCACCCTTATTGTGGGATCCAGCATCTGGGCAGTGTTTCAGCATTTCAGTGATGAGGATTTCCTTGTATTATATCTTTGTGTGGAGGGTGAAGGAAAGTGGGGGGAGAGGGAGAAGAGCTGGTGGGGGGTGCGGTGGGGAAATTGTCATATTTATCACATCAAACACATATCATGTCACTAACTTCACCCTATCAAGCTGCGTGATGAATACTGAATAAAGATCTGCACTTTCTATATAAGTGTGTTCAACAAGTCACTCGCTGAATTCATGAGGAATTCAGCATTCCACTGTTTTGGCTTTTCTGCCCTTGTGGAAAATGGTAATAAAATACAGTAGCAAAAACATGTTGCCTGAAGCACAGTCTCACTGAAATGGTGCCAGCAGCACATTGTCAGATAATGTTAGGCCAGCTACTGTCCTTGTGCTGCTGAATGAAAAAGTTTGTAGTACAGATTCACTTTTGGAGTCCTGTAGCTCTGTGGTTAGAGCACTCATCTCTCAAGCCAGAGGACCTGGGTTCGATTCTTGTGCAGGGCAAATCCTTGGGCAACGTTCCTTACTCCACACGGCTCTGGTTACCTAACATCAAGTAGGAACCCGGTTGTTAGACAACTGGCAGATCGCTTTCCAGGGATAATAATCCCTCTAAAAAAAAANTATTTTGGTCACTCAATCTACGACTGCTTATGGGACACTGCCGTCCGCAATTGGCTGCTGCGTTTCACCCACAAATTAGACCAGTCAATTTACGTTACAGTATATTGTGTAAAGGGCTTTTAGACGTCTCGAAGAAGTGATAAGGCATTATATGAAATGCGAAGATTATTATTATTTTACAGGCGAACATTCTCTGTATAATAATAATAATCCTTGCATTTGATATAGCGCTTTTCACGTCGGGAGGACTTGTTAACAATACTCCTGCTTAATAACCTGCTTCTAAATCATTTGTATCCATGGCTTCCGTGCACATGAACACACACAGGTACAGACCTCTTCAACAGTTTCAAATCCAGAGCTATCACTTTCACACAGACCTCATTATACACTCGGTATCCGGGGTAAGGGCAACTGTGAATTGATGCACAATTTTCCCGTTGAGTGTAAGCACAAACCAGGTGACACAGGCAATACTAATGATCCATGGGATTCACATGTCCTTTGCCACTTGCACAATGAGCTCCTATAATTCAGATTCACTGGTGAATTCACTCACCCAACTCTAATGATTCCCCTGTACAGCAGGTTCAGAATAGCCTCTCCCTGCTGACACCCAGCACATCCAATTAATATTCATATTCCAATTAACTCATTTCACCTCATACGCAGTCAGTGTTAACTTTTTTTTATTGCTTTATCAAACTTCTTTCCTCCCCGCTCTGTCACACCAGCTGGGTACATTTAAGTTTTGAATGTCTATATCTTGTCTGTTGCACTCTTAAAGTTAACAATGTAATAGTTCTGAATGTTTTCAGAGTCTTTTTTTAAAGTTTTTGTCTGAAAGATTAAGTTTTACGAAAATTCGTGCAAGTGACAGGATTGTTATTGTTAGAGTTCAATGCTGGGATCAGGATATTTATACTTCCTGTTCCATATTCCTGTCAATTGGGGCCATTCCTTTCCCCTTCAAACATTTTCCTTTCCTCCTCCCCTTTCCACCTCCCATCTTCACTCCCATCCATAGAATTATAGAAATATACAGCACAGGAAAAGCCCATTTGGTCCTAATAATAATAGTGGAGTCCTATAGCTCAGTGGTTAGAGCACTCACTTTGCAAGCGAGAGACCTGGTTTGATTCCCGGCAGGGTGAAACCTTGGGCACGTTTCCTTACTCCACACGCCGGATAATAATCCCTCAAGAAAAAAACCCAATAATGTGGGACACTGCTGTGTGCAATTGGCTGCCGCATTTCGCCCACAAATATACAATCAATTCACTTAACAGTATATTCTGTGAAGCGCTTGAGACGTCTAGAAGACGTGAAAAATGCTTTATCAAATGCAAGGATTATTATTATTGTTTGTCTGTGCCGGCACTTTTAAAGAGCAATCATTTCAGTCCCATTTACCTGTCATTTCTCCCTGTACTCCTCTCATCCCTCTTCCCCTTCCCAACTTATTTCTCATCTCTCTCTCCACCTCCTCCTCTTCCCCCGTTTCAGCTTTCTACCCATTTTGTTTCTAATGCTATTACAACATCAGCTGCTTGATCAGCACTTTAGTAATGTTGTGATGCCAAAAGTGTGACCACTCACTGTAATATGAACACAGCACCATTGTGAACAGCGTGTGTGCCTGTAACACTCTGCACTCTTTTTTTCCAACAACAACAGGCCGTAGGATGGAATGGGCAGGTGTGCTTGTGGCCCATCCAAGCTTGCGTCCCATTTATCATCTACTCTGATTACATTTTGGACTCGTACCGTATCTGTCGTCGTGCAGGGATGTTTGTGTGGTCAGCTCTCAGCTTCCACGAGTTCAGGTTATTTAGAGCTGAATGGTCAGAGTGTACTTGCAGACATCTTTTCACATAAGGACTGGATTTCAGCAGCATGTACAAAGGAATCCAACACTTATAACTCAAGAGTTTACAGACTTTGTGGGTAAATTCCTTTGCACTGATTTCTTAGTAACAATCTGCGTCTTCAGACACTGATGGTTTTTTTTCAGGAACAGGCCACTGCTATTTACTTATGATGCAGAATGTTGTAACAGATACTGATGAGCATGTAAGAATCCCGGCGCTGTTTCTTGGTTAAATTGATAGTTAATCACAGTCCTAAGTTAAGTCATTTCATGTGACAGTGGAAGAGTTCCATATGATGCAAAGTTATTCCATGTGATCTATTAAGTAACAGCAGAGCAGCATGTGACTGAACACTGGAAAATTCCTCAACGAGATCCTGGTCATGTAAAGCGCACGAAAGCAACAGAGAAAGTAGTCCCACTGGGCATTTCCATGTTGTAGTGACTGACTGAACCGGTAATTCTGCGAAGTGAGTGTGGATCCTAAATAGGAGCATTTCACTTGTTAGACACATAGCAACATTTGTAGCATCAATGCTACTTACCAATTGTAAAGCAATTTACATGAATTCCACAGGTGTTCATCATAACCCTTGAATCTGACAAAGCTCCTATAATGTAAAGAGCTTCACAGGTAATTGCTGTTAAGTGTATTGATTGTGTATTGGTAGGCAATACAGCTTGCTCACAGTGATGCCCCACAAAACAGGATGATGTGAATGACTTATTTATCTGGAAGATTGTTGACCTGGAAGGGGGGTGGCTGATGGCACGGTCGAAAAGGAGGGTCTTGAGGCTGGACTTGAAGGAGGCTGAGGGGACGAGACGGAGTGACTGGGGGTGGGAATTCCAGAGGTTGGGGGCAGAGTGGCTGAGGGCTCTCCCACCAATGGTGGGGCTGGTGGGTCGGGGGACGTGGAGCAGGCCAGAGCCGGCTGAGCGGAGGGAATGGATGGGTTGGTAGGGGATTAGAAGGTCGTAGAGGTAGGGTGGGGCGAGGCCATGGAGGGCTTTGTATGTGAGGACCAGGATCTTGAACTGGATCCTCTGAAGGATAGGGAGCCAATGGAGTCGGGCAAGAATGGGGGAGATGGGGTCACGGAGTTTGGTGTGGGAAAGGACATGGGCTGCAGAGTTCTGGAGTATCTGTAGCCTATGGAGGGAGGAGTTGGGAAGGCCGACAAGCAGGGCCTTTGCATAGTCGAGCCTGTAGGTGATGAACAACAACAACAACAACTTGGATTTATATAGCGCCCTCCACGCCGGACAGTGTCTCAGAGCGCTTTACAGTAACGGATCCCGGGACTGAGCCAGGGAGAGGGGGAGGAAGGTGACCAAAGGCGCGGTCGAAAAGAAAGGTCTTCAGCAGAGACCTGAAAATGGGAAGGGAGGGAATGAGACGAACAAAGTGAGGAAGGTAGTTCCAGAGCCTCGGGGCATAGTGGCTGAAGGCACGGCCGCTGAGAGTGGAACGGAGGACTCGGGGGACAAGGAGGAGGCCAGACCCGGAGGAACGAAGGCAACAGGTACTGTTTTGAGGAGCGAGGAGGTCAGAGAGGTAGGGGTGTGCAGAGGAGTGCAGGGACTTGAATACAAGGGTGAGGATCTTGAAATCGATCCACTCTGGGATAGGCAGCCAGTGCAGTCTGGCAAGGATTGGGGTAATCGGGGAGCGGAGTTTCGTGCGGTGAGAATGCGGGCGGCAGAGTTTTGAATGATTTTGATTTTATGGATGGCAGTGGATGGGAGACCGGTGAGGAGGGCGTTAGAGTAGTCCAGCCGAGAGGTGACAAAGGCATGGACCAGGGTTTCAGCGGCTTTTGGGGAGAGATATTGGCCGAGATGGGCGATGGGTTGGAGGTGGAAGAAAGCGGTGCTGGTGAGGGACCGGATGTGGGGGAGGAAGGATAATTGGGGGTCGAACCTGACGCCTATGCTGCGTATGGGTTCGGAGAGTTTTAGGGGGAGGTCGGGTAGGTGGAGCCATGAGATTTTAGACATTGACGAGAGCCAAAGAGTATGACTTCCGTCTTATCAACGTTCAGCTGAAGGAAGTTTGCGCTCATCCAGCCCCTGAGACCTGACAGGCAGCTGACAGAACATCAGGGGACTGGGGGTCGCAAAGAGAGGTGGAAAAATAGAGTTGGATGTCGTCTGCATACATGTGGAAATGTACCCCATGTCTGCGGATGACATTCCCAACAGGGAGCATGTAGATCACAAAGAGGAGGGGGCCAAGGATGGATTCTTGGGGTACCTCGCAGGTGACCGGTTGAGAGCAGGAGGAGAAGCTATTTGTGCAGATGTACTGCTGGCGTTTTTGAGGTAATAATAATAATAATAATAATAATAATAATAATAATAATAATCCTTGCATTTGATATAGAGGGATGGCCGAGATGGGCTTGGGAACCCCAGAGTGTGCATTGGTGGTACTGCTGGGGTCTGACCATTTAAAAAAGCAGTTTGCTATTGAGAGCACTGTCTGCCCACTGCTTTCCCACAGCTAGAATCAGCCATACTGTTGTGTCTTTGGCTTGCAGGGTTAACAGGAGCTGAGTGGGCAGAGTCCCTGCCCCCAGTGACTGGTCTGGCCTTCCAAGTCTGCAATGAGCCAGGAATTCTGGTCTGTCATCAGCAGTGCCCTGGAGTATCCGATACCCATCTGGCTCAGGCACCAGATCACCAAGACCACTACATACGGTTCATGTTTCAATCCCGTAATCCTGTTGATAAACATTCCACCTTGGAGCCATCTTAGACCCTGCTTACCTCCTCCCACCCTTGCCAGGAAGATAAAGGGAGAGTGGATTGGATTATTGGGTGTTAGTGGCTTGGAGGATCTAAACATAGTTACGGCCCAAAGTGCTATTGAGAGAGAAAATGTGTTCTTAATTCCTGTGGAGCACAACTGGCTGTTTCTTTGAACTCTTCTTAAATGGAAATGTTTTGGTTCATTTTGGTACAAACTAGTGAAAAAATAGCACATGCTCAAAATATTGAGCCAAATGTGCAGTACAAATTATAATGCATGTTTTTTTTTCTCCCTCATCCCAACAAAATTTCTCCCGAGATTCATTTGGCCGGCAAATTCTCTCCAATCAGGTGAAATTTGCAGCATTTTGCAATGTGTTCCTTGTGATAGTTGTCACTAGTTGTGAAACATTACAAATGCCCCTCCCCACACATACACACACACACACACACATACTCTACAGGGTGAATCAGAAGTCCTTACTTATAGAATTTTTAATTATTATGTTCTTTTTTAAGACAATATTTGTAGATACTGTGCCACTATTACAGGTACCCAAATTACTACCCGCTGCCTCTGCTCGACTGGCGCCAGGCTAATCCGTGTCCCTCATGTCCTCCTTTCCACCATCGATGGCCGCGAAACTCTAGAACATTGTTCCTCTATCCCGCTGCCTTGCCCCTTCCTTCCCCAACTTCAGATTGGCCCTTCCTCTTTGCCTCCAGTCACCTCCCCCCTTCCCCATCTCGGTGTCATGCTCCACCACTGTCAAACCCTCTGGGAAATCACACTGCCTCAACCTTTATTTATGATGAGCATTTGGTGACAATTGGCTCCGAAACATGCAGTGTAAACACGCCCAAAGAGACTGTTTGTTTTCATCGAATCATAGAAATTTGCAGCTAATCAGGAGGCCATTCGGCCAATCGAGTTTGCACTGGCTCCCAGAGCAAAGAGTTTGTTCATGTGGAGTCTTGCAGCATAGTGTGTAGAGCACTCACCTTGCAAGCGAGAGGACCTGGCTTCGATTTCCGGCAGGGCAAAATGTTGGGCAAGTTTCCTTACTCCATATGCCTCTGTTTGCCTCTGGAACCCAGTTGTTAATCGATGGGCAGATTGCTTTTCCGGGAGTAATAATTGCTTCAAAATAAATTAAAACGATTTGGTCACTCAATTCACGACTGTTTGTGGGACACTGCTGTGCACGATTGGCTGTCGCGTTTCGCCCACAAAATATACAGTTAATTCACTTTACAGTATATTCTGTGAAGCACTTCAAGACGTCTCGAAGACGTAATAAGATACTATATCAAATGGAGGATTATTATTATTATTCATTCCCACTGCCCTGCCTTATCCCCATATCCCCTTCCAATCTCCTATCTTTTATTGCACAGATTCTCCTGGGGAGAGATTAATGGAGATCCTCCTGCAAGATTTGAAGGGCTGATCTTCGAACAAACTTCCAGTAAACAGCTGGATTAGTGATTGCAAACAAATCCTTGGTTAAGGCGTAAGAGTTACTTACATCAATCATTTATAGTGTGGCAATCAATCTATTTCCTTGACTCCTGTCTTGGGTGGGTAATTTTTACTATGAATATTGGAAACCACGCACACTTATACAGTACAAACGAGTTCATTAAACCCTTCAGAGACCCTATAGCATGAAAGCAATGTACTGTATGTATATATCTATCTATCTATCTATCGTGCTAGATGGCATAACCACATGAGAGAACAGCTTGTGCTAAATAAATTAAGAACACAGTGTCTTTACTATATTGAGCCTTGTGGTTTCTGAGAAGGCACAGATTTTATGTCAGTGAGGTAAGAGCACACCCAGAGAATTCCTCTGCATGCTCCAACAAGCCTTATTCAATGCTGCTTAAATCAAAATTCTAACTTGTGTAATACAATAAATGGATTCTCCACAATACCGCTGAAGGTGTTGTCACACCCCTCCTCAAAAAACCCACCCTTGATCCCTCTAATCTCTCACACTACCGTCCCATTTCCAACCTTCCCTTCCTTGCCAAAGTCCTGGAACACATTGTTGCAGGTCAACGTCGGTCATTCTTCTCCCTCCACATCCTCCTCGAACCCCTGCAGTCTGGTTTTTGCCCTGCCCACAGCACAGAGACAGCGCTTGTCAAAGTCACAAACAACGTCCCCTCTATCTGTGACCAGGGCTCCCTTTGCCCCTCATCTTCCTGGATCTCTCTGCCACATTCGACCAGTCGACCATACCATCCTTATCCACTGCCTCTCCTCCCTCATCCACCTTAGTGGGACCACACTCGCATGGTTCAAGTCCTACTTAACCAACCACCTCCATTTCATCTCAGCAAATGATTTCTCCTCCCGCCCCTACCCGGTCACCTGCGGGGTTCCCCAGGGCTCCATCTTTGGCCTTCTTCTTTTCCTTATATCTATATGCTCCCTCCTTGCAATGTCATCCGCAGACACTGGGTCAACTTCCCTGCTCCAGTATCAACTCCAGGGCCACCGATGTTCTATCAACTTGTCTGGCAGACATCAGGGCCTGGATGAGCGCAAACTTCCGGCAGCTGAATGTGGACAAGATGGAAGCCATACTCTTTGACTCCCATCAATCTCTTCACTCCTGCGGATCTGAACATCTCAACCTCCCTGGGGACTCCCTCACACTCACCAAACCAGTGCGCAACCTTGGCATGTGGTTAAACCCCCAGCTGTCCTTCCTCCCCCACATCCAATCCCTGACCAGGATCACCTTCCTCCACCTCCGTGGCCGGCCTCCGACTGTACCTTACCCCAAATGCAGCCGAAACCCTCATGCATTTGTTTGACACCTCCCACCTGGATTACTCAAACACGGTCATCGCCGGTCTCCCCAGCTCCACCATTCAAAAGATCAGCTCATTCAGAACTCTGCTGCCCACATACTGACCCGGACCAAACTCTGTAACCACATCTCACCAGTTCTGGCCCAGGCTCCGCTGGCTTCCCATCACCGAACAGATCGACTTCAAGATCCTCACACTCGTGTTCAAATCCATTCATTCTCTGGCACCTCCCTACTTCTCCGACCTCCTCCCTCCCCAATCCACCATCCAACGCCTCCGCTCGACTGGCACCGACCTCCTGCTCATTCCTCGCACCCTCAGTCCCACCACTGTACGTCGTGCTTTCAGCCACTACACCCCGAAACTGTGGAACACTCTCCCTCAATCCCTCTGCCTTGCCCCCTCTCTCCCCTTTTTCAAGTCCCACTGAAACTTCCGCCACTGTTAAGCCCTCTGAGATGTTATTCTGCATAGACGGCACTATATAAGTGCAAGGTGTTGTTGTTGAAGGCAACTCCCTCTCAAAACCCCTCTGCCTTGTGCTTTCTCTCCCTTCCTTCAGTGACTGAAGTGATCACTGAAGTGGTCCACTCTCTTGTTGATCCTGCTCTTGATCAACTCACTTATTCATTACATTTTCTCCCTGCTCGGTAATCTCCATTTCCCTTTGGAATGCTTTTGGAATGTTTTTCTCGTGTTAAAAGTTGCTTGCTGTATGTTGTACAAGCACAAAATGTTATGAAGCAGAATATTCTTCACAATAATAATCCTTGATTAATATAGCACCTTTTGTGTTGGAAGGATTTTGCAAAGTGCTTCACAGGATTTACTGTAAAGAGAAGTGACTGTGTATTTTGTAGGTGAACGCAGCAGCATAGAGGAATGTCCCACAAACAGCCACGACATGGATGACCAATTTTATTTGAGATAGTTGCTGTGGGTTCACTATTAGCAGAGGCACAATAGGACAATAAGGGTGGGTATTGTGGAACGCGACAAATTGGGCCTTCTTTTAAATCTAAATCTCCCTTGTGTATTTTGTTATCTACATGCATCTATGCTGTTCCCTTGCCATTGCCCTTTCTATGTCTTCCAACTCATTTAATTTTGTTCAGGTCCTCCACCAGGTCACCTGAGTTGCAGATAACATTCAGAGCAGCCATCCTGCATGTTACCATCTTTACATGTGAAGGAGAGGTGTCCACTCCCCCACTAGAAAAGCCACACCATTGCCATGAGCACACGCACTTGCCTCTGATAAGCAGCTCATATTATTGGCCATTGAATCACTGCCTCCAAGAATTCCGACCTGGACAGTTATATTCTATGACCTTTTACCTTAGCCTTCCGTTCCCAACCTTCCAGGTGAATCCATTTCATGGCTATTGGTGAGTTTTTTGTTGGTGCAATACGGTTGCCATGTTTGTCGTCAAAGTGCAGTCACTTGAGCATGACTGGGATTCGCTGTGTAGGGATTTGAGATATTTCGAACCTGATAAGGCATTAATGCAAGGATTCTCAGTTTAACTGTATGTTGAGGGATTTTACAAGTGTCAACCGAACATTGTTGAAATCATCACATGATCTTCGTATTTCAGGAAGCTGATGATTCTACAAGAACGAAAGCAACTTACATATATAGCCAACGCCTTTCTCAAAGCGCATGACAAAGACAAAAGGGAGAGCTGGGTAAGGAGGAGAGTAAGGAGAATATAGGAACATAAAAACATAAGAATTACTGGATGAAAGAAGACCAAAGGTCCATCCAGTACACCTTCCACCATCCTGGCAGTCGCATGCACATGTCCCAATCTACATACTGTATCCCGAGATATTATTTCCTAAAAGAAATCTGTCGAATTTGCTTTTGAAAGTATCTTTCTGCTTTCACCTTCTTCCTATGGAGCCTGTTCCATACGTTTTCTACTCAGCTCACTGAAATAATGTTTCCACAGGTTTGTTTAGAATTTAACCCCCCCTTCAATAAGGGTGGTCACTGACTGCTGTAATTTCATTGCATCTCTGACAGCTGCCATTTTAGAAATTCAGACGGTCATTCAATTTAATTAGCGTCACGTCAAAACGTCTGTTAAACAGCCTTTGAGCCTATTCATAAAGGACAGAGGAATGTGGGGGCCTGGTAAATGGGTCTTCCAGGCTTTTAGCAGACAAGAACATCCTTTTTAAACAGAGATTTACCAGTTCTGACCAGAAACATCCTAACGTGACAATCAACAGTGCTGACTTTCAAAAGGATAAAGAAGTTATTTTTACTGCTACATAAACAGATCAGGGAGGCTTCACAGAACCCACAGCAGACTCCGCCATGTGAACATAGCAATAATTCTCAGCTGCTTATCTGCTCCAGCCTGCCCCGTTTTCCATGGGAGAAACAGATCCGAAATGCGCAGGTTGTTTAGTCTAGTTTAACAGGTGAGAGGCGATTAAGCAGATTCTAATAATCATCAAGTAATCTTCAATTTGCAGGAAGCTGATAATTACACAAGAACAACATTTCCACGGCCTTTCACATGTGATGAACATCGCTAAACACGTAACAGAGACAGTAGGGAGAGGCTGGTAGGGAGGAGTGGATGGAGACCGACAGGATGTTGTACAAAGTGTGGTGAAAGAGAGAGTTTTTTTTAAAAAAGAGGATTTTAAGTGTGAAGTTGATAATTGCTTAGCCAGTGAGACATTGTGATCTGGGAGCATTTCATAATTAATTAGAGTTATAATAACAATAATACTTACATTTGGTATAGCGCCTTATCATGTTGTTGAGAATCTCAAAGCGCTTCGCAGAATATACTGTAAAGTGTAGTGACTGTGTATTTTGTGGGCGGAATGTTGGGTGCTTGTGGCTGTTTGTTATAATTGCCCCCGACTCTGAGGAGGGCTCCTCTGAGTGCCCGCTGCAACCAGTCAGATTCTCACACAATATGAAGTTGTGTGCTTGCTGGCGTCTGAGGGCTGGAGCCACACCTTCGGTGAGGAGGCTGCAGTGGAAATTACAGTGCAATTTTTAGAACGTGCACGTTGGATCCTGGCTTTGTGGAAAATCAGCATCATCCTGTTATCAGAACTTTGTGACCCTTTAGTTAAAGGAAGACTCCAGCTAAAGCCCTGAATTCAACTAAACAGAATTGCTGTGGAGTCCCCATAGCACAGTAACAAGCAAGAGGACCCGAGTTTTGATAAAAATAATGCGGTCATTTATCCACGATAATAATAATCTTTGCATTTGGTATAGCACCTTATCGCGTCTTCAAGACATCTCAAAGCGCTTCACAGAAAAATTGGGCAAGTTTCCTTACTCCACAGGCCTCTGTTTACCTAACAGTAAGTAGGAACCTGGTGGTTAGTTGATTGGTGGATCACTTTTCCGGGATAATAATTCCTAAAAAAAACCCAATAATAATTTGGTCACTCAATCCACGACTGTTTGTGGGACTCTTCTGTGCGCAATTGGCTGCCGTGTTTCACCCACAAATATGCAGCCAATTTTCTTTCCAGTATATTCTGTGAAGCGCTTTGAGACGTTTAGATCAAATGCAAGGATTATTATTATATGCAAGAATTATTACTATTATTATTATTTTATTATTAGAGAGACTTTGAACATAAGGATTTTAAAAGATATAGAGAAAAGGTGGGGATATGGATATGGCCTACTCCTGTTGCTATGTTCACACTGCAGTAAGTGGGGAACATCATGCACTATTTATTTAATCATGGTCTATTTTTAGCAAAGACAGGAAGGAAGTTGCTTTAAATAAGGTCCACTAGATTAAGGACTTGAAATCCAGGTTTGCAGATAGTCTTCTGGTACACGTAATAATACAATAACATGTCTCCAAGAGGTTGAAATCTCAGAGTGCATTGAATCTGGGTGGAGTTGCTCAGATAATTTCATAGAGATTACCTAGAATGAGACTCCCAAATGGTGGCATCTATTGCTGTCGTGGAACTGAAACTGGTGCCTTTAACCTATGTTTTCAGCCTTTTTGTTTCTAAAATTGGCTTCTTCAGGGTGTACATTTCACTGCGTGAAAATGACAACCTTCTTCCCACGTGATCGATAGACTAACACCCGGTTCCTACTTACTGCTAAGTAAACAGAGGCATGTGGAGTAAGGAAACTTGCCTAATGTTTCTGCCCAGGAATCGAACTCAGGTCCTCTCACCTGCGTGGCGAGTGCTCTAACCACTGAGCTACAGGACTCCACATTACCTAAACTATCTCTGTATCCTGAGTTAATAAGAGACAGTGATCAGTAATGGGAATCCTGGCTGACTTTCTCCTTATTCCTTGTCCAGAGGGACTGACGCCAATTGTATCTGCCCTAATAATCCCCAGTTGTAATCAACTAATTCAGCACAGACTTGGGATCAACCTGGGACCTTCCTAGACTGTATAGTTCAGTTTCACTCTAAGCAGTGACTTTACTAATTGCGCCATTGGGTAAGATTACCATAGAGCTATTCTTTCAGTGACACAGTTGTTGATCTCTTATGCAAGAATTGTTACCAGTAGTAAATTGGTCAATTTTTGGATATTTTCAGATGATACCTGACAATTTCCACATATTGGACAAGTAGAAAAGCATTGGAAATGGCACACAGTGAAGGAAGCCAAATAAGATGAGGTTCCTTCTATAATAATAGTCATTTGACATAGAGTCTTTCACGTCTTCTGGACGTCTCAAAGCACTTCACAGAATACACTATAAAGTGAATTGACTATACTTTGTGGGCAAAATGTGGCAACCAATTGCGCACAGCAGTGTCCCACAAACAGTCGGAGATTGAGTGATCAAATCATTATTATTATTATTTTTTGAAGGGATTATTACTCCTGGAAAGCAATCTGCCAATTCACTAACAACCAGGTTCCAACTTACTGCAAGGTAAACAGAGGAGTGTCAAGTAAGGAAACTTGCCTAAGGTTTCACCCTGTTCAGGAATTGAACCCAGGTCCTCTCACTTGTGAGGCAAATGCTCTAACCGATACGCTACTGGGCACATTCCAGCTGCTCTTTGAATCACAGGATTGCTGATCGCAACTGTATTTTGTAGGTACCCAGCAGCCAATTTGCGCTCAACAATGTCCTACAAACAGTGAATGAACAAATGTATTTTGGGGAGGCTATTGGCCAAACTCCCTTCTCTTTGTAATCTTGCTGTAGGATCTTTAATATTTACCTGAATATTCAACTTGGTTTCAAATGTCAATTGAGGGATAGCACCTCCAACAATGCAGTCTATGCCCAGCATTGCATTGGAGCGTCGGCCTAGACTATGTGAGTCATGCGATAGTGCTTTTACCTACAACATTCGTGACACACAGGTGAGACTGCTACCAACTGAGTCAGGCTGACCCTACCTGATGTAATCCTTTACCCCTATCGAAAGTTAAAATGTCTTTGTCTTTCTTATAGTCCATTGATATGAGCTCTGGTGGAAGGAAGAATGTTGGCCAAATGTAGGCAGTGGAAACCCAGGGGTGCAAATTGTGACGTTATGTGCTAATTAACACCTACGGCACTAATTAAGAAACGGATTGCAAAATGGGACCTTGTGGTAATTCACTCATTGACTGGATGTGTGGAGCTGGTTAGCAGGTGACCAGCTCAATGATAAAGTAAAGCCAGAATCTCACCAACGGCAATAAATAATAATAATATAATATTCATTGTATTTGATATAACAATGAACATGATGCACAAATGAGAAGTCCAATACACAGTGAATCTGACTTCTGGATGCAGTCATTGAAAACGTTGTCAGAGGGGTGTTGTGGGTGGGGGTATCTGTTTCAGCACAATTTAGCATCAATTGATGTGTTATTTATGAGGTTGCTTCCTTCAGTGCATGTGTTAATTAGCACCAAGGGTGTTAATTAGCAAATTGCACATAATTCTCACACTCATGTGTGAAAGAAGTGCTTTCTCTTCACTGATTTGTATATTTAGGTTCCCCTGCACTATTCTCTCGCTCAGAAACCCATGCTCCTTTCTACGTGGCTGCTGGATTATAAATAAGTAGCTCATTCATAATAATAGTCCTTGCATTTGTTATCACAGAGTGTTCTGCAAAGTGTTGTGACTGTCTTTTTGTAGGCAAAGCAATTTGCCAATTTGCACACAACAATGTCCACAAATAGCCGTGAAGGGAACACCCAATTTTTTTATCTGGAGAATTGTTGGCCAGGACACCAGGACACCCTCTTTACGAATATTGCTATGGGATCTTTACTGTTCACCTGAACAGGCAGACGGAGCTTAGTTTAAACATCTCATCCAAAGGGCAGCACCTCACAAAATTATGTATGTAATAATAATAATGCTTGCATTTGATATAGAAACTATTCCCGGCAGGGTGAAATCTTGGGCAAGTTTCCTTACTCCACACACCTAATAATAATCCCTCAAAAAAAGCTAATAAAAGATTGGTCATTTCAATCCACGACTGTTTGTGGGACATTGCTGTGCTCAATTGGCTGCCGCATTTCGTCCACAAATATACAGTCAATTCACTTTACAGTCTATTCTGTGAAGCGCTTTGAGACGTCTAGAAGACGTGAAAAGCGCTATATCAAATGCAAGGATTATTATTATCACATTGTTGAGACGTCTCAAAGTGCTTCACAGAGTATACTATAAAGTGGATTGACTGTGAATTTTGTGGGCGAAAACGTGGTAACCAATTGCACATAGCAGTGTACCACAAACAATCGTGGATTGAGTGACCACATTTTTTTTAAGAGGGATTATTACCCCTGGAAAGCAATCTACTATCAATTAACTGCTAGGTAAACATGGCGTGTGAAGTAAGGAAACTTGCCTAAGGTTTCGCCCTACCCGAGAATTGAACCTGGGTCCTCTTGCTTGCGAGGAGAGTTCTCTAACCAATACACTACAAGCCTACAATACATAAGCATTTATGTACAACAACAACTTGTAAAATCTCATCCGAAGGATGGCACCTCACAAAATTACGCATGTAATATATAAGCATTTATAATAACAATAATCCTTGCATTTGCGCCTTATCACGTCTTCGAGACGTCTCAAAGTGCTTCACAGAATATACTGTAAAGTGAATTGACTGTATATTTTGCAGAAAATTGCACACAAGCAGTGTGTGTACTTCAAAAACAACTTGTATTTATATATCGACCTTCATACTGGATAGTGTCTCGGAGCGCTGGTATAAAACACAGCAAGGTGAATAATACATGAACTGACTGGCAGCTGCCGATAACCAGTGGTACAGCAGCATCCACGTGATGGTTCAGGCAGGGCACGGAGCAGTGCATACAGGCTCAAACTCATTCCATTCAGAGAGACATATGATGTGGACATACCTTAAACTGTTTGTGTGCCTGGTTTTATCATTCTGAGTTTATCAGGACTAAACCCTGTCTGAGGCTTCGTCTACCGGATAAACCATCAGAAACATTAGCTCAAGGTTATGTGGATGTGTAAAGCTGCCAGTAGAGATTTGTGGAGATATTGTTTTGACACACATCCAGCCCCATCTCATTATTCCAGTACTTAGCAATTCCAGGGTTGTTTCAGCCACAATCCTTTAGCTTGTTTTGGTCAGCCAAGAGTCTGGTACATCCAGAGACCTCCTAGGATCGCAGGAACCCAGATCAGGAGGAAGGTCCATTCAGCTGATTGTGTCTGTTCTACCAGTTTATTAAATCTTTGCAGATCTCTTAATCTTAAAGTTCTTTACGACCTTTCGCCATACCCTTTCATATCTCTAATATTCAAGTATCTGTCAATTTCTCTTGAAACACTCTTGTTGTGCTAATTCCATCTCACAGAACTCGCAGAAGTAGTGATAATAACAATAACCTTTGCATTCCATATAGCGCCTTATAATGCCGTTGTAATGTTTCAAAGCATTTCACAGGGAATTTTACTGCAAAGTGCAGTGACTGTTTATTTTGTAGGGGCGTGTGGCAGGCAATTGCCCATAGCAATGTCCCGCCACATCTGAATGAATTTCTTCACACAGAGTGGTGAGGAGGTGGAACTCATTGCCAGTAAAAGTAACATGAATGTATTTAAGAGAAAATAACACATACATGATAAAGGAGAGGGAAATAGGAGCAGGGGCTTGGGTGTAGGATAAACACTGGCATGAATTAGTTGGGCCGAATGGCCTGTGTCCATAATATATATGTATAACATATAGAATTTTATCTAATTCTAGATATTCAATACTCTGCAAAACCAGAGTAGCCTCAAAAATCCTGGATGCAAGAGAGTACGCTTTCAAAACTTATAGGCTACAATGGGATCGGGCAGACGTAATTCAATAGCTCAAAACTGCTTTGGAATTTGGAACTAATCTGGCAACCTTGCTCTAAAAGTCACGAGGATAAGAGTGGGAGAAGTGGAAATACACCATTGATGCAGGATACGGCTCAAGGACACAGCCAGGGAAACGCACAGAGAAAGTGGGCTAACTAGGAGTATGTGACTGTGTGAAAGTGGGGGACTTGTTTAGTTCTTCAACACTATCTCCCCGCACCTGAGTAAGCAATCACGTGGGAAGCTTCCAATCCTATCTGCATTAGACGTGAAAACAATGTCATTCATGGATAAGACAGGCTGTAAAGCTTATCTCAGAGGTAAAAATTATGACCCAGGATTCTGGATCGGAGATGTTGCAAAGTATTCATGAGTGTCCTCTCCCTCCGCTTAGCGGGTTCCGGCCTGCTCCATGTCCCCCGCCTGACTTGTCCTACCATTGGCGGTAGGACCTTCAGCCATCCTGCCCCACCCTTTGGAACTCCATCCCACACTCCCTTCGCCTTGCTCTTTCCCTTGCCTATTTCAAGGCACGTCTCAAGACTCTCCTCTTCGACCCCGCTTTTGGTCACCCTCCTACCCCTACCCTCCCTGCCCTCCACCCCTCCTGAACCCAAACCCCATCTCGCATCCAAATCCCTGACTGTCCAGCGCCTTGGGATGCCTTCCCAAAATGAAAGGCGCTACACAAATGTAATTTGTTGTTGTTATTGATTGTCAAATACCTTTCTATGCACCATACACAATCGGAAAGGAATGACTTAAGAATAACAATCCTTGCATTTGATATAGCACCTTATCATGTTATTGCGATGTCTCAAAGCGCTTCACAGGATATACTGTAAAATGAATTATATTTTGTGGGCGAGAGTACAGCAGCCAATTGCACACAGCAGTGTCCCACAAGCAATAAGATGAATCTTGCAAATCTTGCAAAACCTTTTAGAGTCAATCTCGTAGGGTTTCTCTCTCTCTCATGTTTCTGTTAATGCGCGCTTGCGCATCGAGAGGGGGCTTCACAGACAAGTCTTTTGTTTTTATACATAGTGTTCTGTGAAATTGCAGTTCAAAAACAAAACAGATGGGTACAAAAGGTCAGGCTGAAGACATCCAGGTACACACTGTTTGTTACTTCGACCAGCATCTGTGACTCACTGAATAGCACCGATCAATGAAGTGCTGTGGAAAACATTAGATTTACATCCACTTAAAATAAATGAATCCAGTTTCACACTTATTGTATGCACCTTTCGTTGTGCAATCTGACTGACTGGAACATGGAAAACAGGAACAAGAGGAGGCCATTCAGTACATTGAGTAGGTTCCACTGATTAATTAGATCACAGCAAATCATTTCGTCCCAATGCCCGTCCCTTTGCCATACCTTTAACACTGTTCGTACTCAGGTATCTATCTCTTTCCTCTAATCATCCCTATTGATTCCATCTCTACAGCTTCCTGGAGCAGAGCCTTCCACATCTTCACAACCCTCTGTGGGTAGAACTTCAGTCGTAGTTCAGAACATTCGAGAATGGTACCCAGAAGCAAACCAGAGTGACTGGCAGAATTCAGTGCTCCTCCAGTCAGGTAGAAAAGGGCTGTCAGCCCACTTGGTGTGGGGTAAGGGCCTGTTGAAAATAGGTAAGGTCAATTTGTAGGTTAGCAGCGAGTAAGATGGAATCTCTAGCCAAGGGCAGTAACTTGACTGACGATTGAAATATCAATCCTTTGCTTCTGTGGCAATCGCTAGTGAGCGAGGTAACGAACAATGTTATAAACTCATGCGGTGATCTCTCTAGTGTGGTACTGTAGACTAGAGAGATCATAGTATTGTCCCCCTCCACTCCCTCTCTCCCTCCCATCCTCCCTCCCTTTCTCCCTCACTCACTCCCTCCCTCACCCATTTCATCCCCCACTCACTCACTCCCTCACCCACTCTCTCCCTCACCCACTCCCTCCCTCATCCATTTCATCCCCCACCCACTCTCTCCCTCACCCACTCTCTCCCTCACCCACTCCCTCCCTCACCCACTCCCTCCCTCACCCACTCTTCCCTCACCCACTCCTCCCTCACCCAATCCCTCCCTCCCGCATTCCCTCCCTCCCTCACTCACTCTCTCCCTCCCCTATACATACCCTCTCTCCCTCCTTCCTCCTCTCTCTCTCTCTCCCTTTCTTCATCCCTCCCTCCCTCCCTCACTTCCTCCCTCCCTCCCTCACTCACTCACTCACTCACTGTGATGTAAATTATGTAAATAAATTATGAAATTAAGTTCACGTCCTTCAAATGCACACTTTTGGAATACATCGATGGGATGGTTAGCGCTGAGAAATGGGAAATGTGCCGGTCGTACAGTTGGGTTCTGCTTTTTTAAGATTCTGGAGTTCAAAATCCTCGTCCTCACCTTCAAGACCCTCCATGGCCTTGCTCCTTCCTACCTCAGTGACCTGCTAACCTCATATCAACCTGTCCGCTCCCTCTGTTGAGTAGACCCTACTGGACTCTTGGCTAGATAGTTCAGCCTGCTCCACCTCCTCCTGCCATCAGCGGCTGGGCCTTCACCCTCTTTTCCCCCATTCTTTGGGGCTCCATCCCATATTCCCTTCATCTCGCTCCCTCCCTTGCCTCCTTCGAAACGCATCTCAAGACCCTCCTCTTCGACCATTCATTCGGCCACCATCCAAATCATCCCCTCCCCCCTCCTGCCCCCTGATCCCAACCCCCTGCTCGGGTCAAAATCCCTGACGATCCAGAGCCTTGTGATATCCTACCAACTAGAGGAAGATCGACCTTGCAATCTAACCATGTTTTAGACCTAACAGAGGGGCACTTGATAGTGATAACAGGGATCCTAAATTCTTAGCCTTAAGACCATTTATCTTAAAATGTAAGAATGTGTATTATTTTTGAAAATACTTAAATTCAGTCTTAATTTCACAGCTGGTTCTTTTTGAGAACTTCAAGTAACCTGGTTTCCAAAGCAAGAATGAGTTGACAAATTTTTCCAAACTTCCACACGATCTTTAACTTTTAGGACAACGTGCCTGAAATAAAAGAGGAGCGTTTAGAAAACTCCCCAAAATAAGCATAACATTCACACACAAAATAAACGAATAGTTTTATCAATCTGGGATGAAACTGGCTTCAATAAATGTTACAGTGATTGAAAGATATTGATTAAAAATGATATGTTCCCTCCTTTATGAGTTTATAATGCAGAGCAGACCAGATAACGCATAACTTTAAAAATTGTGAGCTTGCAACATATTTAAAAATAGCCTTCTTTACCAGCCAACTGTCTGTCTGTAATGTTAAAAGGACTCACTGTTCTGAGAAACATTTCTGGTTTAACATGGAACCCAGTGTCTAATAGCCTTTGGCACCTACAAAATACATTCCAGTTCTCTCTCAGTCTCAGTAGAAAACAAGCACAACAAAAAGCTACTTTCTTCTCATATTTAAATACAACTAAAAGGTACATTCCTTCCTTCAGGAATGGCCACTGCACGTCATTGAAATCACAATTCTAACAATTTAGAAACAAATATGAAGCGTAATTTAGAAGCACCAATCCGTGCTGTGGTAATTGTTAATTTGTTTTAATAGACTTAGTTAGTTGCACTCACCCCAGTGAGTCCAAGCAGTTGTGGGTTTCAGCCTCACGTCAGGACTTTGAAGTCAGTGTAGCGTTGGGGTGAGCTGCATTGTTGGAGGTGCAGTCCTACCGATGACGCATTAACTGTGCTCCTGGCTGTCTGTTCAGTTGGATGTTAAACAACAACAGCAAGATTACATTTGTAAAGCGCCTTTCACGTCAGGAGGAGGTCCCAAGGCGCTGGGCCCATAGTACAATTCAACAAGAGAAGGGAGTTTATCCTAACCATCAATCCCCCACATGAAATTGGACATTCACTCCATGGCTGTTCAGTGAGTCGTTTCTGTGAAAATCGTCTGCCGCGTTTGCCTGTAAAATGCATGGTCACACCACTTTTAAGTGTATTCTATAAACTGATTTGAGCCATCTCGACAATTTGATGAGATGCTGTATCACATGCAAGGATTATATATGGAACAGATGCAGAACTAATAGTCTGTGAACAAAAACAGAAGTCGCTGGGAACACTCAGCAGTTCAGGCAGCATCTATGGAGAAAGGAAAGTGAGTCAACGTTTCAGGTCCACGACCCTTTGTCAGAACGTTTCAGTTCTCTAAATCTTCTTCACCTGGTCTGTGGTTGCCTAACATCACCAGGTTTATCATTATAAGACCTTAAACAACCACCCCATTCTGCTATAGCTGTATATATAGTAACAATTTCAGACAGGAGTAGACCATTGCACCATCTTGTCCTCTCTATCCAATTTCCCATAAGATTCTTTCAACATATAGGTTACAATAATAATAATCCTTGCATTTGGTATAGCATCTTATCACATAGTCGAGACGTCTCAAAGCACTTCACAGAATATACTGTAAAAGTGAATTGACTGTATATTTTGTGGGCGAAACACGGCAGCCAATTGCGCACAGCAGTGTCCCACAAACAGTCATGGATGAGTAATCACATTATTAATATTTTATTTTTAAAAGGGATTATTATCCCCAGAAAATCAATCCGCCAATCAACTAACAACCAGGATCCTACTTAGTGCTAGGTAAACAGAGGCGTGTGGAGTAAAGAAACTTGCCTAAGGTTTCGCCCCGCTCAGGAATCGAACCCAGGTCCTCTTGCTTGCGTGGCAAGTGCGCTAACTAATACGCTACAGGAATGGTATCAAGGAGAAAAGGCAGGGGAAATGGGATTAAAATAACTGCCACAATCAAATAAAATGGTGGGACAGGCTCCATGGGCTGACTGTTTTTTTGGTCAGCTGAATGGTGGCATAGAAATTTACAGCAGTGAAGAAGGAGATTTGGTCCAACATGTCAACCATTCCTGTTCCTATGTTTCTTTGTTACTATTTATCAATCCATAAATTTAATAATCAAAATCCGTTTAGCATGCAGGAAATTGTCTCGTTACCCGCTTTCAAATTCCTCCACGGCTTTGCTTCTCCCTACCTCTGCGACCTGCTAACCTCATTCCAGCCTGCCTGCTCCCTCCGCTGGGCGGGCTCCAGCCTGCTCCACACCCCGCCAATGGCAATCGCGTCTTCAGCCTCTCTGCCCCCACCCTCTGGAACTCCATCCGACAATCTCTTCGCCTCCGAATCCCTCCTCAAGGCCCGTCTCAGGATCTTCCTTTCCATCCGCACCTTTGGTCACCCTCCTATCCTACCCTCCCTGCCTTTCACCCCTCCTGATGCCAACCTGGGTCCAAATCCCAAAGCACCTTGGAAACCCTTTGTAATATCTTGTTCCACCACCTATGCTGGCAGTTTGTTCCTCATATCTAACACCTTCTTACTAAAATAGTTTTCTGAACTTCTTGTTCTCGGAGTACGCACATACCCAGAGTATGCATCAAGGGATCTTTGTAATATTAACACTAGCACTAATAATCCTTTCATTTGATATAGCCCCTTTCACATTGGGAGGACATCTCAAAGTGTTTCACTACAGAGTATCCTCACCCATACTAAACTCCACACACCCATTATCCCAGTCCTTGCCAGGCTCCGCTGACTCGTTATTGTAGAACAGATAAATTTCAAGATCCTCGCACTCATGTACAAATCACTTCATACCTTGGCACCTCCATACCTCTCCAACCTGCTTGCACCCACTCCACTACCTGCCACCTTCACTCACCTTGCTCCGGCCTCCTGCACATCCCTCGTCTCCTCCGCTCCACTATTACTCCCCAAGTCTCCGGAACTCTCTGTTTCAAATCCTCTGTCTTGCCCCTTCCTTGTCCCCGAAGACCTTTCTCTTTGATCACGTCTATGGTCATCTCCTTCCTGGCTCAAGTGTCAAGTTCCGCTGCTGTTAAGTGTTCCGAGATGCTATATAAATGTAAATTGTTGTTGTTCAAGCCCAAATCCATCTAGGCTGACACTGCAATACTATGCTGGGATTCTGCATTGTTGGAGGTGCCCCACTTTGGTGGAAGTGTTAAATCAAGGGCTTGTCTGCCTGTAAAGTGGACACTAAAGATCCCATGGCACTGTTCAAAAAGAAAAGGGAATTTCTCTTGGAGTCTTCGCCGACAATCCCTCAAATGGAATTGGTCGTTCACTTCAGGATTGTTTGTGGGACATTGCTAGGTCGAAATTGGCTGCTGCCTAGAAAATGTACGGTCACTACACTTTACAGTAAATTCTGTGAAGCTTTTGAGGGAAGTGTAAGGATCTATTGCATTGAGTGTAAGGATTAGTATTATTTTTGTAGTAAAAAGGTCAGTGGAGGGCAACTAGGTACAAAAAAGGTAAACAACTTGTTCGCTTAACACGTTCCAGTGACGTTTAATCATTATGGATGACCTTGCACAATAAATATCTCAATGGGACTGCTGATGTTTGTCAGACGCGGAGCTATCTTCCACGTAATGACAACGACAGATACACACCATCAATGACATCCGCGTCTCACAAACTTCGCAGATAAAGTCAACGGGGTCAGGCAGATTTTGCATAACCTGGATTCTCCTGTTGAGAAATGTTAGCTTTAGCTTCGTGCCGCCCTCCTCAGTGGGGCCAGCAAAAGCAAAATAAACATTGAATGAGCAGCACAACACAGCAGCCCAGAGACAAGGGGCCAAAGGGAGGCATAAGCGTGTGGTGTGACCATCACATTCAGAGTTTTAGTGAAATTAAACACATAATAATAATCTTTGCATTTGATATAGTGCCTTATTACTTCACAGTATATACTGTAAACTATAGTGACCCGTGTTTTGTGGACGAAATGCAGCAGCCAATTGTGCGCAGCAGGTCCCACAAGCAGCCAAATTAACACACCCGTTAAGTTAAACAGGAAGGTAAGGCTCAATGTGAAACGAGTAATAATAATTCTAATAAAAATCCTAAAATCAGTTTCTACAGTATTTGGTTGCAATGCTGGAAACAGCACTTCTCAGAGCCTCTGATGGGTATTACTACTGCCGTTCAAGCAGTCGTGCAACAGAGACGTTCATTCATGCCATTCCAGAACCACCAAGTTACAAGGCGGATTGTGAAATTGATCAAATGCTGCTGTCGCCAAACCACATGCGCAGCCGAAATAAGTCTGGAAAACAATGGCACTCCTGAACATTTCAATTAAAATACAGAGTCCCATAATCTGCATCCCTCGGCAGATTTAGCGTGGCGGACAATTAGGCTTTGACATTTAAAGGTCCCCAAGAGTGATTTGAAACCTGCTCTGCTTTACGGTTAAAACTTGTTTGTTTACAATATTTAGCAAACGTTCTCTGTCTGTGTGTGTGGTGCTGGCTGCCAACCATGGATGGTGATACATTTTGATGTCATCACTGCTCCACCCATTCATAAACTCTCCACCATACTAACACACACGCACTAAAGCACATGGGGTATCGTCAACAAGCACTGCCACAGATGATCGACAGCCTATTTTCTTCAAACTCTGTAAAATGAAAAAGCAAGACTTTTAGCAACGATTGAAAACAACCATTTTGGCTTCCTATTCGTTTTCTGAACGCCGTTGATTTTCTTGTGATAAAACTGAGAAGGGAGGAGATACAAAAAAAAAGCAGGGCCAACTGTTGAGTGTATAAACAGATCCAAGACTTGGAGAGTAATAATAATCCTAATATCATTGTTGAGATGTTTCAAAGTGTTTCACAGAATATATTGTAACGTGAATTGACTGTATATTTTGTGGGTGAAACTCAGCAACCAATTGCGCACAGCAGTGTCCCACAAACAGTCGTGGATTGAGTGACCAATTTATTAATATTTTTATTTGAAGGAATTATTACCCCCGGAAAAGCGATCGGCCAATCGACTAATAGCTGGGTTCCTACATACTGCTGGGTAAGCAAAGGCATGTGGAGTAAGGAAACTTGCCTAAGATTTTCCCTGCCTGGGAATTGAACCTGGGTCCTCTATCTTGCGATGCGAATGCTCTAGCCAATATGCCAGGACTCAGTACACCAATCCTCTCAGATATTCTTCACATAAGATCACACAGTGCAGAAATAGGGACAAATTCTGATGTGCAGAAGAACCATGGGAACAAAGATACTATGCACAGAAAGAAAATCGTTGCTCTCTCAAGCCCTTGGGGAATCTAAAAGCAAATGTCATGTGAACTAATAATACTAATAAACCTTGCATTTGCTATAGTGCCTTTCATGCTGGGAGAACCCCTCAAAACACTTTACAGCACTCTGTGAAGTATAGTGCATTTCTGTATACGAATGCAGCAGCCAATTTCCACACACAAATATCCCAGAGGTGTGATTGTGAATGACCACTTTTGTATGGAGGGTTGTTGGCCAGGACACCGGGAGAGATTCCCTTTTCTTTTTGTAAGTGTCATGGGATCCGTAACATCCACCTGCACAGCTAGACGGGACCTCAGTTTAATGTCTCATCTGAAGGACAGCACTTCTGACAATGCAGTGCCCTTCCAGCACTGCATTGGAGTGTCATCCTGAGCTATGTGAGTTCAAAGTCCCGACGTGAGGCTTGAACTCACAACCTTCTGACTCAGAGGTAGGACTGCTGCCAACTGATCCGGGCTGACACATAAACTAAAAATTGAAGAGTAAAAATAGTGGCGAAAAATTGAGCCAGGGAGAAGAGTTTAAAACGGCGCTTAAAGATTGCATAGAATTACAAAGCAACACAGAAATAGGCCATTCGGCTCAATTAGTCTGTGCCTGTGTTTATACTGCACGTAAGTCTCCACCACTTGTAATCCCCTCTCCAATATCCCTCTATTCCCTTCTCTCATGTACGCATTCCACATCTGGTGCATGTGATACGTTGCACTGGTCAGGACTTTGCCTGAACAAAGCTCTTCGGTTGACAGTTTTTTTCCTGGTGCAAAAGTCTCTTGACTTATTTTATTTCTGCTGACTTGTCTAAACAGTATTGCAAAATGTGAAGCATAGGTCTGTTGCATGAGTTCCTGTGATTTTCCTTATAACATTAAGGTTGGACGTAGAACCATAGAAACTTACAGCACAGAAGAAGGTCATTTGGCCCATGGTGTCTGTCTCAGCTATTTTAAGAGCAATCCTTTCAATCCTATTTATTTGTCCTTTCCTCATGCCTCTGCAGTTGCAGAATTGACATATTTTGCAGGTGAACAGCTCACCTAGTCAAAATGATGCAACGCCAATCTTTTTTAAATAAATAAAATATTGTTTATAATTCAGGGTGGTCTAACCTTTTGGCTGCTGAGGGCAAGATGCTGGATTTGTGAAACATCAGCAGCCACATAAGCAATATGTTCTCCTGTTTGTCTAGTCCTGTTTCTGGACAGAGCCTGAGGCTCCAGTGACCGTCTCCTGATTGGTTCGGGGGCTGCATGTCGCCTGTATTTGCTTGTCGGACAATAAAATTCGAAAGGGTTCACGGGCCGGATAAAAGCATCTCCGGGCCACTAGCTGGACTACCCTGGTGTATACAATGTGGAGTCCTGTAGCTTAGTGGTTAGAGCACTCGCCTTGCAAGCGAGTGGACCTGGGTTCGATACCCAAGTGAAAGGGCGAAACGTTGGGCAAGTTTGCTTACTCCACACGCCTCTTTTTATGTAGCAGTAAGTAGGAACCCGGTTGTTAGTCGATTGGCAGATCGCTTTTCCGGGGGTAATTATCCCTCAAAAAATAATAATAATTCGGGCACACAATCTACGACTAAATGTGGGGCACTGCTGTGTGCAATTGGCTGCTGCATTTCGCCCACAAAGTATGCAGTCAATTCACTTTACAGTATATTCTGTGAAGTGCTTTAAGACGTCTCGAAGACATGATAAAGTGCTATATCAAATACAAGGATTATTATTATTATAGGAAGTTATGGAAGACTTTCTGGGTTTTTGTTTGGAAAAAATGGGGTAATGCTTGCGACATTTCATAATGCTTCTTGTAATATTTACTCTCAATACATATATTTAGACGTGGAACTCATTTGATTGACTGATGACAAAAGAACAAAGAGTGAGTGGACTGATCAAGGTTTGACCTCAAACCTCCTGGTCCATAACTCCAGTGCCCAACTGACGGAGATCCTTATGATGGATTGCAGAACAGACCTGAGCAAGTGACAGATCATTCACCGAGACAACTCTACAATTTGAATTTGAGCAACATTTAAGTGTTAAAGAGATTCAGAGTTGAAAGACCAAAGGCTAGATGACTCAATAACATTGTTTTTCAGTTGAGCAATCTTTGGTGTATTCAATAACTAGGCTTGAAAACTAGGGAGTCCGACATTAAGCACACCCACATTAATATTTAAACACTGCCGTTTAAAATGCAGCTCTCCACAAAACTATTTATTATGGGATCCTACACCCAGCCAACTGCGTAAAGTGCTTTGAGACACCCTCCCCACCACAATGACATGAAACACACTATGTAAATATAAATTGTATTGTATTGATCTCACTTCATTGAAACCTTGAGTCTTACTTAGGATCACACTCAGTGACGAAAATAATAATAATAATACTAATCATTGCATTTGATAATGCGCCTCATCACGTCTTTGAGACATCTCAAAGTTTTTCTCATGTAAAAATAATTGCATTTCATAAAATGCCCAAATGCTATTCTGAATGAGTGATTTTTTTCCCTTCCACCAGATCTCCTGCCCTTTGCTCCTTATCACTTGAAGGCTGTAACTTCTGGTTTTGCAGCTGCTCTGCAGAAAGACCAGGCAGTGAGTTCTCATGTTGTTTGACTGGAGAGACATGTCAAAGCCAAGTCTGACTGTCAGATATTTACATGTACAGCAGGAATCACTGGATAGAAGACAAAAAGAACTTGCATTTTGAATGGGGGGGTGGGGGTTAAATTCAGAGAGAATCTGTGGAAACACTACTTCAGTGAGCAAATAGTAATCATATGGAACAGGGAGACGGTGGAAGCAGAAAATTTCGATTAATTCAAGAACAAATTAAATAGATTTTTGTTAGGAAATAATATCTCGGGATCCAATATATAGTTTGTGACACGACATGTCAACTGACTGCCAAGATGGTCGAAGGCAAGCTGGAAGGACCTTGGTCTTCTTTCACCTAACAAATTCTTATGTTCTTATTTTTATATTGGTAATTTGGCTGATTTTTCCATGTCACTAACTCAATTGCAATGAGAAAGACTGCAAAGCCTCAAACAAATGTCCCAGCTGAGTTTGGCTATCTTAAATCACGGCTTGAACCTGGCATCACAACACAATAACAAAACTTTGGTACAACGGTGTGAAGCATTTATCTACTCAGTCAGCAAAGGAGACCTTTGTACTTATTAATAATAAATAACACCTTGCATTTATATAGTGCCTTTCATGTAAAATAAAACATCACAAAACACTTTACAAGATCAAATCAAAATGAATTGAATGTCATTATTCAAGCAAATGTGGCAACAGAATCCTACAACCAATAAGATGAACAATTAAATAAGTTAATAGGTCAATTAACTTGAAATTGGGGCTACATTTGGATTAGGAGAAAATATAAGGGATGATAACAAGAAATGAACAATAACTTGTATTTATAACAACAGCAATTTATTTATATAGTTGCTTTCATGGAAAAATAAATGTCTCAAACTCTTTACAAAATCCAATTGATTAGAAATGAAAGTGGATGTTGTTATAGGCCTCTAGTGTCCTTCCAAGTTCTGAGAACCAGGCTGGCTGGGCTATCATCAGCAAAGCCCTGGAAGACTGAGGACCTGCCTGGCTCAGAAACTGAACAACTGAGACTGCCACAGAGGGTTGACTCAATTCCACCTGCTCAGTTCCAAAGAAAAGTCTCCCTGCACCCCCTGAGGATAGTCACTAGTTGGTCGTGCCTGAAATTAATTTGAATATTTTTGGAATGGGTGAATTTGGTACTTTCAGATGATAGTTCAAGAATGAATCACATGCCTGAAAAACGTTGCCTGAAGGATGACTTTTTAGACATGTTTAATCTTAAATCCCTTTTGTTGTGAACTTTCACAGTGTGAGCTTAAAGTGGGATAGTCCCCTTTTAAAGTGTGTGTCAAATTTTCCACATTTATTGTAATTAATATACTCTTTCATGGTCTGTACCTCTTTAACCAAGCCTTTGGTCATCTTTCTCCTCCCTACTCCCCTTGGCTCCCCCATTGCCTCCCCACTGCTTGGGTGCCAAGCCAGGGCTATTAAGCCAGGACTGTAGCTCAGTGGTTAAATCACTTGCCTCGCAAGCAAGAGACCTGGGTTTGATTCACGGCAGGGCGAAATATTGGGCAAGTTTCCTTACTCCACACTCCTCTGGTTACCTAGCAGTAAGTGGAAACCCGATTGACAGATCACTTTCCTGGTGGTAATAATTTTAAAAAAAATTTTGAAAGTAATAAATTGGTCGCTCACTCCATGACTGTTTGTGGGACACTACTGTGCGCAACTGGCTGCCACGTTTCATGGCCAATGTTATTTGGGAGATTGTTGGCCAGGATACTGGGAGGGACTCCCTTTCCTTTTCACATCATGCCATGGAATCTTTAACATCTATCAGAACTGGCAGACGGGATCTAACGGATTTAACGTCCCAGCAGTGCAGCACTGCATTGGAGTGCCAGCCTGCACTAGGCGAGATCAAAATCCCGATGTGGGGCCTGAACTGGTTTCTGACTCAGAAGTAGGAGTGCTCCCAACTCAGCCAAAGTGACATTTAGATTAATAATAATAATCCTTGCGTTTGATATAGCGCTTTTCACGTCTTCTCGACATCTCAAAGCGCTTCATAAGATTAGACTGTAAAGTGAATTGACCGTATATTTGTGGGCGAAACGCGGCAGCCAATTACAAGTTATGAAGAGGCAACTAAGACAGAATAGTGATGCAATGTAACGGAACCCCAGCTTTCAGCATCTTGGAGACCCTGTGTTCAATGTATTAGACCCCATATGCATTGTATTTGAGACTCAATATGCAGTACATTAGACACTGCGGTAAAAATTATAATATAATAGATTAGTTTACCACCAATGGTCCTAATTAACATGCACTGAAGAAGCTGCCCAATAATGTCCTCACGAATGGGTGCTTATATGATTAAGTAGATATAAATATGGTTTGGATATGCTTAAGCACGGTGATGGCTCATGGGCATGTGTCAGACATTGTCTGAAAAAAAAGAAAGAAAGCTCCCATGGGATGTGACTGCAAGCTGGAAATATCCAGGCAAATAGCCCCTTTTAACATACTGCACCTCCTTGAAAGGATAACCACGTGGCTCTGTAGACACCATGTATTAAAATTAGCCTCCAGCTAGAACAGAATATTAGCTAAAACTCTGTAAGCCTTATTTATGGGACAAATCCTTCCACAAAGAGAGCCACAGCATCACAGCTATTTTGAAAATCAGACCCATAGTCATTAAGCTTTGCCCGGTAGCCTTTTGGTTGCAACATTTTAATTAAATTGTATTGCGTCAAATGCTTGTTCACATCCCCTTAGAGGAAAATGACCCATAATCTCTCAGTCCTGCAATTTTACGCTACGGATTCAACTACTTCACTTGCCACAATTCACGTGTGCAGAACAATCTATTTTGGAGTGGTCTGACATGTTCGGGAGTGAGTCTGGGAGGTGAGAATTCACATCACTAGACACTGTGTCTGAAGAACAGATCACACATTGCTACGCGCTCCCTTTACAAGTAGGCAAGGCTTGATGCTTCACATTATACAGTCACTGGGGGCAGGGAATCATCCCACTCAACTCCTGCAAGCCAAACCCCTAATGGGCCGGGTGGACAAATAGCGGGAAAGCTTGCCAGACAGCAAAATCAATGGCAAGCTATGTGGGTATATCTGATTGGACTCCAGCAGTGCCCCTACACACGCTCTGGGGTCCCCAAGTCTTGGCTCTTGCCAACCTGCGCCTAATACTTTCGGAATTAGGTAAGCAAAATGCATCCCTCCAGGGAGAGAGTTCATTCCATTCCAACAATCTATCTCTGGGATTTCCATGTGTAGATGGGATGAATAGAATTTTCAGCTTGGTTTGGATACTCCTAAACATGATGATGAGTTTCCGCACGCGTCAGAGACCCAGCTGACCAAGAAAAATGATATTAAACATTTCTTGTATACCTATAATTATGTTGGCAATGGGTACTAATATATAACAATATATAGTGTATATATATATTCATATATAATAATAATAATCCTAGCATTTGATATAGCGCCTTATCACATCTTCGAGACGTCTCAAAGCACTTTGCAGAATATATGGTGAAGTGAATTGACTGTGTATTTTGTGGGCGAAACGCGGCAGCCAATTATGCACAGCAGTGTCCCACAAACAGTTGTGAATCAAGTGACCAAATTATTATTATTATTTTGAAGGAATTATTACTCCCGGAAAAGTGATCTGCCAATCGACTAACAACCGGGTACCTGCTTACTGCTAGGTAAACAGAGGCATGTGGAGTAATGAAAGTTGCCTATGGAGTAATGTTTTGCCCTGACAGGAATCAAAGTGCTCTAATCACTGAGCTACAATACTCCATGTCCTGTATATACATATATCTACAGCATACATATATACATACACATATATATATATATATGATTTGACCAAATCCAAAATTGTCATCTTCTTCAATATGCAGATAGATGTATAATTCCAGCATTGTGGGTTGACAACATATTTTAGAGCAGAAGCTATCACTGTCTGTTCAGGGGCTGTTTATATTAATTGTACAGTATGTGTCATTTTTAGCTTCCTTACAGTCTCTTACTTGTTTCAGTTGAATTTGTAGTCCATACATTAACTGAATGAATAATCCCCAATGCTTGATATTGAGTTTATCCAACGAACTGGTCAAAAGAGATCCTGCTAAATATGCACTATGTTTTTTAAACCACACTGAATGTCTTCTTTCTAGAGCTCTTTCTTTTAAATCCATAAATATCTTGCATTTTTTTGTTGCTAAAAATAGTTTGCATTTCAGACAAGGAGGCACTTTTTCTCAAGTATAAATTCCACTGTATTCAAATTAACTACCAATAAACAAAGGCTTCACTGTTAACACAAATACAGGAACCTGACTGGGTATTCTACAAATCAGAACACAAACCATTTAAGGACTGACTTGGTACATCATGGTTCATAATGTCTATATTGGTCCTGATATTTCTTAAAGAGCATAGTTTAACTTCTCCAAGGACTCAGAGTTTATCCAATGTTTTATTTGTCTGGAGTGTCTGACACGTGTGGAAAACCTTCAACCTGCAAGGTTCTGTCCTTGAATGGTTCAAATCCTATCTCTCACACCGGCTCCTCTTTGTCTCCACAAATGGCTTCTCCTCCAGCCCCCACACTGTCTTGTGTGGTGTTCCTCAGGGCTCTGTCCTCGAACCTCTCCTCTTCAACCTGCACCTCTTGGTGACATCATCCGCAGACATGCGGTCAACTTCCACATGTATTCGGATGACACCCAACTCTACCTCTCTGCCTCCACCCTTGATTCCAAGACCACTGCTGTCCTGACAGAATGTCTGTCAGACATAAAGTCCTGAATGAGAGATAACTGAGAGCTTCTACAGTTGAACGTCTACAAGACCGAGGCCTGATTGGCTCCCGTCAGCGCCTCCTCAAATCAGGCAGTGGCAGCATCAACATCCACGGATACACACTCCACCTCATCAAGCCAGTCAGGAACTTATGTGTCTTGTCCGACCCTCAACTGTCCTTTCTCCCCCACATCCGTGTCATGACCCGCTCTGCCTTCCCCCACCTCCGCAACCTTGCCTGACTCCACCACTACCTCACCCTCAGGCC